>NC_084612.1:86540772-86678272 GCF_033978795.1 Nerophis ophidion | reverse complement strand
GCTGTGTCCAAGCCTGACTGCATCCACGAGAGAACGAACCAGCAGCATGATGCCTCGCAATCGTTACAGATACTGATATATACAGTTGTGGAATTAACACATTATTATGCCGAATTTTTTTGCATTCAACAATGTAACAAGGTTTTCCAAAATAAATCAACTCAAGTTATGGAAAAAAACTGCCAACATGGCACTGCTATTTTTATTATTGAAGTTACAGCTTGGAATTTAGGACATGCTCTTCCTGAGAGAGCGTGAGGAGGTTGAGGTGGGCGGGGTTGAGGTGGGGGGTGGTTAGGGGCTAGCGGGGGTGTATGTTGTCATACCGGAAGAGATAGTGCTGCAAAGGGTTCTGGGTATTTGTTCTGTTTTGTTAATGTTGTGTTCCGAAATGTGTTTGTCTTTCTTGTTTTGTGCGGGTTCACAGTGTGGCGCATATTTGTAAAAGTGTTGTGTTGTGTTGTCTCTCCTCCCCGGCTGCTGCCTTTTAACAGAGCGACAGGTGATTAGACAAGCAGGCCCAGGTGGGCCATCTACGCACCTGTCGGTCCTGGCACACCCTGCTTCGCTGCAGGTCTGCAGGCCACGCCCTCCAGTACATGATTTTAAATCAATCAATCAATCAATGTTTACTTATATAGTCCTAAATCACAAGTGTCTCAAAGGGCTGCACAAGCCACAACGAGATCAGTGGTTCAGCGGCCACATCAGGGCAAGGAAAACTCACCACCCAGTGGGACGTGGATGAGATTGACTATGAGAAACCTTGGAGAGGACCACAAATGTGGGGAGACCGGCTGCAATGGACGTCGAAATATGCCATATAATGTCAAAAGGGAAAGAACAAACATATTTAGTCAGAAAAGATTTAGCATTTTATTAACCCATATTATTTCCAGGCTTTCGCGGGCCACGTAAAATATGGTAGCGGGCCATATTTGGCCCCCGGTCCTTGAGTTTGACAACTTTGGTCCAAGGGATCTAAAAAGGGACAACTCATAAAAGTTGTAAAAAAAAATGTTTTGACGTTTTTTTCTTTTACTTTCAATGCTTGAATCTCTAGATCAGGGGTCTCAAACTCAATTTACCTGGGGGCCACTGGATGCAGAGTCTGGGTGAGGCTGGGCCGCAAAAAAATATTTCTTTAAAAAAAATATTAATATTATTAATTTCAATTTTCAACACAAAATCAAAATATAAATAAACAAAATGAGAATCAAGTCATGTGAGGCAATGCAAATTAAACAATAAAAAACACAAATAACTGTTTGAATTGGTCCAGGCTATCGGGGACTGTTAATACTGACGGACAGGTGTCGCAGTGTGACTGCAGCCAGGCCCATAAAAAAAAACCCTCGTCTCCATGGCAACGTTTCTGTCGCTTTCGCTCATTTGCCGCTTTTCCACTAACGCAGGGGTAGGCAACCCAGAACGTTTTTGGAGGGGGGGGGCTTGGTGTGGGGAGCTTGCCGTGGTGATTAAAGGCCTACTGAAAGCCACTACTACCGACCACGCAAACTGATAGTTTATATATCAATGATGAAATATTAACATTGCAACACATGCCAATACGGCCTTTTTAGTTTACTAAATTGCAATTTTACATTTCCGGCGAAGTGTCCTGTTGAAAACGTCGCGGTATGATGACGCGTGCGTTTGACGTCACCGGTTGTAGCGGACATTTTTTTCCAGCCCGATCCGAGCTTTAATCGCATAATTACACAGTATTCTGGACATCTGTGTTGCTGAATCTTTTGCAATTTGTTCAATTGATAATGGAGAAGTCAAAGAAGAACGATGTAGGTGGGAAGCGGTGTATTGCAGCTGCCTTTAGCAACACAAACACAGCCGGTGTTTCCTTGTTTAAAATTCCCGAAGGTGAAGCTTTACTATAGAACAGAGCGGTCAAGCGAACATGGTTCCCGACCACATGTCAACCGGCAGGTTTCGGTGAGGAAATTGTGCTAATAAGTCGGCTCTGACCGTAGACATGAGCGGAGCATGTGTCCTCCTGCATCTGCGGACTATTACATCCTCCCACCGGAGACACTGGCGGTCACCACACCCGTGGCCACACCCCTCCGATTTTCAGGTACCATATAATCTCACTAAAACACTAGTAACACAAGCAGATAAGGCATTTTCCAGAATGATCCTAGTAAATGTGTCTAGTAACATCTGAATTGCTCTCACTGCCTTCGCCTTTTTTTTTTCTTTTTTCTTTTCTAGTCCTTCACTCTCACTATCCTCATCCACAAATCTTTCATCCTCACTCCAATTAATAGGGAAATTGTCCCTTTCTCGGTCTGAATCGCTCTAGCTACTGGTGGCTATGATTATAAACAATGTGAGGATGTGAGGAGCCCTACAACCCGCGACGTCACGCGCACATCGTCTGCTGCTTCCGGTAAAGGCAAGGCTTTTTTTATTAGCGACCAAAAGTTGCGAACTTTATCGTCGATGTTCTCTATTAAATCCTTTCAGCACAAATATGGCAATATCGCGAAATGATCAAGTATGACACATAGAATGGACCTGCTATCCCCGTTTAAATAAGAAAATCTCATTTCAGTAGGCCTTTAAAGTTACGGTAGCACAATTAGCCCCGTACGGGCTATAGCAGACAAGCAACCCTTCGTGTAAAACTTGCGAGCCGCGCTAACAATGAACTTTTATAGTAAGGTGGGGGCCGCAAAATAACGTGTCGCCGCGTGTTTCAGACCCCTGCTCTAGATCAACTTTCAGATTATAAGCTTTTATTTTTATGTCGTATATCCTTGTTTTTTTTTTCAAAGAAAATCTTTGTTTTTCTATGGCAATCACGCACGATATGTTACAGGGGCGCGGGTTCGTGGATGCGCGTGGAGTGTCACCCCCTCGGTGCACGGGATCCCAGCAGGTAGCGGGACGGCGTGGCGCAGTGGGAGAGTGGCCGTGCGCAACCCGAGGGTCCCTGGTTCAATCCCCACCTAGTACCAACCTGGTCACGTCTGGTGTGTCCTGAGCAAGACACTTCACCCTTGCTCCTGATGGGTGCTGGTTGGCGCCTTGCATGGCAGCTCCCTCCATCCGTGTGTGAATGTGTGTGTGAATGGGTAAATGTGGAAGTAGTGTCAAAGCGCTTTGAGTACCTTGAAGGTAGAAAAGCGCCATACAAGTACAACCCATTTATCATTTATTTATCATTTAAATGAAGGTAAGAGCAGGTTTTAATGTAAAAGTACAACAGAAAAACACTTTTACAAAAGCGCAAATCAAAGGCGTGCCTTAGCACAGAGGCTTCACGGTGGCAGAGGGGTTAGTGGGTCTGCCTCACAATACGAAGGTCCTGCAGTCCTGGGTTCAAATCCAGGCTCGGGATCTTTCTGTGTGGAGTTTGCATGTTCTCCCCGTGAATGCATGGGTTCCCTCCGGGTACTCCGGCTTCCTCCCACTTCCAAAGACAAAATAAAAGATAGGTTGATTGGCAACACTAAATTGGCCCTAGTGTGTGAATGTTGTCTGTCTATCTGTGTTGGCCCTGCGATGAGGTGGCGTCTTGTCCTGGGTGTACCCCGCCTTCCGCCCGATTGTAGCCGAGATAGGCGCCAACGCCCCCCGCGACACCAAAAGGGAATAAGCGGTAGAAATGGATGGATGGATGGGCCTTAGCACAGAAAGCTAAATGCTAATACAAGCAACAGGCAAGTTACACTTAGCAGCCAGAATACAAAATAGGCAAAACTCACGTAAATGTTGCGGGAAGCAAACAAACCGGCCAGGCAGAACAAAGGTAGCCGGCGGGCTTGAATACAAAATCATAATCACAGACAGGTGTGCGCCTGGCACCAGTGCAGGTGAAACAAATGATGAAGCCATGGTGACGAACGTAAACAAGGAAGTGCTCAAATACTGGGATCGGTAGAGTCCAAAACGCGATCAAAACATACACAAAAACAAACGATGCATGAAGTGGATCGTAACAGTGAAGTGAATTATATTTATATAGCGCTTTTCTCTCGTGGCTCAAAGCGCTTTACATAGTGAAACCCAATATTTTAAGTTACATTTAAAGCAGTGTGGGTGGCACTGGGAGCAGGTGGGTAAAGTGTCTTGCCCAAGGACACAACGGCAGTAATTAGGACGGCGGAAGCGGGAAACGAACCTGCAACCCTCAAGTTGCTGACACGGCCACTCTACCAACCGAGCTATGCCGCCCTGAATAATATGGGAACCTTGATGACGTACAGTCGCAGTCAGCAAACACAATGCAGGGGTTCTTCCCGCCCAGTTCCAGCGTCACGCGCTTCAAGTTACTTCTGGCCGCCGCCGCCTTGATCAGCTGACCGACCTGCACCGGAAAAAAGGCAGCGGTGAGCGGCGTGGACTCTCGGCATCATGGGTAATACACAGTATAGCAATAGGCAGTTTGAATGAAGAGTTTATTTGACTAAAATCAAGATACCTCTGTGGATCCCGTAAAGGCCACTTTGTCGATGTCCATATGACTGGCGATGGCGGCGCCGGCTGTGGGTCCTAATCCCGGCAGAATGTTGACCACTCCCGGAGGGAAGTCGGCCTGAAGCAACGCCAGAACAAAAACAACCACAATGACCACCAGGGGGAAACCGCGTCCAACGGCAGTGACTAGGATGGCGGAAGCGGGAATCGAACCTGCAACCCTCAAGTTGCTGGCACGGTCACTCTACCAACCGAGCTATGCAACAGAATATGCAATATTTTCTCCCAAAACTGTTTCAAAGTGCCATCCATCCATCCATCCATCATCTTCCGCTTATCCGAGGTCGGGTCGCGGGGGCAGCAGCCTAAGCAGGGAAGCCCAGACTTCCCTATCTCCAGCCACTTCGTCTAGCTCTTCCCGGGGGATCCCGAGGCGTTCCCAGGCCAGCCGGGAGACATAGTCTTTCCAACGTGTCCTGGGTCTTCCCCGTGGCCTCCTACCAGCTGGACGTGCCCTAAACACATCCCTAGGGAGGCGTTCGGGTGGCATCCTGACCAGATGCCCGAACCACCTCATCTGGCTCCTCTCGATGTGGAGGAGCAGCGGCTTTACTTTGAGTTCCTCCCGGATGGCAGAGCTTCTCACCCTATCTCTAAGGGAGAGACCCGCCACACGGCGGAGGAAACTCATTTGGGCCGCTTGTACCCGTGATCTTATCCTTTCGGTCATGACCCAAAGCTCATGACCATAGGTGAGGATGGGAACGTAGATCGACCGGTAAATTGAGAGCTTTGCCTTCCGGCTCAGCTCCTTCTTCACCACAACGGATCGATACAACGTCCGCATTACTGAAGACGCCGCACCGATCCGCCTGTCGATCTCACGATCCACTCTTCCCCCACTCGTGAACAAGACTCCTAGGTACTTGAACTCCTCCACTTGGGGCAGGGTCTCCTCCCCAACCCGGAGATGGCACTCCACCCTTTTCCGGGCGAGAACCATGGACTCGGACTTGGAGGTGCTGATTCTCATTCCGGTCGCTTCACACTCGGCTGCGAACCGATCCAGTGAGAGCTGAAGATCCCGGCCAGATGAAGCCATCAGGACCACATCATCTGCAAAAAGCAGAGACCTAATCCCGCGGTCACCAAACCGGAACCCCTCAACGCCTTGACTGCGCCTAGAAATTCTGTCCATAAAAGTTATGAACAGAATCGGTGACAAAGGACAGCCTTGGCGGAGTCCAACCTTCACTGGAAATGTGTCGGACTTACTGCCAGCAATGCGGACCAAGCTCTGGCACTGATCATACAGGGAACGGACCGCCACAATAAGACAGTCCGGTACCCCATACTCTCTGAGCACTCCCCACAGGACTTCCCGAGGGACACGGTCGAATGCCTTCTCCAAGTCCACAAAGCACATGTAGACTGGTTGGGCAAACTCCCATGCACCCTCAAGAACCCTGCCGAGAGTATAGAGCTGGTCCACAGTTCCACGACCAGGACGAAAACCACACTGTTCCTCCTGAATCCGAGGTTCGACTATCCGGCGAAGCCTCCTCTCCAGTACACCTGAATAAACCTTACCGGGAAGGCTGAGGAGTGTGAGTGTTTCAAAGTGGAATATTTTTAATCAACTGCAGCCTTGAATAGGTCGATGACGACAACATTGATTTTGATTGATTATGTTCTAAACAATGACCGTTTTGAAGGAAAAGAACATCCTTCGAGTTTTTGGACGAGCACGCTGTTCATGTGTGACGACAACGAGGTGGATGTTGCAACAAATATGCTTGTCTGTCGTCAAGGCCCGAGCGCCCAACTCCGTGGTGGTGGTGGTGGGAACACATCTGGATCTCATCGACTCAAAGTTCCGCACGGAGAGACTGGCGACACTGAGGGCTTACATCTTGGCACTTTGCCGCTCACCGTCGGGCCCGCGCGCCAGTGGATACCCTGACATCAGCTGTAAACATCTGCAGTCAGTACACTTAATTGGGCTCTTCCTAGAAACCTAATCTACTACACGGGGTTTATTAGTACAGCATTTCATCTGTGTGTGTGTGTGTGTGTGTGTGTGTGTGTGTGTGTGTGTGTGTGCTCCAGTGAGGTGTCGTGTAAGACTCTGGAAGGTTTGGACGGGCTGAAGAAGCTCATCCACCAGATGGCGCTCTCGATTAAAGACGGCAGCGTCTCCGCCGGCGGTGGGAAGCTGCTGGGGAGACTGGTGAGTCCGTGCTGGTTTTTCTGTTGCTTTGTTACATTTTCTTTCTTTCTTTCTTTCTGTAGTTTCTTTGGAACACGAACACACATACAGCATAATACATCACTCAATTTAATATCATTCATTTTACGCCAGGGGTCACCAACGCGGGGCCCGCGGGCACCAGGTAGCCCGTAAGGACCAGATGAGTCGCCCGCTGGCCTGTTCTAAAAATAGCTCAAATTGCAGCACTTACCAGTGAGCTGCTTCTATTTTTTAAATTGTATTTATTTACTAGCAAGCTGGTCTCGCTTTGCTCGACATTTTTAATTTTAAGAGAGACAAAACTCAAATAGAATTTGAAAATCCAAGAAAATATTTCAAAGACTTGGTCTTCACATTCATTTATTTTTTACTTTGCTTCTTATAACTTTCAGAAAGACAATTTTAGGGAAAAAATACAACCTTGAAAATTATTTTGGGATTTTTAAAAACATTACCTTTTTACCTTTTAAATTCCTTCCTCTTCTTTCCTGACAATTCAAATCAGTGTTCAAGTATTTTTTTTTTTCATTATTATTGTAAAGAATAATACATTTTGATTTAATTCTTCACATTAGTTTCTGTTTTTTCATCCATCCATCCATTTCCTACCGCTTATTCCCTTTTGGGGTCGCGGGGGGCGCTGGCGCCTATCTCAGCTACAATCGGGCGGAAGGCGGGGTACATTTTTAATTCAAAGAGAGACAAAACTCAAATAGAATTTGAAAATCCAAGAAAATATTTTAAAGACTTGGTCTTCACTTGTTTGAATAAATTCATTTATTTTTTTACTTTGCTTCTTATAACTTTCAGAAAGACAATTTTAGAGAAAAAATACAACCTTAAAAAGTATTTTAAGATTTTTAAACACATTCTTTCCTCTTCTTTCCTGACAATTTAAATCAATGTTCAAGTACATTTAATTTTTATTGTAAAGAATGATAAAAAAATTAAATTTAATTCTTCATTTCAGCTTCTGTTTTTTTTGATGAAGAATATTTGTGAAGTATTTCTTCAAACTTATTATGATTAAAATAAAATAAAAATATTCTGGCAAGTCTAAAAAACTTTAGAATCAAATTTGAATCTTATTTCAAAGTCTTTTGAATTTCTTTTAAAATGTTTGTTCTGGAAAATCTAAAAGAAATAATGATTTGTCTTTGTTAGAAATATAGCTTGGTCCAATTTGTTATATATTCTAACAAAATGCAGATTAGATTTTAACCTATTAAAACATGTCATCAAAATTCTAAAATTAATCTTAATCAGGAAAAATTACTAATATAGTTCCATAAATTCTTTTTAAATTTTTTCAAAAAGATTCGAATTAGATAGTTTTTTTTCTTCTTTTTTTTCAGTTAAATTTAGAATTTTAAAGAGTCGAAATTGAAGATAAACTATGTTTCAAAATTTAATTTTCATTTTTTTCCCTGTTTTCTCCTCTTTTAAACCATTTAATTAAGTGTTTTTTTCATCATTTATTCTCTACAAAAAACCTTCCATAAAAGGAAATGACAGACAGCAATACCCTTTATATATATATATATATATATATATATATATATATATATATATTTATATATATATATATATATATATATATGTGTGTTAAAGGTTAATTGAGCAAATTGGCTATTTCTGGCAATTTATTTAAGTGTGTATCAAACTGGTAGCCTGGTACATTTAATTTTTATTGTAAAGAATGATAAAAAAATTAAATTTAATTCTTCATTTCAGCTTCTGTTTTTTTGATGAAGAATATTTGTGAAGTATTTCTTCAAACTTATTATGATTAAAATAAAAAAAAAATATTCTGGCAAGTCTAAAAAACTTTAGAATCAAATTTAAATCTTATTTCAAAGTCTTTTGAATTTCTTTTAAAATGTTTGTTCTGGAAAATCTAAAAGAAATAATGATTTGTCTTTGTTAGAAATATAGCTTGGTCCAATTTGTTATATATTCTAACAAAATGCAGATTAGATTTTAACCTATTAAAACATGTCATCAAAATTCTAAAAATAATCTTAATCAGGAAAAATTACTAATATAGTTCCATAAATTCTTTTTAAATTTTTTCAAAAAGATTCGAATTAGATAGTTTTTTTCTTCTTTTTTTTCAGTTAAATTTAGAATTTTAAAGTGTCGAAATTGAAGATAAACTGTTTCAAAATTTAATTTTCATTTTTTTCCCTGTTTTCTCCTCTTTTAAACCATTCAATTAAGTGTTTTTTTCATCATTTATTCTCTACAAAAAACCTTCCATAAAAGGAAATGACAGACAGCAATACCCTTTATATATATATATATATATATATATATATATATGTGTGTGTTAAAGGTTAATTGAGCAAATTGGCTATTTCTGGCAATTTATTTAAGTGTGTATCAAACTGGTAGCCCTTCGCATTAATCAGTACCCAAGAAATAGCGCTTGCTTTCAAAAAGGTTGGTGACCCCTGCTTTACATCATGTCCTGCCGACAACACCCCAGTTTTTACCATGAATGGATGAACGTGGAGCCCAACTTAAACAAGTTGAAAAACTTATTCGGGTGTTACCATTTAGTGGTCAATTGTACGGAATATGTACTGTACTGTGCAATCTACTAACAAAAGTTTCAATCAATCAATCAATCAAGTCTGAAAAGGAGTGGGAAGAAGCAAAGCTGATTTAATCCCACCCCTTTCCCACTTCGGAGCGTTTACAAATATAGACATCATTTACTGACCTTTTTATAATAGAATGACATCTGTAAATTAGTATTTTCAACAGTTTTGTGATATGTAATTAATTAATTCAGTCATTATTAACATACTGAGATGAAGAATATTTTATATGAGGTTGAAAGTACAAACCCTGTTTCCATATGAGTTTGGAAATTGTGTTAGAGGTAAATATAAACGGAATACAATGATTTGCAAATCCTTTTCAACCCATATTCAATTGAATGCACTACAAAGACAAGATATTTGATGTTCAAACTCATAAACTTAATTTTTTTTTGCAAATAATAATTAACTTAGAATTTCATGGCTGCTACACGTGCCAAAGTAGTTGGGAAAGGGCATGTTCACCACTGCGTTACGTCACCTTTTCTTTTAACAACACTCGATAAACGGTTGGGAACTGAGGAAACTAATTGTTGAAGCTTTGAAAGTGGAATTCTTTCCCATTCTTGTTTTATGTAGAGCTTCAGTCGTTCAACATTCTGGGGTCTCCGCTGTCGTATTTTACGCTTCATAATGCGCCACACATTTTGGATGGGAGACATGTCTGGACTGCAGGCGGGCCAGGAAAGTACCCGCACTCTTCTTTTACGAAGCCACACTGTTGTAACACGTGCTGAATGTGGCTTGGCATTGTCTTACTGAAATAAGCAGGGGCGTCCATGAAAAAGACAGCGCTTGGATGGCAGCATATATTGTTCCAAAACCTATATGTACCTTTTAGCATTAATGGTGCCTTCACAGATGTGTAAGTTACCCATGCCCTGGGCACTAATGCACCCCGTTCCATCACAGATGCTGGCTTTTGAACTTTGCGTCGATAACAGTCTGGATGACACAATGTTGAATATTTCCAAAAACAATTTGAAATGTGGACTCGTCAGAACACTTTTCCACTTTGCATCAGTTTATCTTAGATGATCTCGGGCCCAGAGAAGCCGGCGGCGTTTCTGGATGTGGTTAATGAATGGCTTTCGCTTTGCATAGTAGAGCTTTAACTTGCACTTACAGATGTAGCGACCAACTGTATTTAGTGACAGTGGTTTTCTGAAATGTTCCTGAGCCCATGTGGTGATATCCTTTAGAGATTGATGTCGATTTTTGATACAGTGCCGTCTGAGGGATGGAAGGTCACGGTCATTCAATGTTGATTTCCGGCCATGCCGCTTACGTGGAGTGATTTCTCCAGATTCTCCGAACCTTTTGATATTATGGACCGTAGCTGTTGAAATCCCTAAATTTCTTGCAATTGCACTTTGAGAAACATTGTTCTTAAATTGTTTGACTATTTGCTCCCGCAGTTGTGGACAAAGGGGTGTACCTCGCCCCATCCTTTCTTGTGAAAGACTGAGCATTTTTTGGGAAGCTGTTTTTATACCCAATCATGGCACTCACCTGTTCCCAATTGACCTACACACCTGTGGGATGTTCCAAATAAGTGTTTGATGAGCATCCCTCAACTTTATCAGTATTTATTGCCACCTTTCCCAACTTCTTTGTCACGTGTTGCTGGCATCAAATTCTAAAGTTATTGATTATTTGCCCCGAAAAAAATGTTTATCAGTTTGAACATCAAATATGTCGTCTTTGTAGCATATTCAACTGAATATGACTTGAAAATGATTTGCTAATCATTGTATTCCGTTTATATTTACATCTAACACAATTTCCCAACTCATATGGAAACAGGGTTTGTATAAAGATTAAAGAATCTTGGTCCAAGTATTGGTCCCTGGGGTACACCACAAGATATATCTAGACATATTTTCACCCATCTTCACATATTGCTTCCTGTTTGTTAAATAGCTCCTTACCCAGTTCATTTTCTTGGCATCAATGGATCAACTAAAACAAATTTGCATTGTTTAAAATACTTTTTCCGCTGGCACCAGATCCCTCGCAGCTACTTGACCCTGCAGGAAGCCGTCATAGCCGAGAAACAAAGACGCCAGGCGGAAGAAGACGTCCAGTTTCTCACCGAGGCGCAGCTGGACCGCATCATTCAACAGAACCCAGGAAGTGACATCCAGGACTATGATGACCTGCAGTCTGGTACTTCTTCCCATTTCGCACTTTGTCTAGCCCTGCCTCTTTAGGTCCTTTACCACAGTTAAAGTTAAAGTATCAATCAATCAATCAATGTTTACTTATATAGCCCTAAATCACTAGTGTCTCAAAGGGCTGCACAAACCACCACGACATCCTCGGTAGGCCCACATAAGGGCAAGGAAAACTCACACCCAGTGGGACGTCGGTGACAATGATGACTATGAGAACCTTGGAGAGGAGGAAAGCAATGGATGTCGAGCGGGTCTAACATGATACTGTGAAAGTTCAATCCACAATGGATCCAACACAGTCGCGAGAGTCCAGTCCGAAGCGGATCCAACTCAGCAGCGAGAGTCCCGTTCACAGCGGAGCCAGCAGGAAACCATCCCAAGTGGAGGCGGATCAGCAGCGCAGAGATGTCCCCAGCCGATACACAGGCGAGCAGTACATGGCCACCGGATCGGACCGAACCCCTTCCACAAGGGAGAGTGGGACATAGAAGAAAAAGAAAAGAAACAGCAGATCAACTGGTCTAAAAAGGGAGTCTATTTAAAGGCTAGAGTATACAAATGAGTTTTAAGGTGAGACTTAAATGCTTCTACTGAGGTGGCATCTCGAACTGTTACCGGGAGGGCATTCCAGAGTACTGGAGCCCGAACGGAAAACGCTCTATAGCCCGCAGACTTTTTTTGGGCTTTGGGAATCACTAACAAGCCGGAGTCCTTTGAACGCAGATTTCTTGCCGGGACATATGGTACAATACAATCGGCAAGATAGGATGGAGCTAGACCGTGTAGTATTTTATACGTAAGTAGTAAAACCTTAAAGTTTGAGATGGTTTCCTGTGGACGGGACTCTCACTGCTGTCTTGGAGCCACTATGGATTGAACTTTCACAGTATCATGTTAGACCCGCTCGACATCCATTGCTTTCGGTCCCCTAGAGGGGGGGGGTTGCCCACATCTGAGGTCCTCTCCAAGGTTTCTCATAGTCAGCATTGTCACTGGCGTCCCACTGGATGTGAATTCTCCCTGCTCACTGGGTGTGAGTTTTCCTTGCCCTTTTGTGGGTTCTTCCGAGGATGTTGTAGTCGTAATGATTTGTGCAGTCCTTTGAGACATTTGTGATTTGGGGCTATATAAATAAACATTGATTGATTGATTGAAAGTCACATCTTAAGTGCACAGGACTTACCAATGGTTGTCACACACACACACACACACACACACACACTAGGTGTGGCGAAATTATTCAATGCATTTGACCCTTCACCCTTGATCACCCCCTGGGAGGTGAGGGGAGCAGTGGGCAGCAGCGGTGGCCACGCCCGGGAATCATTTTTGGTGATTTAACCCCCAATTCCAACCCTTGATGACGAGTGCCAGGCATTGAGGTACTGGGTCCCATTTTTGTAGTCTTTGTTATGTCAGTGACCGTCAGGGTACTGACAAGTGGTGCAGTACAAATAAGGCGGTAAGTCACAACGATGACGTATCCATATTTGCCAACCCTCCCCAATTTTCCTAGCCCCTCCTTTTTATTTATTTAATTTTTGCCCTGTCCAGCTTCTCAGGCAAATCATATAGTTCAGGGGTGTCAAACTCAAATACAGAGTGGGCCAAAATGTAAAACTAAACAAAGCCGCGGGCCAAAGTTGAACAATTTAACCTTTTAATAGGGACCCAAACAAGTTTTGCATTGAAAATTGAACGAGCAAGGGTTATATAACTTCATAGTGACATGCAAAATCCAGTTTCAAATAATAATAATAATAATAATAACTCAAAAATATCAATGGCATCCATCCATCCATCCATTTTCTACCGCTTATTCCCTTTTGGGGTCGCGGGGGGCGCTGGCGCCTATCTCAGCTACAATCGGGCGGAAGGCGGGGTACACCCTGGACAAGTCGCCACCTCATCGCA
Organism: Nerophis ophidion; assembly: GCF_033978795.1. Taxonomy (NCBI): domain Eukaryota; kingdom Metazoa; phylum Chordata; class Actinopteri; order Syngnathiformes; family Syngnathidae; genus Nerophis; species Nerophis ophidion. The sequence continues at coordinate 86,664,884 of NC_084612.1, read as the reverse complement.
GGGCCATATCAATGACATATCAAATAAAAATGTACCACCTCTTTTCTATTTGCAGCCTTCTGAGGTAAATATCCAAATAAACTTTTTCCATAGGCTAATAATACATTTGAAAATAAAATAACAATAATGAATGAATCAAACATTCGAGCCTCGAAGTAGCAAGAGAAAGTGCATGAATAAAACCTTCATTATTGCTCGGTTTGCTACGCTGATTTGCTTTAACACTGAATATGGAACAACGCTTATATAATTTAATAGTGCAAAATCAACTTCCAAAAAAAAACTAACAAAAACACATTAATTGTATATTAAATCAAATTTAAATAAAAAATGTAATGCCTCTTTTCTATTTGCGGCCTTCTGAGGTAAATATCAACATTAACTTTTTCCACAGGCTAATAAATTTGAAAATAAAATAACAATTAGGGGGTGGGGGGTTTGGTGGTAGCAGGGTGGTGTATATTATTAGTGCTGCAAGGGGTTCTGGGTATTTGTTCTGTTGTGTTACGGTGCAGATGTTCTCCCGAAATGTGTTTGTCATTCTTGTTTGGTGTGGGTTCACCTTGTGGTGCGTATTTGTGACAGTGTTAAAGTTGTTTATACCCTTTAATTGTATATTAAATCAAATTTAAATAAAAAATGTAATGCCTCTTTTCTATTTGCGGCCTTCTGAGGTAAATAGCAACATTAACTTTTTCCACAGGCTAATAAATTTGAAAATAAAATAACAATTAGGGGGTGGGGGGTTTGGTGGTAGCAGGGTGGTGTATATTATTAGTGCTGCAAGGGGTTCTGGGTATTTGTTCTGTTGTGTTACGGTGCGGATGTTCTCCCGAAATGTGTTTGTCATTATTGTTTGGTGTGGGTTCACCTTGTGGTGCGTATTTGTGACAGTGTTAAAGTTGTTTATACCCTTTAATTGTATATTAAATCAAATTTAAATAAAAAATGTATCACCTCTTTTCTATTTGCAGCCTTCTGAGGTAAATATCCAAATAAACTTTTTCCATAGGCTAATAATACATTTGAAAATAAAATAACAATAATGAATGAATCAAACATTCGAGCCTCGAAGTAGCAAGAGAAAGTGCATGAATAAAACCTTCATTATTGCTCGGTTTGCTACACTGATTTGCTTTAACACTGAATATGGAACAACGCTTATATAATTTAATAGTGCAAAGTCAACTTCCAAAAAAAACTAACAAAAACACATTAATTGTATATTAAATCAAATTTAAATAAAAAATGTAATGCCTCTTTTCTATTTGCGGCCTTCTGAGGTAAATATCAACATTAACTTTTTCCACAGGCTAATAAATTTGAAAATAAAATAACAATTAGGGGGTGGGGGGTTTGGTGGTAGCAGGGTGGTGTATATTATTAGTGCTGCAAGGGGTTCTGGGTATTTGTTCTGTTGTGTTACGGTGCGGATGTTCTCCCGAAATATGTTTGTCGTTCTTGTTTGGTGTGGGTTCACCTTGTGGTGCGTATTTGTGACAGTGTTAAAGTTGTTAATACCCTTTAATTGTATATTAAATCAAATTTAAATAAAAAATGTAATGCCTCTTTTCTATTTGCAGCCTTCTGAGGTAAATATCAACATTAACTTTTTCCACAGGCTAATACATTTTAAAATAAAATAACACTGAATAAATCAACCATTCAGGCATTTTTTTACTGCTCAGTTCGCGACACACTGATCTAATCGGATGTGCCCAAGCCAGACACCTGCCATCTTTTCTGGGATGCTAGTTCATTAATGTCGGGGCTCAGGTGGGCAGGGTTTGGTAGTAGGAAGAGTTAGAGCTGCAAGGGATTCTGGGTATTCTGTTGTGTAACGGTGCGGATGTTCTCCCGAAATGTGTTTGTCATTCTTGTTTTGTGCGGGTTTCACAGTGTGGCGCATATTTGTAACAGCGTTAAAGTTGTTTATGCGGCCACCCTCAGTGTGACCTGTATGGCTGTTGACCAAGTAAGCTTTGCATTCACTTGTGTGTGCGTAGAAGCCGCATATATCATGTGCTAGGTGCCGGCACGATGTTTGTATGGACGAAAAGCGGACGTGACGACAGGTTGTATAGGACGCTAAACGCAGTGCCCAATATTGTTGTCCGGGTGGAAATCGGCAGAAATTCGGGAGAATGGTTGCCCCGGGAGACTTTGGAGAGGGGCACCGAAAATCGGGAGGGTTGGCAAGTGTGAGTATTAGTGGTGAATGCGATGTTACGGCGGCCCAGCCGCTGTATAACACCGGCGGGCCAGCGCTAATGTTATTTTGATATTTCCTCAAGGGCCAAATGAAATTACACGGGGCCATAGTTTGACACTCATGGTATAGTTGATGTAGATGCCCATATCGGCATAAACAACTTTAACACTGTTACAAGTATGCGCCACACTGTGAATCCACACCAAACAAGAATGACAAACACATTTCGGGAGAATTTCCGCATCGTAGCACAACAGAACCAAATACCCAGAAACCATTGCAGCACTAACTCTTCGGGGTGATACAATATACACCCCCGCTACCACCATACCCCGTACCCCCAACCCCGCCCACCCCCACACACACACACACACACCTCGACCCCCCAGACCCCCCAATCTCCCGAATTCCGAGGTCTCAAGGTTGGCACGTATGGAATTCGCCAGTCAATGAACCTTTAAAACAGACCTGGCGTGCATTGTAATCATGTACAGTGGAGCCTCAGTTTCTGAATTGGTTCTCGAACAGGATTCGTGAATTAAAACATTTTTTATAGTGAAACAGAGTTCCCCACAAGAAACAATGGATATAGAAATAATGGGTTCCAGCCTCGACACAAAAATCCTTATTTAGTTAAGGTTTTGTATACTTCGAACCCAGTATTGGGGCAGCCTGGTAGAGCGGCCGTGGCAGCAACGTCAGAGTCCCCTGGTTCGATCCCCGCTTCCGTCATCCCAGTCATTGCCGTTGTGTCCTTGGGCAAGATACTTTACCCACATGCTCCCAGTGCCACTACATTGCTTTGAATGTAACTGACAAGAGAAAGGTGCTATATAAGTACAAGTCACTTCACAATATAGCAGGGGTCTCAAACTCTATTTATTCTAGGGCAGTGGTCCCCAACCTCGATTGGTACCGGGCCGCAGAATAATTTTTTATTAATTATTTTTTATTTTTTAATATATATATATATATATATATATATATATATATATATTAGTGCACCAACCCAAAAAACCTCCCTTTTTCATGACAACCCTACAAAAAGCACCGGTTTAAGAGCAGAGGAGCATGTTCGGCAGCGCACGATCACCGAGTACTTACAAGCAGACGCAGTGTGTGGACAGAAAAGTGAGAACGGACGCATTTTGGCCTGAAAACCAACGATAAAGGTGAAGTTATAGCACTGAAACGCTCTCAGAAAGAGGTGCTTTAAGACACGTTTTTCAACCACTGTGCCGCGGCACACTAGTGCATTGTGACATATTGTCTGGTGTGCTGCGGGGGAGGGGCTATATAAATACAAGTCACTTCACAATATAGCAGGGTGGGGGTGGCCACGGGTGTTTTTACGCCAGAGTCTCTGAGTGAAGTCACGCAGCTGCATGGATGGCGCAAGCTCCGCTGATCTCCGGTAAGAGGCGACTTTATACTACAATTTTTTCACTGAAAACTGCCGGTAGGCTTGACCGCTGTGATCCATAGCAAAGCTTCACCGCCGGGAATTTAAACAAGGAAACACCGGCTGTGTTTGTGTGGCTAAAAAAAGAAAATTGTAGTATAAAGTCGCCTCTTACCGGAGATCAGCGGAGCTTGCGCCATCCATGCAGCTGCGTGACTTCACTCAGAGACTCTGGCGTCAAGACACCCATGCCCCCCCCCCCACCCCCTCACACCACACCAGACAATATCTCACAATGCACTAGTGTGCCGCGGCACAGTGGTTGAAAAACGTGTCTTAAAGCCCCTCTTTCTGAGAGCGTTTCAGTGCTATAACTTCACCTTTATCGTTGGTTTTTAGGCCAAAATGCGTCCGTTCTCACTTTTCTGTCCACACACTGTGTCTGCTTTTAAGTACTCGGTGACCGTGTGCTGCCGAACATACTCCTCTGCTCGTAAACCGGTGCTTTTTGGAGGCGGTATAGTACTGAATATGATTCATTAGTATCACCGTACTGTAATAATGCTGGTGCACGTACAACCCCAGCGCCATCTAAAAGTTCGTAAACCCAATAGAGGGGTTTGTAAACCGAGGTTCCGCTGTCTTTGCATCTTGTCTCAGCCATCAACTTCCTGATGGAGACCGGAACGCTGCTCCACTTCCCTGACACCAGCCACGGCCTGTGCACGCTCTACTTCCTGTGTCCCGTCTGGCTGTCCGAGTGCCTGCAGAGGATCGTCCACCTCAAGTCCTACCGCTGCGTCGCCAGGAAAGGCGTGATCCGGACCGAAGACCTCAGGGTGAGGCGTCCCTCGGCTCTTCTCGGGGACAGGAAGTGAAGATACGGACGCTGCCTTAATTTAATTTTTTTTTTTTTTACTGCAGATGCTGCTGATCGGGACCGGGTTCACCCGCCACACCGAGGAGCAGTACTTCCAGTTTTTAGCCAAGTTTGAGATCGCTCTGCCTGTGGCCAACAACAGGTCTCTATCTTGTCCAGAACTCTGTCTGAACCAGTCCGATCCAGATCACACGCTGTCAAGCTAATACGCTAAAATACAAAACTTTCGGGACATAGTGAAGAAAATATGGACTTTTAGATAGATAGATAGAGAGATAGTACTTTATTGATTCCTTCAGGAGAGTTCCTTCAGGAAAATTAAAATTCCAGCAGCAGTGTACAGAGTTGAGGTCAATTTAAATCCATCCATCCATCCATTTTCTACCTCTTATTCCCTTTCGGAGTCGCGGGGGGCACTGGCGCCTATCTCAGCTACAATCGGGCAGAAGGCGGGGTACACCCTGGACAAGTCGCCACCTCATCGCAGGGCCAACACGGATAGACAGACAACATTCACACTCACATTCACACACTAGGGCCAATTTAGTGTTGCCAATCAACCTATCCCCAGGTGCATGTCTTTGGAAGTGGGAGGGGCCTATCCCCAGGTGCATGTCTTTGGAGGTGGGAGGAAGCCGGAGTACCCGGAGGGAACCCACGCAGTCACGGGGAGAACATGCAAACTCCACACAGAAAGATCCCGAGCCTGGATTTGAACCCAGGACTGCAGGACCTTCGTATTGTGAGGCAGACGCACTAACCCCTCTGCCACCGTGAAGCCCGTCAATTTAAAGAAAAAAGTAAAAAGTAAATAATGGGGGTTTAAATGGAAACAAAATAGAGAAATATTACAAAAAGAATAAAAACAATGGGAATAACAATATAACAGTAAAATAAGAATATAAGAATATCGCTTGTTATGGAGCTTGCTTGGTGTTCCTTCAAAAAAAAAATTTAATTCGCTAAAAACAGTAAGCCTGTTTGTCAGGTACCAAGTTTTATGAGTCTTAGTTGCAAAATTGGCAAAAACCTTGCATGCTAATGTTAGTGTGCTAGAATGCTAACACCTAGCATGTGTCTAGTACCGCGTTAAACGACTTTTTGAGTAAAAAAAGTTAGCACGCTACTGTTCTAGCATGTGAAAAGTTACCATGTACCAAGTTGTATGAGTCTGAAAGGTTCGGCTGCAAAACTGACAAACAAAGTTAGCACGCCAATGGTACCATACTAAGGTTGTCAGGCTATTAGTTAGCATGTGTCAAGTATGATATTAGTGATTCCTAGAGCTCAAAAAAAGTCTGCGGGCTATAGAGCGTTTTCCGTTCGGGCTCCAGTACTCTGGAATGCCCTCCCGGTAACAGTTCGAGATGCTACCTCAGTAGAAGCATTTAAGTCTCATCTTAAAACTCATCTGTATACTCTAGCCTTTAAATAGACCTCCTTTTTAGACCAGTTGATCTGCCGCTTCTTTTCTTTCTCCTATGTCCCCCCCTCCCTTGTGGAGGGGGTCCGGTCCGATGACCATGGATGAAGTACTGACTGTCCAGAGTCGAGACCCAGGATGGACCGCTCGTCGGGACCCAGGATGGACCGCTCGCCTGTATCAGTTGGGGACATCTCTACGCTGCTGATCCGCTTGAGATGGTTTCCTATGGACGGGACTCTCACTGCTGTCTTGGAGCTACTATGGATTGAACTTTCACAGTATCATGTGAGACCCGCTCGACATCCATTGCTTTCGGTCCCCTAGAGGGGGGGGGTTGCCCACATCTGAGGTCCTCTCCAAGGTTTCTCATAGTCAGCATTGTCACTGGCGTCCCACTGAATGTGAATTCTCCCTGCCCACTGGGTGTGAGTTTTCCTTGCCCTTTTGTGGGTTCTTCCGAGGATGTTGTAGTCGTAATGATTTGTGCAGTCCTTTGAGACATTTGTGATTTGGGGCTATATAAATAAACATTGATTGATTGATTGATTGAAGTATAGAGATGTCCGATAATGGCTTTTTTGCCGATATTGTCCAACTCTTAATTACCGATTCCGGTATCAACCGATACCGATATATACGGTCGTGGAATTAACACATTACAGGGTTTCCCACACATTCATTTATTTGTGGCGGCCCGCCACGAAAGACTTACGGCCGCCACAAATAAAATAAAAAATATATATATAAAATTAAATTTTTTTTTTTTTTTTCCGGCTTTTGACTCGCTCGACCGCTCATAAAAGCAATGGGACTCTGTCTGGGAATGGAGCTTGTAGTTACATATTATATAAATATGTAAATATTATATAAATATGTACATAAAGTGTACATATTGCCGACCACACCACCACAAATAGATGCCTGACCTGTGGGAAACACTGCATTATTATGCCTAATTTTCTTGGGATGCCCCGCTGGATGCATTAAACAATGTACCAAAGTTTTCCAAAATAAATCAACCAAGTTATGGAAAAAAATGTCAACATGGCGCTGCCATATTTGTTATTGAAGTCACAAAGTGCATTATTTTTTTTAACAAGCCTCAAAACAACAGCTACGAAAACAATGAAGGCACACAGCTTCAGTCCAGACTATACTAGAGTAATAAAGTACACAATAACATAGTCCTCCTTTAGTGCAAGACTGCCTGGCGTACTTTATAACAGGAAATCATAAACTGGGCTCAATCTGCCCTGCTCTAACGTATCTGTATGAGTAACACAAATGTTCTGCAAGAGGGTGGTGAGTGCTTGAAGCGGCCTACCAGTCAGCCAGAGCTTCTGCGTCTTTAAGCGAGAACTGTGTGGAACTACTTTTTTTGTTTGCTTTTCATCCATCAGGCGCTTGTATTCATCGTGTATCTCATTATGATTCTTAAAGAGGTGAGAGATCAAATTGCTCGTATTAAAGCAAGACGTCTTGGTTCCTCCTCGCATAACCAACTTTTTGCAGTCATTGCAAAATTGCCAGTTTTTTAATCCGTCAGACACACTTTAAAATAATCCCAAACCGTAGACATGGTGTCGTTAGTCAGTCACCGAGTGAGCTCGCTTGTTAGCCACGGCTACAGCACCTGCAACAACACAGTCTTGTCGTTGTTATGCTGCGCTCGCGGCGGTTTGATGAGGTCATCATGGGTCGCCAGTAAACCTCTCATGCTACAGTCGTCAACTCCTGTGTTGTGTGTATGAGAGGGGAGGGGCTGCTGACTTACCATGAATCGATTAAACAAGTTGAAGAACTTATTCGGGTGTTACCATTTAGTGGCAATTGCATGGAATATGTACTGTACTGTTTAATCTACTAATACAAGTTTCAATCAATCAATCAATCAATCAATCAAAGACTAGGGTTTATATCTGTGTTTTACCGGATATGTACCGCTCCGTACAACAATATTTGAAAAAGTCTTTAATTGTACTTTTTGAAACCGATACCGATAATTTCCGATGTCACATTTAAAGCATTTATTGGCCGATAATATCGGTCTGCCATCTCTAGGCAAAAATAATTGTTTTGTTTTAGTGTGTTTTTTGTTTGAGGACAAACATGACACAAACCTTCCCCGTTGTTGGAAAGCCCACTGTTTAATATGTTTGCGATTATGCTTTACCAATGAGAGTCAATCAATCAATCAATGTTTATTTATATAGCCCCAAATCACAAATGTCTCAAAGGACTGCACAAATCATTACGACTACAACATCCTCGGAAGAACCCACAAAAGGGCAAGGAAAACTCACACCCAGTGGGCAGGGAGAATTCACATCCAGTGGGACGCCAGTGACAATGCTGACTATGAGAAACCTTGGAGAGGACCTCAGATGTGGGCAACCCCCCCCCCCCCCCTCTAGGGGACCGAAAGCAATGGATGTCGAGCGGGTCTAACATGATACTGTGAAAGTTCAATCCATAGTGGCTCCAAGACAGCAGTGAGAGTCCCGTCCACAGGAAACCATCTCAAGCGGATCAGCAGCGTAGAGATGTCCCCAACCGATACAGGCGAGCGGTCCATCCTGGGTCCCGACGAGCGGTCCATCCTGGGTCTCGACTCTGGACAGCCAGTACTTCATCCATGGTCATCGGACCGGACCCCCTCCACAAGGGAGGGGGGGACATAGGAGAAAGAAAAGAAGCGGCAGATCAATTGGTCTAAAAAGGAGGTCTATTTAAAGGCTAGAGTATACAGATGAGTTTTAAGATGAGACTTAAATGCTTCTACTGAGTGTTTGGTGAACATCGTTTTGTCCTACTAATTTTGGTGGTTCTTGAACTCGCCATAGTGTGGACTGTGACGCAACAGTTTGTTTACATGTAAAGGAAGACGTCTTGGTTCCTCCTCGCATAACCAATTTTTTGCAGTCATTGCAAATTGCCAGTTTTTTAATCCGTCAGACACACTTTAAAGACCTACTGAAAGCCACTACTACCCACCACGCAGTCTGATAGTTTATATATCAATGATGAAATATTAACATTGCAACACATGCCAATACGGCCTTTTTAGTTTACTAAATTGCAATTTTAAATTTCCCGCAAAGTGTCGTGTTGAAAATGTCGCGGAATGATGACGCGTGCGTTTGACGTCTCGGGTTGTAACGGACATTATTTTCCAGCCCGATCCAAGCTATAAGTAGTCTGCTTTAATCGCATGATTACACAGTATTCTGGACATCTGTGTTGCTGAATCTTTTGCAATTTGTTCAATTAATATTGGAGAAGTCAAAGTAGAAAGATGGAGTTGGGAAGCTTTAGCCTTTAGCAACACAAACACAGCCGGTGTTTCCTTGTTTAAAATTCCCGGAGGTGAAGCTTTACTATGGAACAGAGCAGTCAAGCGAACATGGATCCCGACTACATGTCTACCGGCAGTTTTCGGTGAGAAAATTGTGGTAAAAAGTCGCCTCTTACCGGAGATCAGCGTGACTTCCCTCAGAGACTCTGGCGTCAAGACACCCGTGGCCACACCCCTCCGACTATCAGGTACTATTTTATCTCACTAAAACACTAGCAACACAATAGCAGATAAGGGATTTTCCAGAATTATCCTAGTAAATGTGTCTAAAAACATCTGAATTGCTCTCACATTTTTTTTTTTTTTTTTAACTTTAAAAAAAAAGTTTTTTATGGTCCTTTACTATCAATATCGTCATCCACGAATCTTTCATCCTCGCTCAAATTAATGGGGAAATTGTCGCTTTCTCGGTCCGAATTGCTCCTACTGCTGATGGCTCACATTGTAAACAATGTTCAGATGTGAGCAGGCCTACAACCCGTGACGTCACACGCACATCGTCTGCAACTTCCGGTAAAGGCAAGGCTTTTAAGCATTTAAGTCTCACCTTAAAACTCATTTGTATACTCTAGCCTTTAAATAGACTCCCTTTTTAGACCAGTTGATCTGCCGTTTCTTTTCTTTTTCTTCTATGTCCCACTCTCCTTTGTGGAGGGAGTCCGGTCCGATCCGGTGGCCATGTACTGCTTGCCTGTGTATCGGCTGGGGACATCTCTGCGCTGCTGATCCGCCTCCGCTTGGGATGGTTTCCTGCTGGCTCCACTGTGAACGGGACTCTCGCTGCTGTGTTGGATCCGCTTTGGACTGGACTCTCGCGACTGTGTTGGATCCATTATGGATTGAACTTTCACAGTATCATGTTCTCATATGTTCTCATAGTCATCAGTATCACAGTATCATGTTCTCATAGTCATCATTGTCACCGGCGTCCCACTGGGTGTGAGTTTTCCTTGCCCTTATGTGGGCCTACCGAGGATGTCGTAGTGGTTTGTGCAGCCCTTTGAGACACTAGTGATTTAGGGCTATATAAGTAAACATTGATTGATTTTTATTAGCGACAAAAAGTTGCGAACTTTATCGTCGATGTTCTCTACTAAATCCTTTCAGCAAAAATATGGCAATATCGCAAAATGATCAAGTATGACACATAGAATGGACCTGCTATCCCCGTTTAAATAAGAAAATCTCATTTCAGTAGGCCTTTAAAATAATCCCAAACCATAGACATGTTGGTCAGTCACCGAGCGAGCTGGCTTGTTAGCCGCGGCTACAGCACCGGCAACAACACACTCTTGTTGTTATTATGCTACGCTCGCGGCGGTTTAATGAGGTCATCAAGCTGCAGTCGTCAACATCGGACATCTCTAGTCAAGTACCAAGTTATACAAGGCTCTCACTGGAAAAAAAAGTTTGGACAGCCCTGTTTTAAATGCTGACTTAGAGAGTTTTTGCTCCTCCTCAGCTACCTGTTGCCCCACCTCCTGCCCCCCAAGCCCGCCACGGACGTTCACTGCTTCCAGCCGCAGAGCGCCAACATGCTCCAGCGGCTCTTCAAGATGAGCTTCGTTCCTGCCGGCTTCTGGGAGCGTTTCATCGCCAGGATGCTCATCAGCCTCACCGAGATGGACCTGCAGGTACTGTACCGGCGCGCTCTCCTTCTCTCTCCGGAACCTGACATGTGGTGTCCTTTGCAGTCCTTTGAGCCCAAACGGAACGGACGGACTCGCTGCAGCCGGACCTCCGTCATCTACAGCTTCGGGGGAAGCCAGCAGAGGAACCGCTGCAGCACCTTCAGGGTCCGACGGAATCAGACCGTCTACTGGAAGGAGGGGCTGCTCGTCACCTTCGATGGCGGTTACCTGAGGTCAGAGTTGTGTGTTGGTCCAGGGCCAACATGGTCAAACTAGACTTAGACTTAGACAAACTTTATTGATCCACAAGGGAATCAATCAATCAATCAATCAATGTTTACTTATATAGCCCTAAATCACTAGTGTCTCAAAGGGCTGCACAAACCACCACGACATCCTCGGTAGGCCCACATAAGGGCAAGGAAAACTCACACCCAGTGGGACGTCGGTGACAATGATGACTATGAGAACCTTGGAGAGGAGGAAAGCAATGGATGTCGAGCGGGTCTAACATGATACTGTGAAAGTTCAATCCATAATGGATCCAACACAGTCGCAAGAGTCCAGTCCAAAGCGGATCCAACACAACAGCGAGAGTCCCGTTCACAGCAGAGCCAGCAGGAAACCATCCCAAGCGGAGGCGGATCAGCAGCGCAGAGATGTCCCCAGCCGATACACAGGCAAGCAGTACATGGCCACCGGATCGGACCGGACCCCCTCCACAAGGGAGAGTGGGACATAGGAGAAAAAGAAAAGAAACGGCAGATCAACTGGTCTAAAAAGGGAGTCTATTTAAAGGCTAGAGTATACAAATGAGTTTTAAGGTGAGACTTAAATGCTTCTACTGTGGTGGCATCTCAAACTTTTACCGGGAGGGCATTCCAGAGTACTGGAGCCCGAAATGAAAACGCTCTATAGCCCGCAGACTTTTTTTGGGCTTTGGGAATCACTAATAAGCCGGAGTCCTTTGAACGCAGATTTCTTGCCGGGACATATGGTACAATACAATCGGCAAGATAGGATGGAGCTAGACCGTGTAGTATTTTATACGTAAGTAGTAAAACCTTAAAGTCACATCTTAAGTGCACAGGAAGCCAGTGCAGGTGAGCCAGTACAGGTGTAATGTGATCAAGGGAAATTGTTCCCTAGTAGGAACAAGGAAGGGAGCTAGGACCGAAGGGTCCTAAGTAGAGATGCCCGAAATTATCAGACTGCCTGTATTATCGGCCGATAAATGCTTTAAAATGCAATATCAGAAATTATCGGTATCTGTTTCCAAAAGTAAAATTCATGACTTTTTAAAACGCAGCTGTACGGAATGGTACACGGATGTGGGGAGTACAAAGCGCCAATAAACCTTAAAGCCACTGCCTTTGTTTGACGGCCCAATCACAAAATATCTACGGCTTTTAACAAACACACAAGTGAATGCAACAGCCATACAGGTCCCACTGAGGGTGGCCATGTAAACATCCTTAACACCAGGGGTCTCAAACACGCGGCCCGCGAGACATTATTTTGCGGCCCGGACCTTGATGTGAAAATTAAATGTTGGTGCGGCCCGCGAGTTTTATATGAATGGCGCTTTACATACTTGCATACCCTCGATTTTTCCAGGAGACTCCCAGTTTTTAGTGCCCCTCCAGGGGTAATCATTCTCCCGAATTTCACCAAAACAATAATTTAAGGGGCACCGTGGAGGCACTGCCTTTGACGTCCTCTACATCCTGTACAAACAGCGTGCCGGACCAACCACATGTTGTGTTTGGCTTCTGTATACGCAGTATGCGACTGCAAGACATAGTTGATCAACAGCCATACATGTCACACTGAGGGTGGCCGTATAAACTACTTTAACACTGTTACAAATATGTGCCACACTGTGAACCTACACCAAACAAGAATGACAAACACATTTTGGGAGAACATCCGCACTGTAACACAACATAAACACAACAAAACAAATGCCCAGAATCCCATGCGGCCCTAGCTCTTTTGGACTACAAAACACACCCCCGCCACCCCCAACCCTGCCCCCCTATTGTAGCCCGGAATATGAGACTGGGCCCGCACACTATATTTATGGTGGAAAAGCGGACGAGACGGCAAGTTATAGAGGACGCTAAAGGCAGTGCCATCACAGCACGCACTTAATATTGTTGTCCGGGTGAAAATCGGGAGAATGATTTCCCCGGGAGATTGTCGGGAGGGCCACTGATATTCGGGTGTTTCCCGGAAAGATCGCGAGAGTTGGCAAGTATGTTGCTAGGGCGGGAAAGCCATTCAAAGAAGGTGAATTCATTAAAAAGTGTTAGATTTTTTTTGAAAAATCTTTTCTTGCGGCCCAGCCTCACCCTGTTTCTGCATCCAGTGGCCCACAGGTTATTTGAGTTTGAGAACCCTGCTCAACACTTTTACAAATATGAGCCACACTGTGAACCCACACCAAACAAGAATGACAAACACATTTCGGAACACAACATTAACAAAACAGAACAAATATCCCGAACCCCTTGCAGCACTAACTCTTCCGGGACGCTACAATATACACACCCCGCTACATTCTACCCCTCCCCCTCAACCCCGCCTACCTCAACCTCCTCATGCTCTCTCAGGGAGAGCATGTCCCAAATTCCAAGCTGCTGTTTGGAAGCACATTAAAAAAAATAATGCACTTTATGACTTCAATAAAAAAATATGGCAGCGCCATGTTGGCATTTTTGTCCATAACTTCAGTTGGTTTATTTTGGAAAAAAACTGTGTTACGTGGTTTGTTACATCGAGTAAAATTAGGCATAATAATGTTTTAATTCCACGACTGTATGTATTGGTATCGGTTGACATCGGAATCGGTAATTAAGAGTTGGACAATATCGGGGTATCGGCAAAAAAGCAAATATCGGACATCTGTAGTTCTAAGGTTGCCGTGTCTCTGCAGCGTGGAGTCATCGGATGTAAACTGGAAGAAGAAGAAGAGCGGCGGCATCAAGATCATCTGCCAGTCAGAGACGAGGGATTTCTCCGCCATGGCCTTCATCACGGACCACGTCAACGCTCTCATCGAGCAGTGGTTTCCGGGTCAGTGCACCGTAAACCGCGGCCAGGTTTTGTTTGCTGACAACATGTCGCTTATCTCCTCCTGTTATTGTTGCAGCTCTGACAGCCAGCGAGAGCGACGGCAGCCTGGTCATCGAGCAGTACGCCCCGTGCCCCATGTGCGCCTCGCGGGTCCAGCAGAACCGGACGGAGCCACAAGGCGGCCAGGCGGGCCAGGTCGCCGACAGGGGCGGGGTCCATCTCTTCAACATGGAGGACTGTGCGCTGGCTGCCACGGAGGAGGAGCACATCGTCTGTCCTACACACCCGGAGCAGCCCGTCCCCCTCCAGGAGCTGGTACCAGAACTCTTCATGACCGACTTCCCTGCACGGTACCATCTCACTCTCAGACCAAAAAAGGGGATTGGCTGACATCTCATCGAAACATTTGGGTCAAAGAGCAGTTCTAAAGTTAAGTCAGCTGGTTTCAAAGTGCTTCTGTGTGCATGTTAGACTCTTCTTGGAGAAGGACCTGCTGGAATACTCCGAGGACGAGGCCAGCATCATCGGGCAGGGCGGCAGTGGTACCGTCGTCTATCGGGCCCGGTACCGGGACAAGCCGGTGGCCATTAAGCGTTTCCACTTCAGGAAGAACCAGCAGCAGACGGTCAACACAGGTGCGCGCACATGTTGAATTGTACGCCTACATGCATGACATTTTCCTGCCACGTGATGTAGAAATGGGATTTATTGCTCTTTGAAGGGACAGCACAGAATTCACTTATATGACCCAAACCAAACAACCTTCCCTAGTCATGCAACCAGCACACAACACAACCTGCTCACTGAACTTTGTGGATATTATAAAAAAAAAAAAAATTGTCCAATCACCTCGCATCTTTTAAAATTCCAACCATTCAAGTGCATGATGGGAAAAATATTCAATTTTAGCTGCTTGATACAAAACTTTAGAGAGGTCGTCATTGAAGTAAACAAAGTAGGAGTGGATCTTTCACAGACTCTTGATATCCAATTATATTTATTATATATCCATGATATCCATTATATTAATAGAATATGTACACATATATATATATATATATATATATATATATATATATATATATATATATATATATATATATATGCGGATGGATGTGTATATGTACATGTGTATATATGTATATATGTTTTTATATATATGTAAATATATGTGTATACATATAATACATTTATTATATATCCATTATATTAATAGAATATGTACACATATATGTATAGGCCATATATATATATATATATGGATGGATGGATGTGTATATATAGATGTATATATGTGTGTATATATATATATATATGGATCGATGTGTATATATATATATATATATATGTTTATATATGTGTATATATATATAATATATATCTGTGTGCATATATATATACACACACAAATATATATATATATATATATATATTTATATATATATATATGTGTAGTACCTGATTAAAATGTGAATACACAATTTTGTTTGAATATGCTAGAACTACTTTACATATCAGAACAATGAACCAGAAAAATTATTCAGGATAAAATATTAGATAAAATAACATAAATAAATTATATGTTTTTTCATTAAAAAAGTACCACCTAATGCTACTATATTTTTTTTGATTAATTTTCTAGTCCAGTCGCCAGTCGGGTCTGCATGTGCATAAAAAGACGGCTCCCAAACGATTCCCAATTGCGAGTCGGTTCTCTTGAACCGTTTAAAAGACTTGATTTGTTCGCGTACGACACATCTCTAACGTGATAACTTTTGACCTACGGCAGGCACCATGATGAAACACATCCAGTCGGCCGACGCGTGCCGCTGCTTCTCCGAGTTCCGCCAGGAGGCCAGCATGCTACACTCGCTGCAGCACCCGTGCGTGGTCTCCCTAGTGGGCGTGTCCATCCACCCGCTGTGCTTCGCCCTGCAGCTGGCACCGCTCGGCAGCCTCAACTTGGTTCTGGAGGAGCGAGGTCAAGGTGAGGGACATCAACGATGACAGCGAGGCGGGCGGCACCCGAAGCGGCGTCCGTGCTCACAAGACCCGCGTTGTTTGCAGGTTGCAAGTACATGCCCCTAGGTCACATGATCACTTTCAAGATGGCCTACCAGATAGCGGCGGGGCTGGCGTACCTCCACAGGAAGAACATCATCTTCTGCGACCTCAAGTCTGACAACATCCTTGTCTGGTCCCTGGAGGTCCGCACGTTGCATCATGTGACCCCGCACACCTTATTCCCATCATTCATAGCGTTTCTTCTTCCAGGAAGAGCATCCTGTCAACGTCAAGCTGTCCGACTACGGAATCTCACGACAGTCCTTTCATGAGGGGGTGCTGGGGGTGGAGGGCACGCCAGGCTACCAGGCTCCCGAGGTCCAACCTGGTGTCGTTTATGACGAGAAGGTAACCCAGTTACGACGCCTTGGAATAAACTGGAATGATTGTTTGAACAGAAAGAAGTGTGTGTAAAAACAAAAACAAAAATAACGAAACTATAAATATATATATATATATATATATATATATACATATATGTTGATTGGCAACACTAAATGGTCCCTAGTGTGTGAATGTGAGTGTGAATGTTGTCTGTCTATCTGTGTTGGCCCTGTGATGAGGTGGCGACTTGTCCAGGGTGTACCCCGCCTTCCGCCCGATTGTAGCTGAGATAGGCGCCAGCGCCCCCCCCCGCGACCCCAAAAAGGGAATAAGCGGTAGAAAATGGATGGATATATATATATATATATATATATATATATATATATATATATATATGTATGTATGTGTGTGTGTGTGTATATATATATATATATATGTGTGTATATATGTATGTATATATATATATATATATATATATATATATATATATATATATATATATAGTATGTATGTGTGTGTGTACAGTATGTACTGTATATATGTATGTGTGTATATATATATATATGAATATATGTGCCTGTGTATATATATATATATGTATGTATTGTGTGTTAATATATATATATACATATGTGTGTGTGTGTGTGTGTGTATATATATATATATAAGTGTATATATATATATATATATATGTGTGTGTATATATGTATGTATATATATATATATATATATATATACAGTATGTACTGTATATATGTATGTGTATATATATAAATGAATATATGTGCCTGTGTATATATATATGTATGTATTGTGTGTTAATATATATATGTATATATATGTATGTATGTATATATATATGTGTATATATACTGTATGTATATGTGTATATATATGTATACAAATGTATATATATGTATACGTATGTATACATATATATATGTATTTATGTGTGTATATATATGTTTATACTGTATGTGTATATATGTGTATGTACAGTATATATGTATAAATGTATATCTAAATAAATATTCATGAGGACTTTGGGTCTTCCTTTCTGATCAGAAGCACATGTTGGCTTGTAATATTCATACAAGCCTCACTTCTCATTGGGGGGTGGGCAGGGAGCCACGCCTCCTATTGTTTTATTGACCCTGGCGCCAGAAACCCTACTGGGCCAGGCCTGCTCCCTCTTTTTTTTTTTATCATCCTCGCTTCCACTCTATGACCACGTCTTTGCTCTAATGAGACACCGACATGGCAGGAAGGCTGTTGAAGCACCCAAAGTTGCAAACTCTTCCGAGCTGTATCCCATTTTAAGGGATTCATAATGTTTACTTCTTGTCTGCCGCTGCAGGTTGACATGTTCTCTTACGGCATGGTGCTGTACGAGCTGCTGACGGGGCGTCGGCCGTCGCTGGGGCGACATCAGCTCCACGTCTCCAAGAAGCTCTCCAAAGGAGTCAGGCCGCATTTGGGCGAGCCGGAGGAGGTCCAGTTCTACTTCCTGCACGGCCTAATGATGGAATGTTGGGACACCAAGCCAGAGAAGGTGAGCTGTATCCTCTACACCACCTCCATCATCTTACATACCGTGTACATTTTGTTGACTAAAAATATTCGTCTTAGTTAGGAAGATAACTATTCAAAACAAATGCACGTTGACTAAAGCAAAAATTAAGTCAACGAATAAAAACGAGACGAAATCCAATCCTATTTAATTGTGTCCTTAAGCAGGCGGGCCAAGTTAGGAATCTAATCCAATCACAGTAGTTTAGTGTATCAATCAATCAATCAATCAATCAATGTTTACTTATATAGCCCTAAATCACTAGTGTCTCAAAGGGCTGCACAAACCACCACGACATCCTCGGTAGGCCCACATAAGGGCAAGGAAAACTCACACCCAGTGGGACGTCTGTGACAATAATGACTATGAGAACCTTAGAGAGGAGGAAAGCAATGGATGTCGAGCGGGTCTAACATGATACTGTGAAAGTTCAATCCACAATGGATCCAACACAGTCGCGAGAGTCCAGTCCAGAGCAGATCCAACACAGCAGCGAGAGTCCCGTTCACAGCGGAGCCAGCAGGAAACCATCCCAAGCGGAGGCGGATCAGCAGCGCAGAGATGTCCCCAGGCGATACACAGGCAAGCAGTACATGGCCACCGGATCGGACCGGACCCCCTCCACAGGGGAGAGTGGGACATAGAAGAAAAAGAAAAGAAACAGCAGATCAACTGGTCTAAAAAGGGAGTCTATTTAAAGGCTAGAGTATACAAATGAGTTTTAAGGTGAGACTTAAATGCTTCTAATGAGGTGGCATCTCGAACTGTTACCGGGAGGGCATTCCAGAGTACTGGAGCCCGAACGGAAAACGCTCTATAGCCCGCAGAACAGGATCCAATCAGAACTACGGTCTTTGCAAGGCACAGACTATATTGTTACGCACATCTATACGATGTTTTCCACACCTGGAAAAAAGAGAATATCCATCCATCCATTTTCTACCGCTTATTCCCTTTCGGGGTCGCGGGGGGCGCTGGCGCCTATCTCAGCTACAATCGGGCGGAAGGCAGGGTACACCCTGGACAAGTCGCCACCTCATCGCAGGGCCAACACAGATAGACAGACAACATTCACACTCACATTCACACACTAGGGACCATTTAGTGTTGCCAATCAACCTATCCCCAGGTGCATGTCTTTGGAAGTGGGAGGAAGCCGGAGTACCCGGAGGGAACCCACGCATTCACGGGGAGAACATGCAAACTCCACACAGAAAGATCCCGAGCCTGGATTTGAACCCAGGACTGCAGGAGCTTCGTATTGTGAGGCAGACGCACTAACCCCTCTACCACCGTGAAGCCCGAGTCATATTATTATTATATATTTGTTTTCTAAATGTAAAACGCTTACTTGTGGTCTACATAACATGTAATGGTGGTTCTTTGGTCAAAATGTTGCGTAGATCAGTGGTCCCCAACCTTTTTGTATGCGCGGACCGGTCAACGCTTAATAATTTGTCCCGCGGCCCGGGGGAGAATTTTTTTTTTTTTTCTTTGTCATGAAAAAGGGAGTTTTTTGTGGTTGGTGCACTATTTGTAAGTGTATATTGTGTTTTTTTTATGTTGATTTAATAAAAAATAAAAAGTAAATTTTTATTTTTAATTTTTTTATTTTTATTTTTATTAAAAATTCTTCTGCGGCCCGGTACCGTTTGGGGACCACTGGCGTAGATGATGTTTTACAGATCATTTTCAAGCTGCTTTCTAACATTTTGAAAAGGTTCATTTAGCCTACTGATGTGTGTTTATAAATGGTTGATTTGTATAGGCTAGTCAGGTAAAGTGTTGTAGCTGACAAGTTTGGGCTACCTTGCTTCTGCAGCCTTCATCAGAGACACGTGACACCTCTGATGAAGGCTGCAGAAGCAAGGGAGCTGAATTTAAATGTTAATTTTCCTGAAGGAACTCACCTGAAGGAATCAATAAAGTACTATCTATCTATCTATCTATACAAATCAACCATTTATAAATAAACGCTTTCTAACAGTCTTATTTACCTGGCTCACCTTCGGCAGCGTTTTCTTCCCGTCATCTTTGTTTTAGCGGTGTAGATGATAGACCAAAAAACTCCTTTGTCCCGCACGCCATTAGACTGTACAACTCCTCTCTGGGGGGTACTAGGATGACAGGGGATGCAAAACAATAACAGTGCAATACTTTTTCATAACATTGTCACTACTGCCTAGTTTCTCTTGTTATATTCTTATTTTACTGTTATATTTTTATTCCCATTGTTGCTTTTTATTTTTATTCTTATTGTAATATTTTTCAATTTTGTTTCCATTAAAAAATCTGGGTATTATCTTCGACCCAACTCTCTCCTTTGAGGCACACATTAAAAGCGTTACTAAAACAGCCTTCTTTCATCTCCGTAATATCGCTAAAATTCGCTGCATTCTGTCCACTAAAGACGCTGAGATCATTATCCATGCGTTTGTTACGTCTCGTCTCGACTACTGTAACGTATTATTTTCGGGTCTCCCCATGTCTAGCATTAAAAGATTACAGTTGGTACAAAATGCGGCTGCTAGACTTTTGACAAGAACAAGAAAGTTTGATCACATTACGCCTGTACTGGCTCACCTGCACTGGCTTCCTGTGCACTTAAGATGTGACTTTAAGGTTTTACTACTTACGTATAAAATACTACACGGTCTAGCTCCATCCTATCTTGCCGATTGTATTGTACCATATGTCCCGGCATGAAATCTGCGTTCAAAGGACTCCGGCTTATTAGTGATTCCTAGAGCCCAAAAAAAGTCTGCGGGCTATAGAGCTTTTTCATTTCGGGCTCCAGTACTCTGGAATGCCCTCCCGGTAACAGTTCGAGATGCCACCTCAGTAGAAGCATTTAAGTCTCAGCTTAAAACTCATTTGTATACTCTAGCCTTTAAATAGACCCCCTTTTTAGACCAGTTGATCTGCCATTTCTTTTCTTTTTCTTCTATGTCCCACTCTCCCTTGTGGAGTACATGGCCACCGGTCCGGTCCGATCCGGTGGCCATGTACTGCTTGCCTGTGTATCGGCTGGGGACATCTCTGCGCTGCTGATCCGCCTCCGCTTGGGATGGTTTCCTGCTGGCTCCGCTGTGAACGGGACTCTCGCTGCTGTGTTGGATCCGCTTTGGACTAGATTCTCGCGACTGTGTTGGATCCATTGTGGATTGAACTTTCACAGTATCATGTTAGACCCGCTCGACATCCATTGCTTTCCTCCTCTCCAAGGTTCTCATAGTCATCATTGTCACCGACGTCCCACTGGGTGTGAGTTTTCCTTGCCCTTATGTGGGCCTACCGAGGATGTCGTGGTGGTTTGTGCAGCCCTTTGAGACACTAGTGATTTAGGGCTATATAAGTAAACATTGATTGATAGATTGATACCTCCATTATTTACTTGGTACTGTTTAAATTCGATCTCAATTCTGTACTCTGCTGCTGGAATTTTAATTTTCCTGAGGGAACTCTCCTGATATCTATCCATCTATCCATCTAAATGACGCATAATGATGCAATATGTACAAACAGCTCGCTTAAATAGCCTGATTAGCACTCCAACAAGTCAATACCATCAACAAAGCGCACCTTTGTGCATTCACGCACAGTATAAAACGTTTGGTGGACAAAATGGGACAAAGAAGGAGTGGTTTGACTCGGGACAAGCGGTATAAAAATGGGTGAATGTCTCATGTTTGTCCTCAAACAAAAAACATACAAAAACAAAAAACTATTTTCCCCACTACCATTTTTTCTATTTTCAATCCTTTTTTAAAAATGCTCCAGGGAGTCACTAGGGCGGCATTAAAGAGCCACGGGTTGCTGACCCCCGCCCTAAACCCAAGAATTTGTCAATTTTGGTTGAGGCCAGTTAAATAGTTCCAATGTTGGTTTGGAGAGCAGTGCAAAACGAGGCAACAAAAAAGTTAAAACAAGACAAAGAAGCCAGCAGGAGAGATAAGGGAGAGGAAAGGGGAGTGTCCGCCCTCCATGAGTGCCAGAGAGAGAGAAAAAAATGCTATATTTATGCTGCAAACCCCGTTTCCATATGAGTTGGGGAATTGTGTTAGATGTAAATATAAATGAAATACAATGATTTGCAAATCATTTTCAACCCATTTTCAGTTGAATATGCTACAAAAACCACATATTTGATGTTCAAACTGATAAAACATTTTTTTTTTGCAAATAATCATTAACTTTAGAATTTGATGCCAGCAACACGTGACAAAGAAGTTGGGAAAGGTGGCAATAAATACTGATAAAGTTGGGAAATGCTCATCAAACACTTATTTGGAACATCCCACAGGTGTGCAGGCTAATTGGGAACAGGTGGGTGCCATGATTGGCTATAAAAACAGCTTCCCAAAAAATGCCCAGTCTTTCACAAGAAAGGATGGGGCGAGGTACACCCCTTTGTCCACAACTGCGTGAGCAAATAGTCAAACTGTTTAAGAACAACGTTTCTCAAAGTGCAATTGCAAGGAATTTTGGGATTTCAGCATCTACGCTCCATAATATCATCAAAAGTTTCAGAGAATCTGGAGAAATCACTCCGCATAAGCGGCACGGCCGGAAACCAACACTGAATGTCCGTGACCTTCCATCCCTCAGACGGCACTGTATCAAAAACCGACATCAATCTCTAAAGGATATCACCACATGGGCTCAGGAACACTTCAGAAAACCACTGTCACTAAATACAGTTGGTCGCTACATCTGTAAGTGCAAGTTAAAGCTCTACTATGCAAAGCAAAAGCAATTTATCAACAACATCCAGAAACGCCGCCGGCTTTTCTGGGCCCGAGATCATCTAAGATGGACTGATGCAAAGTGGAAAAGTGTTCTGTGGTCTGACGAGTCCAAATTTCAAATTGTTTTTGGAAATATTCAACATCGTGTCATCCGGACCAAAGGGGAAGCGAACCATCCAGACTGTTATCGACGCAAAGTTCAAAAGCCAGCATCTGTGATGATATATTTAAACGAGACAGTAGCCAACACATTCAGTGTAATTATAGCCAATATAGAATGAAACTAGTTTGTTTCTTCACATGATGCTTTGAGTAGTTTATCATTCAACATTTGAAAAAAAACAAAATGCTTAATTTTAGCTAAACTAATAACACACCGTAAGGTCAGTGTCTAATGTACAGTACGCTTTGATATATTCATGGAGTGCAGGTCTTGTTCATTTAGTTGTTGAGATGCTCTTCAATAACCTTAATTGAATTGGTTTTAAGACGACTTTAAAGTTGTGTTATTCTTTATACCTGTGGTCACCAACATGGTGCCCAGATACCTCGCCCGCTGGCCTGTTCTAAAAATAGCTCAAATAGCAGCACTTACCAGTGAGCTGCCTCTATTTTTTAAATTTGATTTATTTACTAGCAAGCTGGTCTCGCTTTGCTCGACATTTTTAATTCTAAGAGAGACAAATTTGAAAATCCAAGAAAATATTTTAAAGACTTGGTCTTCACTTGTTTGGATAAATTCATTTATTTATTTTTTACTTTGCTTCTTATAACTTTCAGAAAGACAATTTTAGAGAAAAAATACAACCTTAAAAATGATTTTAGGATTTTTAAACACATACCTTTTTAGCTTTTAAATTCCTTCCTCTTCTTTCCTGACAATTTGAATCAATGTTGAAGTAAAAAAATGTTTTATTGTAAAGAATAATAAATACATTTTAATTTAATTCTTAATTTTAGCTTCTGTTTTTTCAACAACGAATATTTGTGAAATATTTCTTCAAACTTATTATGATTAAAATTCCCAAAAATTATTCTGGCAAATCTAGAAAATCTGTAGAATCAAATTTAAATCTTATTTCAAAATCTTTTGAATTTCTTTAAAAAAAATTGTTCTGGACAATGTAGAAGAAATAATGGTTTGTCTTTGTTAGAAATATAGCTTGGTCCAATTTGTTATATATTCTAACAAAGTGCAGATTGGATTTTAACCTATTTAAAACATGTCATCAAAATTGTAAAAAATAAACTTAATCAGGAAAAATTACTCATGTTTCATAAATTCTTTTAATTTTTTTCAAAAAGATTCGAATCAGCTAGTTTTTCTCTTCTTTTTTTCGGTAGAATTTTGAATTTTAAAGAGTCGAAATTGAAGATAAACTATGTTTCAAAATTAAATTTAAATTTTTTTCGTGTTTTCTCCTCTTTTAAACCGTTCAATTTAGTGTTTTTTTCATCATTTTTTCTCTACAAAAAAAAAACTTCCGTGGAAGGAAAAAAAATGTACGACGGAATGACAGACAGAAATATCAATCAATCAATCAATGTTTACTTATATAGCCCTAAATCACTAGTGTCTCAAAGGGCTGCACAAACCACCACGACATCCTCGGTAGGCCCACATAAGGGCAAGGAAAACTCACACCCAGTGGGACATCGGTGACAATGATGACTATGAGAACCTTGGAGAGGAGGAAGGCAATGGATGCCGAGCGGATCTAACATGATACTGTGAAAGTTCAATCCACAATGGATCCAACACAGTCGCGAGAGTCCAGTCCAAAGCGGATCCAAGACACAGCAGCGAGAGTCCCGTTCACAGCGGAGCCAGCAGGAAACCATCCCAAGCGGAGGCGGATCAGCAGCGCAGAGATGTCCCCAGCCGATACACAGGCGAGCAGTACATGGCCACCGGATCGGACCGAACCCCCTCCACACGGGAGAGTGGGACATAGAAGAAAAAGAAAAGAAACGGCAGATCAACTGGTCTAAAAAGGGAGTCTATTTAAAGGCTAGAGTATACAAATGAGTTTTAAGGTGAGACTTAAATGCTTCTACTGAGGTGGCATCGCGAACTGTTACCGGGAGGGCATTCCAGAGTACTGGAGCCCGAACGGAAAACGCTCTATAGCCCGCAGAACAGGATCCAATCAGAACTACGGTCTTTGCAAGGCACAGACTATATTGTTACGCACATCTATACGATGTTTTCCACACCTGGAAAAAAGAGAATATCCATCCATCCATTTTTCTACCGCTTATTCCCTTTCGGGGTCGCGGGGGGCGCTGGCGCCTATCTCAGCTACAATCGGGCGGAAGGCAGGGTACACCCTGGACAAGTCGCCACCTCATCGCAGGGCCAACACAGATAGACAGACAACATTCACACTCACATTCACACACTAGGGCCAATTTAGTGTTGCCAATCAACCTATCCCCAGGTGCATGTCTTTGGAAGTGGGAGGAAGCCGGAGTACCCGGAGGGAACCCACGCATTCACGGGGAGAACATGCAAACTCCACACAGAAAGATCCCGGGCCTGGGATTGAACCCAGGACTGCAGGAACTTCGTATTGTGAGGCAGACGCACTAACCCCTCTGCCACCGTGAAGCCCGAGTCATATTATTATTATATATTTGTTTTCTAAATGTAAAACGCTTACTTGTGGTCTACATAACATGTAATGGTGGTTCTTTGGTCAAAATGTTGCGTAGATCAGTGGTCCCCAACCTTTTTGTATGCGCGGACCGGTCAACGCTTAATAATTTGTCCCGCGGCCCGGGGGACAAATTTTTTTTTTTTTTTCTTTGTCATGAAAAAGGGAGTTTTTTGTGGTTGGTGCATTATTTGTAAAAATACAACCTTAAAAATGATTTTAGGATTTTTAAACACGTATACCTTTTTACCTTTTAAATTCCTTCCTCTTCTTTCCTGACAATTTGAATCAATGTTGAAGTAAAAAAAATGTTTTATTGTAAAGAATAATAAATACATTTTGATTTAATTCTTCATTTTAGCTTCTGTTTTTTCAACAACGAATATTTGTGAAATATTTCTTCAAACTTATTATGATTAAAATTCCCAAAAATTATTCTGGCAAATCTAGAAAATCTGTAGAATCAAATGTAAATCTTATTTCAAAATCTTTTGAATTTCTTTAAAAAAAATTGTTGTGGAAAATGTAGAAGAAATAATGATTTGTCTTTGTTAGAAATATAGCTTGGTCCAATTTGTTATATATTCTAACAAAGTGCAGATTGGATTTTAACCTATTTAAAACATGTCATCAAAATTGTAAAAAATAATCTTAATCAGGAAAAATTACTCATGTTTCATAAATTCTTTTAATTTTTTTCAAAAAGATTCGAATCAGCTAGTTTTTCTCTTCTTTTTTTCGGTAGAATTTTGAATTTCAAAGAGTCGAAATTGAAGATAAACTATGTTTCAAAATTAAATTTAAATTTTTTTCGTGTTTTCTCCTCTTTTAAACTGTTCAATTTAGTGTTTTTTTCATCATTTATTCTCTACAAAAAAAAACGTTCCGTGGAAGGAAAAAAAATGTACGACGGAATGACAGACAGAAATATCAATCAATCAATCAATGTTTACTTATATAGCCCTAAATCAATAGTGTCTCAAAGGGCTGCACAAACCACCACGACATCCTCGGTAGGCCCACATAAGGGCAAGGAAAACTCACACCCAGTGGGACATCGGTGACAATGATGACTATGAGAACCTTAGAGAGGAGGAAAGCAATGGATGTCGAGCGGGTCTAACATGATACTGTGAAAGTTCAATCCACAATGGATCCAACACAGTCGCGAGAGTCCAGTCCAAAGAGGATCCAAGACACAGCAGCGAGAGTCCCGTTCACAGCGGAGCCAGCAGGAAACCATCCCAAGCGGAGGCGGATCAGCAGCGCAGAGATGTCCCCAGCCGATACACAGGCGAGCAGTACATGGCCACCGGATCGGACCGGACCCCCTCCACACGGGAGAGTGGGACATAGAAGAAAAAGAAAAGAAACGGCAGATCAACTGGTCTAAAAAGGGAGTCTATTTAAAGGCTAGAGTATACAAATGAGTTTTAAGGTGAGACTTAAATGCTTCTACTGAGGTGGCATCTCGAACTGTTACCGGGAGGGCATTCCAGAGTACTGGAGCCCGAACGGAAAATGCTCTATAGCCCGCAGACTTTTTTTGGGCTTTGGGAATCACTAATAAGCCGGAGTCCTTTGAACGCAGATTTCTTGCCGGGACATATGGTACAATACAATCGGCAAGATAGGATGGAGCTAGACCGTGTAGTATTTTATACGTAAGTAGTAAAACCTTAAAGTCACATCTTAAGTGCACAGGAAGCCAGTGCAGGTGAGCCAGTACAGGTATATATGTATGTATATATGTATATAAAGGTATATACAGTACAGGCGTAATGTGATCAAACTTTCTTGTTCTTGTCAAAAGTCTAGCAGCCGCATTTTGTACCAACTGTAATCTTTTAATGCTAGACATGGGGAGACCGGAAAATAATACGTTACAGTAGTCGAGGCGAGACGTAACAAACGCATGGATAATGATCTCAGCGTCTTTAGTGGACCCTTTTTTAAAATATATTTATCTGTTTCTATATATATTTATTGTGAGAAATCATTACGATGATCAGTGTTTCCACAAAGATAAATATCATTAATTATTAATAATAACATAGAGTTAAAGGTAAATTGAGCAAATTGGCTATTTCTGGCAATTTATTTCAGTGTGTATCAAACTGGTAGCCCTTTGCATTAATCAGTACCCAAGAAGTAGCTCTGGTTTCAAAAAGGTTGCTGACCCCTGCTTTATATTCTATACTTTAGTCGACAGGGCTTCACGGTGGCAGAGGGGTTAGTGCGTCTGCCTCACAATACGAAGGTCCTGCAGTCCTGGGTTCAAATCCAGGCTCGGGATCTTTCTGTGTGGAGTTTGCATGTTCTCCCCATGAATGCGTGGGTTCCCTCCGGGTACTCCGGCTTCCTCCCACCTCCAAAGACATGCACCTGGGGATAGGTTGATTGGCAACACTAAATTGGCCCTAGTGTGTGAATGTGAGTGTGAATGTTGTCTGTTTATCTGTGATGAGGTGGCGACTTGTCCAGGGTGTACCCTGCCTTCCGCCCGATTGTAGCTGAGATAGGCGCCAGCGCCCCCCGCGACCCCGAAAGGGAATAAGCGGTAGAAAATGGATGGATGGATTTAGTCGACAAAATGTACTTTTATGTCAACTAAAATGTTGCGGAATTTAGTCGTCTTAACTAAATCTACTTAGATGAGTGAGACTAAAATAGATTTTCTCTAAAAGACTCTGACTAACACTAAATTTAAAAACTGCTGTCAAAATGAACCTTGGTTACTTATTGTGTCTTTTAACGCTTGTTTTGTACTTCCTGTTGTGCGTGTCAGCGTCCGATGGCGTCGCATTGCATCCGGCGCATGATGGAGCCGACCTTCGCCTGCCTTCGCTACGTTCTGCAGAGCGGCAGTCACTCCCAGCTCTTCCTGTCACCACTAAGAGGGCACAGCGTCGTGTTCTGGGACGGCGACGGCTCCGCTAGGTGAGTGTGCTGTCTTGTTTACCCAATAGACCACAGGTGTACAAACTTTTTCCACTGGGAAATTTAAGCATTTTGGTATTTTTCAGCTTCAAAACATATGATATGTCGATTTTTTTTAACCTATAAGGCAGGGGTCACCAACCTTTTTGAAACCAAGAGCTACTTCTTGGGTACTGATTAATGCGAAGGGCTACCAGTTTGATACACATTTAAATACATTGCCAGAAATAGCCAATTTGCTCAATTTACGTAAAGGGGCGGTATAGCTCGGTTGGTAGAGTGGCCGTGCCAGCAACTTGGGGGTTGCAGGTTCGATTCCCACTTCCGCCATCCTAGTCACTGCCGTTGTGTCCTTGGGCAAGACACTTTACCCACCTGCTCCCAGTGCCACCCACACTGGTTTAAATGTAACTTAGATATTGGGTTTCACTATGTAAAGCGCTTTGAGTCACTAGAGAAAAGCGCTATATAAATATAATTCATTTCATTTCATTACCTTTAATAAATAAATCTATATATATAAAAAAATTGCGGACCAAGCTCTGGCACTGATCGCTTGGTCCGCATTGCCGGCAGTAAGTCGAACACATTTCCAGTGAGGGTTGGACTCCGCCAAGGCTGTCCTTTGTCACCGATTCTGTTCAGAACTTTTATGGACAGAATCTCTAGGCGCAGTCAAGGCGTTGAGGGGTTCCGGTTTGGTGACCGCAGGATTAGGTCTCTGCTTTTTGCAGATGATGTGGTCCTGATGGCTTCATCTGACCGGGATCTTCAGCTCTCACTGGATCGGTTCGCAGCCGAGTGTGAAGCGACCGGAATGAGAATCAGCACCTCCAAGTCCGAGTCCATGGTTCTCGCCCGGAAAAGGGTGGAGTGCCATCTCCGGGTTGAGGAGGAGACCCTGCCCCAAGTGGAGGAGTTCAAGTACCTAGGAGTCTTGTTCACGAGTGGGGGAAGAGTGGATCGTGAGATCGACAGGCGGATCGGTGCGGCGTCTTCAGTAATGCGGACGTTGTATCGATCCGTTGTGGTGAAGAAGGAGCTGAGCCGGAAGGCAAAGCTCTCAATTTACCGGTCGATCTACGTTCCCATCCTCACCTATGGTCATGAGCTTTGGGTCATGACCGAAAGGATAAGATCACGGGTACAAGCGGCCGAAATGAGTTTCCAGGTCTCTCCCTTAGAGATAGGGTGAGAAGCTCTGCCATCCGGGAGGAACTCAAAGTAAAGCCGCAGCTCCTTCACATCGAGAGGAGCCAGATGAGGTGGTTCAGGCATCTGGTCAGGATGCCACCCGAACGCCTCCCTAGGGAGGTTTTTAGGGCACGTCCAACCGGTAGGAGGCCACGGGGAAGACCCAGGACACGTTGGGAAGACTATGTCTCCCGGCTGGCCTGGGAACGCCTCGGGATCCCCCGGGAAGAGCTAGACGAAGTGGCTGGGGAGAGGGAAGTCTAGGCTTCCCTGCTTAGGCTGCTGCCCCCGCGACCCGACCTCGGATAAGCGGAAGATGATGGATGGATGGATGATGGATGGATATAAAAAAAATGGGTATTTCTGTCCGTCATTCCGTCGTACATTTTTTTTTCCTTTTACGGAAGGTTTTTTTGTAGAGAATAAATGATGAAAAAAACCGAATTGAACGGTTTAAAAGAGGAGAAAACATGAAAAAAAAAGAAAATTAAATTTTGAAACACAGTTTATCTTCCATTTAAAATTCAAAATTCAACCGAAAAAAATAAAGAGAAAAACTAGCTAATTCAAATCTTTTTTTAAAAATTGAAAAAAACAATTTATGGAACATCATTAGTAATTTTTCTTGATTAAGATTAATTTTAGAGTTTTGATGACATGTTTTAAATAGGTTAAAATTCACTTTGTAATAAGATTTAAATTTGATTCTACAGATTCTCTAGATTTGCCAGAATAACTTTTTTGAATTTTAATCATAAGTTTGAAGAAATATTTCACAAATATTCTTCGTCAAAGAAACAGAAGCTAAAATGAAGAATTAAATTAAAATGAATTTATTATTCTTTACAATAAATAAATGAAAAAAACATTGATTTAAATTGTCAGGAAAGAAGAGGAAGGAATTTAAAAGCTAAAAAGGCATATGTGTTTAAAAATCCTAAAATCATTTTTAAGGTTGTATTTTTTCTCTAAAACTGTCTTTCTGAAAGTTATAAGAAGCAAAGTAAAAAAAAAAAATGAATTTATTCAAACAAGTGAAGACCAAGTCTTTAAATTATTTTCTTGGATTTTCAAATTCTATTTGAGTTTTGTCTCTCTTAGAATTAAACATTTCGAGCAAAGCGAGACCAGCTTGCTAGTAAATAAATACAATTTAAAAAATAGAGGCAGCTCACTGGTAAGTGCTGCTATTTGAGCTATTTTTAGAACAGGCGACTCATCTGGTCCTTACGGGCTACCTGGTGCCCGCGGGCCCCGCGTTGGTGACCCCTGCCTTAAGGCTCCCCAAAAGTTTAAAAAGGGTCTCGGTCATAAAAATGGTCAAACAAGTCATATATTATTATTCTTTTATTCAATTATTCAACGCTTAGTTCTTCAGATCGACGTCAAGTCTTTCTGTCAATAAAAAAAAAGGTTTATGTTTGCTGCTCTTTCCGTAAAAGAAAACCCTCCTTTTATGGCAAAAAACACAAAATATGTGATACAGTATTTTCCAGAATGGTCTATTTTTTATCTTTTTTCATACATAAGGCGCACCGGATTATAGGGCGCATTAAAGGAGGCATATAATTATTATTTTGTTCTAAATGTAAAACGCTTACTTGTGGTCCCCAACCTTTTTTTAGCTGCGGACCGGTCAACGCTTGATAATATGTCCCGAGGCCCAGCGGGGGTAAATAAATGATAAATGGGTTGTACTTGTATAGCGCTTTTCTACCTTCAAGGTACTCAAAGCGCTTTGACACTACTTCCACATTCACACACACATTCACACACTGATGGAGGGAGCTGCCATGCAAGGCGCCAACCAGCACCCATCAGGAGCAAGGGTGAAGTGTCTTGCTCAGGACACAACGGACGTGACGAGGTTGGTACTAGGTGGGGATTGAACCAGGGACCCTCGGGTTGCGCACGGCCACTCTCCCACTGCGCCACGCCGTCCCTAGGCAGTAGGGATGCATAGGATTCTGGGCACCCGTCATTCCGTGTCCATGCCGTGCCACAGCGCCGATGCTCCCCCAAAATGCGCCTGCCACTCCCGCCCCGGCGTGGGTCCACAGTGCGGCGCACACCAGCAAGAGCGGCAAAGTTGTTCACACCACAACCCTCAGTGTGACCCGCACGGCCGCTGGCCAAGTACGCGTTGCAGTCACTTTCGTCTGTTCACATGTTGTAGAGGAGGTTTAAGGCATTGCCATCACTGCCCACCCTCAGTATTGAAGTCCAGGTTAAAATTGAAGAACGTTATCCCCGGGTGATTTTTTTAGAGAGGCACTAAGATCCGGAAACCTCACGGAATAATCGTTTAGCAGCTGAGCCACATCAGAGTGATCAAAGAGCCGCGGGTTGCCGACCCCTGGTCTGGAGGAACACTTTTACTATGATTCGAGCAGAGAAAAGAAAACATCACTGGAGAAAAACCTAATCATTTCTGTGTGAGTTTTATGTTATTTAGGGGGGGGGGTCCCCACATCTGGGGTCCCCTCCAAGGTTTCTCATAGTATCCCATTAGGCTGAGTTAGTTTAGTTCTTGCCCTGATGTGGGATCTGAGCCGAGGATGTCGTTGTGGCTTGTGCAGCCCTTTGAGACACTTGTGATTAAGGCCTATATAAATACACTTTGATTGATCGATGTTTGGTCGCGGGCTACTTTTTTGTTCATGTTCATAATCAAACAGGACTATAACGTTTGCATTCTACGACAGAGGTTTCATTGGAACACGAATGGTGACCCCCGCGACCCCGAAAGGGAATAAGCGGTAGGAAATGGATGGATGGATGGATGAAAAAGGGAGGTTTTTGACATGAAAAAGGGAGTTTTTTTGGGTTGGTGCACTAATTGGAAGTGTATCTTGTGTTTTTTATGTTGATTTAATAAAAAAAAATTAAAATAAAAAAATGTTGAAATTAAAAAAATTTATAAAAAAGTGGCAGAGGGGTTAGTGCGTCTGCCTCACAATAAGAAGTTCCTGCAGTCCTGGGTTCAAATCCAGGCTTGGGATCTTTCTGTGTGGAGTTTGCATGTTCTCCCCGTGACTGCGTGGGTTCCCTCCGGGTACTCCGGCTTCCTCCCACTTCCAAAGACATGCACCTGGGGATAGGTTGATTGGCAACACTAAATTGGCCCTAGTGTGTGAATGTGAGTGTGAATGTTGTCTGTCTATCTGTGTTGGCCCTGCGATGAGGTGGCGACTTGTCCAGGGTGTACCCCGCCTTCCGCCCGATTGTAGCTGAGATAGGCGCCAGCGCCCCCCGCGACCCGAAAGGGAATAAGCGGTAGAAATGGATGGATGGATGGATGAAAAAGGGAGGTTTTTTGGGTTGGTGCACTAATTGGAAGTGTATCTTGTGTTTTTTATGTTGATTTAATAAAAAAAAAATTAAAATAAAAAAATGTTAAAATTAAAAAATTTTTATAAAAAATTCTTCCGCGGCCCAGTACCAATCGTGGTCCCCAACAAAAAGGTTGGGGACCACTGGTCTACATCAGTGGTCCCCAACCACCGGTCTCGATTGGTACCGGGCCGCAGAATAATTATTATTATTATTATTATTATTTTTTTTAATGTATTTATTTTTTTATTAAATCAACATAAAAAACACAAGATACACTGACAATTATTGCACCGACCCAAAAAACCTCCCTTTTTCATGACAAATTATCAAGCATTGACCGGTCCACAGCTACAAAAAGGTTGTGGACCACTGGACTCTACATAACATGTAATGGTGGTTCTTTGGTCAAAATGTTGCATAGATTATGTTTTGCAGATCATCTTCAAGCCGCTTTCTGACAGTCGCTTCCGGATGCGCTGTATTGTGGGCGGTCTTATCTACTTGGCTCACCTTCGGCAGCGTCTTTTCTCCGGCATCTTTACTGTAGTGGTGTAGCGTGCAAGGACGGGAGTGGAAGAAGTGGTAAAAGATGGAGCTAACTGTTTAGGTTTTGATTATTTTGTTCATAGTCATGCCTTTGTGCTAATCATTTGTTTTCAGTAGTCAAGTTTGTTCTCCGCCACTGTGCGCGCCATTTGTTTGCCTTTTTGTTAGTTATGATAAATAAATAAATGGGTTGTACTTGTATAGCGCTTTTCTACCTTCAAGGTACTCAAAGCGCTTTGACACTACTTCCACATTTACCCATTCACACACACATTCACACACTGATGGAGGGAGCTGCCATGCAAGGCGCTAACCAGCACCCAACAGGAGCAAGGGTGAAGTGTCTTGCTCAGGACACAACGGACATGACGAGGTTGGTACTAGGTGGGATTTGAACCAGGGACCCTTGGGTTGCGCACGGCCACTCTCTAACTGCGCCACGCCGTCCCCCAATTATAGTGTTTAATAAATAAAAAAGGCAAACAAATGGCGCGCACAATGGCGTACAACAAACTTGACAATAACTGTGGCATAAAACAAACCAAAAACTTACGTGGCATGGACAGAAATAATAAACAGCATAGCATGGCATGAAGCAGTTGAGGAATATGTAGTTGCCAGGCTGACTTCCTGGTAACTGTGGCTTAAATAATAGCTATGATAATTATCAACAGGTGTGAGAACTGAGGACAGGGGCATGACTTGAAGACAGGGTGGAAACTAATGAGTTGCTATGGAAATAAGAAAAGCAAGGAAGTGCAGGAACAAGAACTGAATGTCCAAAAAACCAAAACCAAATATGAACCCCATGGGCGTCACAGTTACATTGTTTAATGCATCGCAACAAAATTAGGCATAGTAGTGTGTTAATTCCACGACTGTATATTGTCAGTTATTTGGTGTTGAACCCCAAGATGCAGAGATGGAGGCAGGCATGGAATGTGAAAACATGAATTAATTAAATACTAAGACAAAAACTAAACCAAAAGGGTACAAACACAAAGCGCGCACGAGGCAGATAATCAAACAAAAGGAGCTAGCCTGGGAGCTAGAAAGTAACAAACAGGAGCTTAGCGTGGAAGCTAGCGGGTAGCAAACAGGTAAACAGAAGTCATATTTGTGTAATGAAAAATAAAACGGAAGCAGGGAACAAAAAACAGTAAGCTCCAAACATCAACTGAATATAGCTTACCGCTACGCTGCAAAGACAAGGTACGACACGACAGGGGCGATAACACATCACAAGTGAAATCGACAAGACAATACAATGATCCAGCAACTGACACAAGACAAAGCAGGTACAAATAGGAGCAGGCTGATTGGCAACAGGTGTGGCCAGGTGCCAATCAGCCGCAGCTGAGTAGGAACACAGCACTCAGGGAACAAGACAGGAAGGTGACAAAATAAGAGCACTAGACAGGAACTAAAGACAGGAGACACTAAACACAGAGGAAAAAACTAAAACATAGACAAACTGTCAGGGGAAAGCCTGACATATATATCAGTATCGGTTGATATTGGAATCGGTAATTAAGAGTTGGACAATATCGGATATCTGCAAAAAAGCCATTTTCAGACATCTCTATAGTTATTTATGAATCCGTTCTTCTGCAGTATGTTTGACTTGTACTAATTTTTCTAATCAGCCTGACCTAAGCCTACGTTTCATGTGTTCAATGAATCTTTGTGATTAACGCATGGTTTCATATTATTTGACAATAACATATAGTTATTGAATGACAATAAAATCAAGAGTAAGATTAATAAAATAAAATAAAAATGTAAACGGAGCTAGGCTCAGGCCCCGGCCGTATGTAATGAAGAAATTGGGCCCTGAGGTGAAAAAAAGCTTCAGTGACAATGTCCTCCTTTCTCTTGCTTTCACTGAGGCCACGCCCCCTCTCCTGAAGTACTTCAACCCCTTTGTTGTTGTTGTGAAGGAACTACAGTGTGCTGAATGTGGACCAAGGCCAGGTGGAGGTGAAGAGGATGTTGTGTCCTGGCGCTAAAGTCAGTTGTCAGATGAAGTTGGCCGACACACTGTGGGTGGCCACCGAGGTACGCACCAGCGCCACCTGCTGCTCTTTTCATGCCAATCCTACTGTGACATGTTGTTGTTGTTGTTGTTTCTTGGTCACGTGACAGGAACAGGAAGTGTACATCTACGTCCTCAAAGACATGTGTCCACTGAGTCAGCCTCAGAAACATTTCTCCTGTCCCGCCGTCATCACCTGCTTCTTTCCCGTCCCGGCTGGAGAACAGGTGTCTCACACACACACACACACACACACACACACACACACACACATTTTTGCATTTCATACCTTCTTGAGACCTGAGAAAAATGCCGACCTCTTAGGACCACCTTTTTTATATATATAAAAATGTGTATTTACAACATTAATAATATATACATACTATGCAAATATAAAAAATGTAAGCTTTTAGTAAATTTTTTATGGTTTATTTGTTTGTAATTGTTTTTTAATCTTCATTATTTACTTTAAGTTATTACAGTATGTCTATATATATATATATATATATATATATCCATCCATCCATTTTCTACCGCTTATTCCCTTTTGGGGTCACGGGGGGGCGCTGGCGCCTATCTCAGCTACAATCGGGCGGAAGACAGGGTACACCCTGGACAAGTCGCCACCTCATCGCAGGGCCAACACAGATAGACAGACAACACTCACACTCACATTCACACACTAGGGTCAATTTAGTGTTGCCAATCAACCTATCCCCAGGTGCATGTCTTTGGAAGTGGGAGGAAGCCGGAGTACCTGGAGGGAACCCACGCAGTCACGGGGAGAACATGCAAACTCCACACAGAAAGATCCCGAGCCCGGGATTGAACCCAGGACTTCGTATTGTGAGGCAGAGGCACTAACCCCTCTGCCACCGTGAAGTGGGTGATTGCAGGACCAATAACTATATATATATATATATATATATATATATAAAATAGAATTTTTTTTTTGTTAAATACATTTTGGCCAAAGGGGGAACATTTCAATTTCTGACACACACTTGTTATTTCATATGATGGCCAGAGGGGATGCACGTCAAATGTTTACACACACTTGTTATTTCATATGTTGACCAGAGGGGGAGCTCTTTTAAAACCGACACGCCGGCAATTTGAAAAATCCCTCCTTTTTGGGACCAGCCTAATTTGAAAAATCCCTCCTTTTTGGGACCAGCCTAATTTTAATCCCGATTTTGGAGTAATGTTCACGGACTCTAGTATTTGGCTCTCAATTAGAGGCAATGGTTTTCCGTATCAGGACCATAATTTCGGTCCTAACTTGTTCACCGGTCCTTATATGGAAGGTAATTTTCCCTCTTCATGTCTCAAAAAGGATTAGAAATACAGAAACACACACACACTCTTCAGCTTTGTGACACAAAATAATAACAATGTGCTAATTAGCATACAACAATCTGCCCCCACTCTTTCTTCATTTTAGTAACTTGACTACTAAACAATGGGGTGTAAAAAAAAAAAAAACAGTTTTCTTTAAGTAACAAAAATGTATAAGAGCTTTTTATGTATTTTATGGAGCATCCATCCATCCATTTCCTACCGCTTGTCTCTTTTGGGGTGGTGGGGGGTGCTGGAGCCTATCTCAGCTGCATTCGGGCGTAAGGCAGGGTTGGGGAGCAATGTAGTTAATTAAAGAACATAGCACCCAATGATATTAATGTTTTGATTTTGAATCCAGTACCGGTTTGAATCGATTCTAAATCGAATC
Organism: Nerophis ophidion; assembly: GCF_033978795.1. Taxonomy (NCBI): domain Eukaryota; kingdom Metazoa; phylum Chordata; class Actinopteri; order Syngnathiformes; family Syngnathidae; genus Nerophis; species Nerophis ophidion. The sequence goes on along the minus strand of NC_084612.1, from coordinate 86,627,757 downwards.
GTTACCTCCTAGAAACAAATCGAATCGTGTGGTGCCCAAAGATTTACAGCCCTAATAAACAATGCTAAGGACTTTAGTCAGACAGGAAGTTACTATTAATTGAACATCACAACATATCATAGTTGTTAGAAAGCCCAAACAGCAAGCCCCCTAGTGGCTATGAGCAGCATAGCATTGGCATCGGTAATACTCTGGTGCGGTGTTTTAAAGGCCTACTGAAATTAAATTTTCTTATTTAAACGGGGATAGCAGGTCCATTCTGTGTCATACTTGATCATTTCGCGATATTGCCATATTTTTGCTGAAAGTATTTAGTAGAGAACATCGACGATAAAGTTTGCAACTTTTGGTGCTAATAAAAAAGCCTTGCCTGTACCGGAAGTAGCAGACGATGTGCGCAAAGACGTCACGGGTTGTATGGTTCCTCACATCCTCACATTGTTTACAATCATAGCTTCCAGCAGCAAGAGCTATTCGGACCGAGAAAGCGACAATTTCCCCATTGATTTGAGCGAGGATGAAAGATTCGTGGATGAGGAAAGTTAAAGTGAAGCACACAAAAAAAAAGAAAAGAAAAGAAAAGCCGACGGCTCCAGGCGGCGGCAGTGGGACCGTTTCAGATATAATTAGACACATTTACTAGGATAATTCTGGAAGATCCCTTATCTGCTTATTGTTTTAATAGTTTTTTAGTAAGATTGTGAAGTCATACCTGAAAGTTGGATGGCTGCGGTGAACGCCAGTGTCTCTGAGAAAAGCCGAGGGGCCAAGATCACAGCTGCCTTTTTGAGCTGCAGTAGGAGGTCCCATAATCCACTGATGTCTCCGGTAAGAGCCAACTCAATATCACGATTTTCCCATCCAAAAACTTGCTGGTTGACATACAGAAACATGTTCGCTTGACCGCTCTGTGTTAAAGCTTCACAACAAACAAAGAAACACCGGCTGTGTTTTGGTGCTAAAGGCAGCTGCAATCCACCGCTTTCCACCAACAGCATTCTTCTTTGACGTCTCCATTATTAATTGAACAAATTGCAAAAGATTCAGCAACACAGATGACCAAATTACTGTGTAATTATGCGATGAAAAGAGACGACTTTTAGCTGTGTGTGTGGTGCTGGGCTAATATGTCCGCTACAACCCGTGACGTCACAAACACGTGTCATCATTCCGCGACGTTTTCAACAAGAAACTCCGCGGGAAATTTAAAATTGCAATTTAGTAAACTAAAAAGGCCGTATTGGTATGTGTTGCAGTGTTAATATTTCATCATTGATATATAAACTATCAGACTGCGTGGTCGGTAGTAGTGGCTTTCAGTAGGCCTTTAAGTTTGCATCGATCCAGGAAGTAAGCCAGTGTTCCCATGTTCCGCAGAACCTGGAGCGGGTCTTCGCGGGCATGTCGGACGGCCTGGTGGCGGTCTACACCGTGGTCGATGGGCTTCCGGTAGGGGGCGATGCCTACCTCTGCTCGCACACGCTTAACAAGACCTCCTTCGGCCTCCTGGACTCGGACCCCAGACAGAGACCTGCTCCGGTCCGGTGCATGGTTCTGGTCGGCGGTGGCTCCCAGGTCAGTGTCTTTTAAGTCAGTGGTCTCCAACCACCGGGCCGCAGAAGAATTTTTTTATTGGGTCGGCATAGCTCGGTTGGTAGAGCGGCCGTGTCAGCAACTTGAGGGTTGCAGGTTCGATTCCCGCTTCCGCCATTCTAGTCACTGCCGTTGTGTCCTTGGGCAAGACACTTTACCCACCTGCTCCCAGTGCCACCCACACTGGTTTAAATGTAACTTAGATATTGGGTTTCACTATGTAAAGCGCTTTGAGTCACTAGAGAAAAGCGCTATATAAATATAATTCACTTCAAAATTCACTTTTTTTTTTTTTTTTTTTTTTATTAAATCAACATAAAAAACATAAGATAGACTTACAATTAGTGCACCAACCAAAAAAAACTCCCTTTTTCATGACAAAAAAATAAAATAAAATTATCAAGCGTTGACCGGTCCGCGGATACAAAAAGGTTGGAGACCATTGTTTTAAATCAGTGGTCCCCAACCTTTTTGTATCCGCGGACCGGTCAACGCTTAATAATTTGTCCCGCGGCCCGGGGGGGGGGTTAGGTCCTTTTTTTTTTTCTTCTTCTTCTTCTTTGTCATGAAAAAGGGAGGTTTTTGTGGTTGGTGCAATAATTGGAATTGTATATTGTGTTTTTTATGTTGATTTAATTAAGAAAAAAAAAAAACATTTTTTTTTTTTAAAATAAAAAAATTCTTCTGCGGCCCGGTACCAATCGGGCCACGGCCCGGTGGTTGGGGACCAATGTTTTAAGTCACCCGTTGCGGCCCCGCCCCCTCCTCCCTCACCCCGCCCACTTTGTCAGCAGCTGTGGTTTTCCAACGGGCCGGGACTTCTGGTGATCGACCGCGTGACCCTTGACCCTTTGCGAAGGCTGGATCCTTACGCGCCGCCGTCCTCGGTCGTCTCCATGGTGACCGGATTCAGCGCCTGGGGGGAGGAGTCAGTGTGGACGCTGGACGACGTCAGCAACACTCTGCTGCTCTTCCACGCCGTCTCTTTCTCGCTCTGTGCCAAGTACTGGTGAGTGGCGGCGCCGCCCGCCGGCCCCGCCCCTTACTCACGCCGTATCGTTTTGTCAGCTGCGGCGACTGCAGTCCTCTCCGCGACGTCTTCGGCGTGCAGCGTCCATCGACTGACAGCTCTCACGTGGCAGCGGTCCGGAAAGAAGAGGAGGCGGAGCCTACAAACGCAGAAGAGGCGGGAACTCAGCTCATCCCGAACTGCGATTCGCCGACGGGCTGCTCCCTGGCGTCGTCATGCTCCGTGGACACCCCTGATATCGGCGTGGCGCCGCCATCTTTAGAGCAGCACGGCGAAGGCGTCAAGTGGCAGAAGGAAGAAAGTTATTTTCCAAACCTGCAGGCCGTCAAGGTGGTGATGGTCGACGACCTCCTCTGGGTCTTCAGGTAGCAGCAAGGCACACGCCAGTCTATAACTTTAGCCAATCAGTCGCCAATAAACGTGTCCTCGCCAGGCGCGGCGGAGACGTGATGGTCATCGAAGTGCGGCAGCACGGCGCCGAGCTGAGGGGGCGTGTCATTGCCTTTCTCAACCCTCCTGTAAGCTCCTCCTCCTTAGGGTGAGTCCAGTTCCTGAGAAATGACATGAAACATGGCGTGCTGTGGCTAGTCTGACCCCGCCCCTTTCTGTCGGCCCGCCAGCACGCTGGTGGAGGCGGGGCTGGTGGCGAAAGAGACGGTGGTGTGCGGCTTCCAGAGCGCCGAGGGGGTGTGGAGCGTGTGCGCGTGGAGGGCGTGGGACTCCCGCCAGCTGGACGTTTTCTACCGCACGTCCGAGGAGCTCGGCCGCATGGAGAGCGGCCTCAGGAGGAGGAGGTAGCCAATGAGGAAGGAGCAAGGCGGAGCCTACCTTCACTTTCAAGTCAGCTGGAAAAAAAAAAACTGTCAAGTTTTTAAAAAAAAAAAAGAGCAAAAACTGAAGAGGGAAACTCTTTTATTTTTATTTTATTTTTTTTAATGAATGTGTTTTATATACATGGAGCACTTCCTGTCTTCTGATGACGCCACGGGCCACGCCCCCTTTGACTTCATCTATTTATGCATGTCATGTTGCGGTCAGTAAACTTTTTTTTTTTTTTTTTTTACACCGCTTTGTGATTGTGACAGTTCTTCCTTTAGAGCCAAAAAGCCATATATTCATCCATCCATCCATCTTCTTCCGCTTATCCGAGGTCGGGTCGCGGGGGCAGCAGCCTAAGCAGGGAAGCCCAGACTTCCCTCTCCCCAGCCACTTCGTCTAGCTCTTCCCGGGGGATCCCGAGGCGTTCCCAGGCCAGCCGGGAGACATAGTCTTCCCAACGTGTCCTGGGTCTTCCCCGTGGCCTCCTACCAGCTGGACGTGCCCTAAACACCTCCCTAGGGAGGCGTTCGGGTGGCATCCTGACCAGATGCCCGAACCACCTCATCTGGCTCCTCTCCATGTGGAGGAGCAGCGGCTTTACTTTGAGTTCCTCCCGGATGGCAGAGCTTCTCACCCTATCTCTAAGGGAGAGGAAACTCATTTGGGCCGCTTGTAGTGAAGTGAAGTGAATTATATTTATATAGCGCTTTTCTCTAGTGACTCAAAGCGCTTTACATAGTGAAACCCAATATCTAAGTTGCATTTAAACCAGTGTGGGTGGCACAGGGAGCAGGTGGGTAAAGTGTCTTACCCAAGGACACAACGGCAGTGACTAGGATGGCGGAAGCGGGAATCGAACCTGCAACCCTCAAGTTGCTGGCACGGCCGCTCTACCAACCGAGCTATGCCGTGATCTTATCCTTTCGGTCATAACCCAAAGCTCATGACCATAGGTGAGGATGGGAACGTAGATCGACCGGTAAATTGAGAGCTTTGCCTTCCGGCTCAGCTCCTTCTTCACCACAACGGATCGGTACAACGTCCGCATTACTGAAGACGCCGCACCGATCCGCCTGTCAATCTCACGATCCACTCTTCCCTCACTCATGAACAAGACTCCGAGGTACTTGAACTCCTCCACTTGGGGCAGGGTCTCCTCCCCAGCCCAGCCAAATATTTTAAAATATATTTCCGTAAGAGCCATATAATATTTTTTTTAACACTGAACACAACTAAACATGTGCATTTTTAAGTAAGACCAACATTTCAAGAGTATAATAGGTCTCTTATTCTTTGTAGTAACATTGTTATTCTGAAGCTAACTGTGGAGGGGGAGTGGCCTGCGGGCCTGCAGCGACAGGTGCGTAGACGACCCACCTGGGCCTTGTTATCTAATCACCTGTCGCTCTGTTATAAGCAGCAGCCAGGAGGAGAGACGGGGTTGGGGCCGGAAATACTATTGCTGGAAAGCAACTGAGAGACTTATTGAAAAATAAAACAATATTGTAACCCTGAAACAGGCTCTCATGTCGGTGCTTGGTGGTCTGAAGAACCCCCAGGAGGGCAAGCTCCACACTAACCAATAATAAATAAATAACTTCTTACCATTAACGCAACATCTTGAACCGGTGCGGTAGAAAACGGATGGATGGATTAAAAATGCATGAGAATGTTTTATATTTTGAACATTATTTTTAACACTGTAATTACAAGTGGAATTATTCATTACTTATCGTGTTAAGCAACGTCAGCTCAGATTTATCTGAGAGCCAGATGCAGTCATCAAAAGAGCCACATCTGGCTCTAGAGCCATAGGTTCCCTACCCCTGGTCTAGTCCATAGTGGGGCCAGGTCAGCAGCACTGAATGGTCCACGGTCCACCCCGGGTCCTGACTTTGAACAGCTAGCGTATCATCTGTGGTCACCTAATCTGTGAGCAGAGCAAAGAGATGGCAGATTAACTGGTTTTCATTGATTGATTGATACTTTTATTAGTAGATTGCACAGTACAGTACATATTCCGTACAATTGACCACTAAATGGTAACACCCGAATACGTTTTTCAATTTCTTTAAGTCGGGGTCCACGTTAATCAATTCATGGTAAAAAAAAAATGTAGGGACCCCCCCCCCCCCACCCTGGGGGATACTTGCCAACCTTCCCGAGAGGACTCCTTGTAGTTAGTGCCTCTCCCGAAAACCTCCCGGGACAAATTTTCTCCCGAAATATAAACAGCGTGTCTGCCCAATGACATTATAACTGTAGAATGATCGAGGGCGAGTTCTTGGTTTCTTATGTGGGTTTATTGTTAGGCAGTTTCATTAACGTCCTCCCAGCGCGGTAACAACACACAACAACAGCAGTCACATTTTCGTCTACCCCTAAGCAGTTCGTCTGCCGTAAACAGCAATGTTGTGACACTCTTAAACAGGACAATACTGCCATCTAATGTACATGCATATGTGACAATAACATCTACGGCTACGGCACACAACAAGGAGACGAAGCAGAAGAATGAGGAAGATACAGCCGTGGCGACGACGACGACGAGTAAGATGAAGATATACACTTGTAAGTTCCAAACCGCAGCTGCGATTGGACCTGGATAGCCTCCGGGAAGAAGTGGTGGACTTAACCACGCCCCCCAACCCCCACCTCACGTATCATCTGTGGTCACCTAATCTGTGAGCAGAGCAAAGAGATGGCAGATTAACTGGTTTTCATTGATTGATTGATACTTTTATTAGTAGATTGCACAGTACAGCACATATTCCGTACAATTGACCACTAAATGGTAACACCCCAATACGTTTTTCAATTTCTTTAAGTCGGGGTCCACGTTAATCAATTCATGGTACAAAAAAATGTAGGGACCCCCCCCCACCCTGGGGGATACTTGCCAACCTTCCCGGGAGGACTCCTTGTAGTTAGTGCCTCTCCCGAAAACCTCCCGGGACAAATTTTCTCCCGAAATATAAACAGCGTGTCTGCCCAATGACATTATAACTGTAGAATGATCGAGGGCGAGTTCTTGGTTTCTTATGTGGGTTTATTGTTAGGCAGTTTCATTAACGTCCTCCCAGCGCGGTAACAACACACAACAACAGCAGTCACATTTTCGTCTACTCCAAAGCAGTTCGTCTGCCGTAAACAGCAATGTTGTGACACTATTAAACAGGACAATACTGCCATCTAATGTACATGCATATGTGACAATAACATCTACGGCTACGGCACACAACAAGGAGACGAAGCAGAAGAATGAGGAAGATACAGCCGTGGCGACGACGACGACGACGAGTAAGATGAAGAAATACACTTGTAAGTTCCAAACCGCAGCTGCGATTGGACCTGGATAGCCTCCGGGAAGAAGTGGTGGACTTAACCACGCCCCCCAACCCCCACCTCACGAAATCGGAGGAGTCAAGGTTGGCAAGTATGGCCGGGGGCGACCGGTGCAATGGACGTCGAGTGGCTCTAGTTAATAGTGTGAGAGTCCAGTCCATAGTAGGGCCAGAAGGAGGATCATATTGAGTGGAGACAGGTCAGCAGCACTGAGTAGTCCACCCCGGGTCCCGACTTTCAACAGCTAGCGCGTCTTCTGTGGTCCCCTAATCTGTGAGCACAGCAGAAAAGAGAAGGCAGATCAACTGGTCTAAAAGGGGGGTCTATTTAAAAGGCTATAGTATAAAAATGAGTTTTAAGATGGGACTTAAAAATGCTTTTACGCAAAAAGTCCAACAAACCTGACATTAGAATAAAGCGGGGGTCGGAAACCCGCGGCTCTAGAGGTTTAGCGCCGTCCTTGTGGCTCTCTGGAGCTTTTTCAAAAATGTATGAAAAATGGAAAAAGATGTTTTAATATAGTTTCTGTAGGAGGACAAACATGACACAAACCTCCCTAATTGCTATAAAGCACACTGTTTGTATTAAACATGCTTCACTGATCCGAGTATTTGGCGAGCGCCGTTTTGTCCTACTAATTTTGGCGGTCCTTGAACTCACCGTAGTTTGTTTACATGTATACATTTCTCCGACTTTCTAAGACGTGTTTTATGCCACTTCTTTTTTCGTTTCATTTTGTCCACCAAACTTTTAAGCTTGTGCATGAATCCACAAAGGTGAGTTTGTTGACGTTATTGACTTGTGTGGAGTGCTAATCAGACATATTTGGTCACTGCAAGCTAATCGATGCTAACATGGTATTTAGCTTAGGCTAGGTTTACCTTGAATTGATAAACGTGGACCCCGACTTAAACAAAAAACGTATTCGGGTGTTGCCATTTAGTGGTCAATTGTACGGAATATGTACTGTACCGTGCAATCTACTAATAAAAGTATCAATCAATCAATCAAAAAAAGCTATATGTACAGTTTTAGCTATATTTGGGCTCATTTAGTTTCCTTTAAAGGCCTACTGAAATGAGATTTTCTCATTTAAACGGGGATAGCAGGTCAATTCTATGTGTCATACTTGATCATTTCGCGATATTGCCATATTTTTGCTGAAAGGATTTAGTAGAGAACATCCACGATAAAGTTCGCAACTTTTGGTCGCCAACAGAAAAGCCCTGTCTTTACCGGAAGTCGTAGACGATGACGCCACCCGTTGATGGCTTCTCACATCCTCACATTGTTTTTAGTGGGAGCCTCCCACAAAAAGAGCTATTTGGACCGAGAAAACGAAAATTTCCCCATTAATTTGAGCGAGGATGAAAGTTTCGTGTTTGAGGATATTGATAGCGACGGACTAAAAAAAAAAAAAAAAAAAGTTTAAAAAAAAAACGCGATTGCATTGGGACGGATTCAGATGTTTTTAGACACATTTACTAGGATAATTCTGGAAAATCCCTTATGTTTTTATTGTGTTGCTAGTGTTTTAGTGAGTTTAATAGTACCTGACAGTCATAGGGGTTTGTCCACGGGTGTCTTGACGCCAGTCTCTGAGGGAAGTCGACGGCACAAGCTCAGCTGATCTCCGGTAAGAAGCAACTTTTTACCACAATTTTTTCACCGAAACCTGCTGGTTGACATTCGGTCGGGATCCATGTTCGCTTGACGGCGCTCTGATCCATAGTAAAGCTTCACCTCCGGGAATTTTAAACAAGGAATCACCGTGTGTTTGTGTGGCTAAAGCAGGGGCGCTCACACTTTTTCTGCAGGTGAGCTACTTTTCAATTGACCAAGTCGAGGAGATCTACCTCATTCCTATTTATAATTTAGATTTATTTATTTATGAAAGAGACATTTTTGTTAACAAGTTAATGGTGTTTAATGATAATACAAGCATGTTTAACACACATAGATTCCTTTCTTTCATGAAGACAAGAATATATAAGTTGGTGTATTTGATTCTGATGACTTGCATTGATTGGAATTAGACAGTGGTGCTGATAACGTCCGCATTTTCAAATGGAGGGAAAAAAAAAGTCCTCCTTTCTGTCCAATACCACATGAAAGTGGTTGGATTTGGCATCTCATTTGTCCAACTTGCATACTCATTTTTAAACACTTTGTTATGAGAGTAGCATATGTGTGTGGCCCTTTAATGTCTGGCAGCAGGTGAGTGACGTCAGTGACTGTGCGGGTGGGCAAGCAAGTGAGAAAGCGGTAGCTGAGGGCGGGGGAGAAATACATTGGCATCAAACTCCGTAGCTTGCTAGCTTTCTGAGACTCTTGTTTTGTTAGCACAGGCAGGATGAAACAGGTCTTTTATGGTGAAGACAGGAACTGTGCAGTCGGTCTTTAGAGTTTTGACAGTAGGTACGGAGTCTCTAGAAATAAAATGTGTTTCTCTGTGTCCGCCCTGTTAGTGATTTTTTTCTTAAATATGAGCTCGCAGCAGCCAGCGTCATCTCACAAGATCCTCGGGTGCCGAGAATGTCAAACAACTGACGAAAGTGAAGTCTTGGTATGATTGATGATTGCTCATTTTTATGTCTATTTTTTAATGCCTGGCTTGAGATCGACTGACACACCCTCCGAGATCGACCAGTCGATCGCGATCGACGTAATGGGCACCCCTGGGCTAAAGGCTAAAGCTTCCCAACTCCATATTTCTACTTTGACTTCTCCAATATTAATTGAACAAATTGCAAAAGATTCAGCAACACAGATGTCCAAAATACTGCGTAATTATGCCGTTAAAGCAGACGACTTTTAGCTGTGTGTGTGCGCAGCACTCAAATTTCCTAACAATCCGTTTTCAAGAACAAATTCCCGGGAAATTTAAAATTGCGATTAAGTAAACTGAAAAGGCCGTTTTGGCATGTGTTGCAATGTTAATATTTCATCATTGATATATAAACTATCAGACTGCGTGGTCGGTAGTAGTGGGTTTCAGTAGGCCTTTAAGTTCTCTTAATTAAATGTATACCTCATGACGCACTATCTGTATGTAATATGGCTTTTATTTTTTTGCGGCTCCAGACATATTTGTTTTTGTATTTTTGGTCCAATATGGCTTTTTCAACATTTTAGGTTGCCGACCCCTGGAATAAAGTATTCGTCACAACACGCAAGCGCACACACAGCGCTGCAAAAAGGTGTGTAATTGCGTCCAACCACCAGCAGAGGACGCTCGAGATACGAAGGTGAGCCTGTGCTACGTTTACTGACCTCCCTGAAAAGCGTAAAATAGCTGACTTGCCTTTTTATATACGTTACGGCTTTTGAAGTCGATACTTTCCTGTTCGACTTTATTTACAGAGCACGTTTAATAAAACATCGTGGACGGACATTAAAATATTTGGTCAAGAATGACAAAAAGTAAACTATAGACACAAATGTAGAGTCTTTTTTTTTTCCCCCATGTGCCCTGAACGCGTCGTGCCTACGGAAGCTTTACGGGCTCATATTAGCTGACGGCTTCCATCGACACCTCCACATCTTCAACATGGAGAGATAACGAAGAGCTCGGCGCCGCTATTCGAGGCTCAAGAGGGAAGACGGCTGGCCCGGCGTTGACGGCGGACGTCGGCGGCGTTACGACGGCGCTTTGCGGCCACCGCGCGTTTTTTTTTAGTGGCGCCTCGAAGGGAGAAGCAGCTCGTGATGCTACGTAAGCAGCGCCTCTGTGGCGGGAGCGCGCGCGCGTGAGAGCCAGCCTTTTTTTTTTTGTTTAGTTAATTTTGTAATTTTGTATTTCTGACGTGACGTCACTCCTTTATCTCTCCCGCCGGAGACGCGCAGAGAGAGAGAGAGAGAGAGAGAGGGAGGGAGGGAGGGAGAGACGGCGTCGGCGGCGGCGGGCGAGTGAACTTTTTGCGGGAGGGGATGGCAGCTCGAAGCCGGAGAGCTTGGTTTAGCGTCCTCTTGGGTCTGGTGCTCGGCTTCACGCTGGCCTCCAGACTCATCCTGCCCAAGGCCGGCGAGCTGAAGAAAGCCGGACACAAGCGGAAAGCCAACCCGTCCAACTGTGGCCTCAACACGGCTCTGGGGAAGGAGCGAGGCGGCGTGATGTGGCCGCAGAAAGATAGCGGCTCGCCGGCCACGCAGACGCCGGGACCCCGCTCCGACAACTTCCTTTTCGTGGGGGTCATGACCGCCCAGAAGTACCTGAACAACCGGGCCGTGGCCGCGCACAGGTACGTGCACGTCACCTCCACAATGCTCGTTCACATCTTCGTAGTCTGGCAACAATTCATAGAATGTTCCCATCATTTTATTACTCTAAATCAGTGGTTCTCAACCTTTTTTCAGTGATGTACCTGTGAACATTTTTTTTAGTTCAGGGTTGTCAAACCCATTTTAGATCTGGGGCCACATGGAGAAAAATCTACTCCCAAGTGGGCCGGACTGGTAAAATCCCTGCATGAAAACTTAAAGGCCTACTGAAATGAGATTTTCTTATTTAAACGGGGATAGCAGGTCCATTCTATGTGTCATACTTGATCGTTTCGCGATATTGCCATATTTTTGCTGAAAGGATTTAGTAGAGAACATCGAGGATAAAGTTCGCAACTTTCGGTGCTAAGAGAAAAGCCCTGCTTCTACCTGAAGTCGCAGACGATGAAGTCATCCGTGTGATAGCTCCTCACATATATTATTTTTAATGGGAGCCTCCAACTAAAAGTGCTATGAGAAAACGACAATTTCCCCATTAATTTGAGCGAGGATGAAAGATTCGTGTTTGAGGATATTGATAGCGACGGACTAGAAAAACAAAAAATAAAACACGATTGCATTGGGATGGATTCAGATGTTTTTAGACACATTTACGAGGATAATTCTGGGAAATCCCTTATCTTTCTATTGTGTTGCTAGTGTTTTAGTGAGTTTAACAGTACCTGATAGTCGGAGGGGTTTGTCCACGGGTGTGTTGACACCAATGTCTCAGCGAAGTCGACGGCAGCTTTATGGACGGGGCAAGCCCAGCTGATGAGAAGCGACTTTTTACCACAATTTTCTCACCGAAACCTGCTGGTGGACATTCGGTCTTTATCCATGTTCGCTTGAGGGCGCTCTGATCCATAGTAAAGTTTCACCTCCGGAAATTTTAAACAAGGAATCACCATGTGTTTGTGTGGCTAAAGGCTTAAGCTTCCCAACTCCATCTTTCTACTTTGACTTCTCCAATGTTAATTGAACAAATAGCAAAAGATTCAGCAACACAGATCTCCAAAATACTGTGTAGTTATGCCGTTAAAGCAGACGACTTTTAGCTGTGTGTGTGCGCAGCACTCATATTCATAACAGCCCGTGACGTCTTGCGTACACGTCATCATTACGCGACGTTTTCGAGAAAAAATTGCTGGGAAATTTAAAATTGCAATTAAAGGCCTACTGAAATTAGATTTTCTTATTTAAACGGGGATAGCAGGTCCATTCTATGTGTCATACTTGATCGTTTCGCGATATTGCCATATTTTTGCTGAAATTATTTAGTAGAGAACATCCACGATAAAGTTTGCAACTTTCGGTGCTAAGAGAAAAGCCCTGCTTCTACCTGAAGTCGCAGACGATGACGTCATCCGTGTGATAGCTCCTCACATATATTATTTTTAATGGGAGCCTCCAACTAAAAGTGCTATGAGAAAATAACAATTTCCCCATTAGAGCGAGGATGAAAGATTCGTGTTTGAGGATATTGATAGCGACGGACTAGAAAAACAAAAAACAAAACACGATTGCATTGGGATGGATTCAGATGTTTTTAGACACATTTACGAGGATAATTCTGGGAAATCCCTTATCTTTCTATTGTGTTGCTAGTGTTTTAGTGAGTTTAACAGTACCTGATAGTCGGAGGGGTTTGTCCACGGGTGTGTTGACACCAATGTCTCAGCGAAGTCGACGGCAGCTTTATGTCCACCAGCTGATCTCCGGTAAGAAGCGACTTTTTTACCACAATTTTCTCACCGAAACCTGCTGGTGGACATTCGGTCGTTATCCATGTTCGCTTGACGGCGCTCTGATCCATAGTAAAGTTTCACCTCCGGAAATTTTAAACAAGGAATCACCATTTGTTTGTGTGGCTAAAGGCTAAAGCTTCCCAACTCCATCTTTCTACTTTGACTTCTCCAATGTTAATTGAAAAAATTGCAAAAGATTCAGCAACACAGATGTCCAAAATACTGTGTAATTATGCCGTTAAAGCAGACGACTTTTAGCTGTGTGTGTGCGCAGCACTCATATTCATAACAGCCCGTGACGTCACGCGTACACGTCATCATTACGCGACGTTTTCAAGAAAAAACTCCCGGGAAATTTAAAATTGCAATTAAAGGCCTACTGAAATGAGATTTTCTTATTTAAACGGGGATAGCAGGTCCATTCTATGTGTCATACTTGATCATTTTGCGATATTGCCATATTTTTGCTGAAATTATTTAGTAGAGAACATCCACGATAAAGTTTGCAACTTTCGGTGCTAAGAGAAAAGCCCTGCTTCTACCTGAAGTCGCAGACGATGACGTCATCCGTGTGATAGCTCCTCACATATATTATTTTTAATGGGAGCCTCCAACTAAAAGTGCTATGAGAAAATAACAATTTCCCCATTAGAGCGAGGATGAAAGATTCGTGTTTGAGGATATTGATAGCGACGGACTAGAAAAACAAAAAACAAAACACGATTGCATTGGGATGGATTCAGATGTTTTTAGACACATTTACGAGGATAATTCTGGGAAATCCCTTATCTTTCTATTGTGTTGCTAGTGTTTTAGTGAGTTTAACAGTACCTGATAGTCGGAGGGGTTTGTCCACGGGTGTGTTGACACCAATGTCTCAGCGAAGTCGACGGCAGCTTTATGTCCACCAGCTGATCTCCGGTAAGAAGCGACTTTTTTACCACAATTTTCTCACCGAAACCTGCTGGTGGACATTCGGTCGTTATCCATGTTCGCTTGACGGCGCTCTGATCCATAGTAAAGTTTCACCTCCGGGAATTTTAAACAAGGAATCACCGTGTGTTTGTGTGGCTAAAGGCTAAAGAACCACATCTCCATCTTTCTACTGTGACTTACCCAATATTAATTGAACAAATTGCAAAACATTCAGCAACACAGATGTCCAAAATACTGTGTAATTATGCCGTTAAAGCAGACGACTTTTAGCTGTGTGTGTGTGCAGCGCTCATATTCATAACAGCCTGTGACGTCACGCGTACACGTCATCATTACGCGACGTTTTCAAGAAAAAACTCCCGGGAAATTTAAAATTACAATTAAAGGCCTACTGAAATGAGATTTTCTTATTTAAACGGGGATAGCAGGTCCATTCTATGTGTCATACTTGATCATTTCGCGATATTGAAATATTTTTGGTGAAAGGATTTAGTAGACGATAAAGTTTGCATCTTTCGGTGCTAAGAGAAAAGCCCTGCCTCTACCTGAAATCGCAGACGATGACGTCATCCGTGTGATGGCTCCTCACATAGTCACATTTTTTTTAATGGGAGCCTCCAACAAAAAGTGCCATTCGGACCGAGAAAACGACAATTTCCCCATTAATTTGAGCGAGGATGTAAGATTCGTGTTTGAGGATATTGATAGCGACGGACTAGAAAAACAAAAAATAAAACACGATTGCATTGGGATGGATTCAGATGTTTTTAGACACATTTACGAGGATAATTCTGGGAAATCCCTTACCTTTCTATTGTGTTGCTAGTGTTTTAGTGGGTTTAACAAGTTTTTAGCTATTTTTATATATTTTTTTCCAAATAGTTCAAGAAAGACCACTACAAATGAGCAATATTTTGCACTGTTATACAATTTAATAAATCAGAAAGTGATGACATAGTATATATATATATATTTACATACATACATACATACATACATGATATCACGTCATCAATTGGAAAATGCATTTTTAGACAATGTGATTTGCCTGAGCGGCTAGGAGACTCTGAGAGTAACAAGCGACAAGCGGTAGAAAATGGATTAGAAAGGACATATTAAAAAAAAAAATAATAATAATTAACTTGGGACTTTCCGCGGGCCAGATCTCGAACACTGGCGGGCCGAATCTGGCCCCTCGAGCCGTAGTTTGGGGATCCCTGCTTTATACTGACATGCAAACTCGAGTTTCAAATAATAATAATTAAAAAATATCAATGGCATATCAAATAAAATAAAAATATAAGGCCTCTTTTCTATTTGCAGCCTTCTGGGGTAAATATCAAAATAAACTTTTTTCCACAGGCTAATAATAGATTCGAAAATAAAATAACAATAATTAATGAATCAAAACTTCGAGCCTTGAAGTAGCAAGAGAAAGTGCATGAAGGAAACGTGAATTATTGCTCAGTTTGCTACACTGACTTGCTTTAACACTGAATATGGGACGAGCAACGCTTATATAACTTAAAAGTGCAAAGTCAACTTTCAAAAAAACAAACGAAAAAACATCAACGGCATATTAACTAAAATTGAAATGAAAAATGTAATGCCTCTTTTCTATTTGCGGCCTTCTGAGGTAAATATCAACATTAACTTTTTCCACAGGCTAATGAATTTGAAATTAAAATAACAATTGGGGGAGGGGCGTTGGTCATAGCGGGGTGGTGTATATTATTAGTGCTGCAAGGGGTTCTGGGTATTTGTTCTGTTGTGTTACGGTGCGGATGTTCTCCCGAAATGTGTTTGTCATTCTTGTTTGGTGTGGGTTCACCTTGTGGCGCGTATTTGTGACCGTGTTAAAGTTGTTTATACGGGCACCCTCAGTGTGACCTGTATGGCTGTTGACAAGTTTGCCTTGCATTCATTTGTGTGTGTGTGTGTGTGTGTGTGTGTGTGTGTGTGTGTGTGTGTGTGTGTGTGTGTGTGTGTGTGTGTGTATACGCTGTTTGTATGGAGGAAAAGCGGACGTGAGGACAGGTTGTAGAGAACCATAAAGGCAGTGTCTTTATGGCGCGTCCCCAATATTGTTGTCCGGGTGGACATCGGGAGAAATTCAGAAGATTTTCAAAAGGGGCACTGAACTTTAGGGAGTCTCCCGGGAAAATCGGGGGGGTTGGCAAGTATGGTGAACGCGGTGTTAATTTGATATTGCCTCAACGGCCAAATTAATTTGGCCCGCGGGCCAGAGTTTGACAGCCATGATTTAGACTGTTGTCAAAGGACAGAAAACACCCAAGTCTTCAAGTAGAACAATGTGTCTTATCAACATGTAGCTTGTACATTCTCATCATTAGTGACTGAACTCATGTCTGTTCTTTTTCAAAAGACCTCATTATCTCATCTGGGCTTCAAGCTTCTATCAAGCAGCGAGAAGATAAGATAAATGTTCCGTGTGGGAGCCGTTCTGGTGGAAAGCACTCGTTTTACAATTTTGCCCATCATTCACGATCTCTATGTAAAACCATAACAAGTGTTTATCTTTTTTTGATGCATTCTAAATCCTAAATTAAAGTTAGAAAAGTCAACTAACAATGGAATCAATGAGTCACTCTAATTACCTATACAGCCCTCTGAAGTCCATCCAATCCAATCCCATCAACGTTTTATTTACGCTATATATATGTCCCCCCCTCCCTTGTGGAGGGGGTCCGGTCCGATGACCATGGATGAAGTACTGGCTGTCCAGAGTCGAGACCCAGGATGGACCGCTCGTCGGGACCCAGGATGGACCGCTCGCCTGTATCGGTTGGGGACATCTCTATGCTGCTGATCCGCTTGAGATGGTTTCCTGTGGACGGGACTCTCGCTGCTGTCTTGGATCCGCTTGAACTGAACTCTCGCGGCTGTGTTGGAGCCACCATGGATTGAACTTTCACAGTATCATGTTAGACCCGCTCGACATCCATTGCTTTCGGTCCCCTAGAGGGGTGGGGGTTGCCCACATCTGAGGTCCTCTCCAAGGTTTCTCATAGTCAGCATTGTCACTGGCGTCCCACTTGATGTGAATTCTCCCTGCCCACTGGGTGTGAGTTTTCCTTGCCCTTTTGTGGGTTCTTCCGAGGATGTTGTAGTCGTAATGATTTGTGCAGTCCTTTGAGACATTTGTGATTTGGGGCTATATAAATAAACATTGATTGATTGATATATATATATATATATATATCATTTGTAAAGAACATAATGTCATTGCTGTCTTGAGTTTCCAATAATTTATACAACTCTCATTTTTGTGTGATTGAGTGATTGGAGCACATACGTGTTGGTCACAAAAAACATTCATGAAGTTTGGTTCTTTTCTGAATTTATTATGGGTCTACTGAAAATGTAAGCAAATCTACTGGGTCAAAATTATCCATATACCAATGTTAATATTTGCTTACATGTCCTTTGGCAAGTTTCACTGCAATAAGGCACTTTTGGTAGCCATCCACAAGCTTCTGGGTGAATTTTTGACCACTCCTCTTGACAAAAGTGCTGCAGTTCAACTAAATGAGTTGGTTTTCTGACATGGACTTGTTTCTTAAGCATTGTCCACACATTTAAGTCAGGACTTTGGGAAGGCCGTTCTAAAACCTTAATTCTAGCCTGATTTAGCCTTTCCTTTACCACTTTTGACATGTGTTTGGGGTCCTTGTCCTGTTGGAACACCCAACTGTGCCCAAGACCCAACCTCCAGGCTGAGGATTTTAGGTTGTCCTGAAGAATTTGGAGGTAATCCTCCTTTTTCATTGTCCCATTTACTGTCTGTAAAGCACCAGTTCCATTGGCAGCAAAACAGGCCCAGAGCATAATACTACCACCACCCGGCCTCCCCTTTACTCCTCCAAACATTTTGCTGGGTATTGTGGCCGAACAAATTCATTTTTATTTCATCTAACCACATGACTTTCCTCCAGAAGGTCTTTTCTTTGTCCATGGGGATGTCTGATGAAACATAAAAAATGGTCACAGCTGAATTGGTCACTTTTCCAGTAGACCCATAATAAATTCATAAAAGAACCAAACTTCATGAATGTTTTTTGTGACAAACAAAAAGCTCCAATCACTCTATCACAAAAAAATAAGAGTTGTAGAAATGAGTGGACACTCAAGAAAGCCGTGACATTATGTTCTTTACAAGTGTATGTAAACTTTTGAACACGACTGTATTTGTACAAATAGTACAGGTCAAAAGTTGGGACACACCTTCTCATTTCAATGTGTGTTCTTTATTTTCATGACTATTTACATTGTAGATTGTCAATGAAGGCATCAAAAATGTGACACATGTGAAGTGAAAACCATTTCAGGTGACTACTTCTTGAAACTCATAGAGAGAATGCCAAGAGTGTGCACAGCAGTAATCAGAGCAAAGGGTGGCTATTTTGAAGAAACTAGAGTACAAAACATGTTTTCAATTAATTTACCTTTTTTTTTTGTTAAGTACATAAATCCACGTGTTCATTCATAGTTTCGATGCCTTCAGTGACCATCTACAATGTAAATAGTCATGGAAATAAAGAGAGTGCATTGAATGAGAAGGTGTGTGCAAACCTTTGGCCTGTACTGTATGTAACATTGTAACAGGCACTTTCATAATAACATGTAATGTTCAATCAATCAATCAATCAATGTTTATTTATATAGCCCCAAATCACAAATGTCTCAAAGGACCGCACAAATCATTACGACTACAACATCCTCGGAAGAACCCACAAAAGGGCAAGGAAAACTCACACCCAGTGGGCAGGGAGAATTCACATTCAGTGGGACGCCAGTGACAATGCTGACTATGAGAAACCTTGGAGAGGACCTCAGATGTGGGCAACCCCCCCCCCTCTAGGGGACCGAAAGCAATGGATGTCGAGCGGGTCTAACATGATACTGTGAAAGTTCAATCCATAGTGGCTCCAAGACAGCAGTGAGAGTCCCGTCCACAGGAAACCATCTCAAGCGGATCAGCAGCGTAGAGATGTCCCCAACCGATACAGGCGAGCGGTCCATCCTGGGTCCCGACGAGCGGTCTATCCTGGGTCTCGACTCTGGACAGTCAGTACTTCATCCATGGTCATCGGACCGGACCCCCTCCACAAGGGAGGGGGGGACATAGGAGAAAGAAAAGAAGCGGCAGATCAACTGGTCTAAAAAGGAGGTCTATTTAAAGGCTAGAGTATACAGATGAGTTTTAAGATGAGACTTAAATGCTTCTACTGAGGTAGCATCTCGAACTGTTACCGGGAGGGCATTCCAGAGTACTGGAGCCCGAACGGAAAACGCTCTATAGCCCGCAGACTTTTTTTGGGCTTTGGGAATCACTAATAAGCCGGAGTCTTTTGAACGCAGATTTCTTGCCGGGACATATGGTACAATACAATCGGCAAGATAGGCTGGAGCTACACCGTGTAGTATTTTATACGTAAGTAGTAAAAACTTAAAGTCACATCTTAAGTGCACAGGAAGCCAGTGCAGGTGAGCCAGTACAGGCGTAATGTGATCAAACTTTCTTGTTCTTGTCAAAAGTCTAGCAGCCGCATTTTGTACCAACTGTAATCTTTTAATGCTAGACATGGGGAGACCCGAAAATAATACGTTACAGTAATCGAGACGAGACGTAACAAACGCATGGATAATGATCTCGGCGTCTTTAGTGGACAAAATGGAGCGAATTTTAGCGATATTACGGAGATGAAAGAAGGCCGTTTTAGTAACGCTTTTAATGTGTGACTCAAAGGAGAGAGTTGGGTCGAAGATAATACCCAGATTTTTTACAGAGTCACCTTGTTTTATTATTTGGTTGTCAAATGTTAAAGTTGTATTATTAAATAGAGGTCGGTGTCTAGCAGGACCGATAATCAGCATTTCCGTTTTTTTGGCATTAAGTTGCAAAAAGTTAGCGGACATCCATTCTTTAATTTCATTAAGACACGCTTCCAACTGACTACAGTCCGGCGTGTTGGTCAGCTTTAGGGGCATGTAAAGTTGGGTGTCATCAGCATAACAGTGAAAGCTAATACCGTAATAATGTTGACATATTTAATTTCAAAAGACTTATCACAACATTCGCTTTTTCTTTCGACAACTCACTCACTACTCATGAAGACTTCATGAGACAAAAACATAATAAAACAATCACTTGCTGTGCAATCATTGTTCTCATTGGAATGACGATTGGTGGAATGTTTATATCTTCCCGTTTAGATGAAGAATTAATCATAAAGGTTAAAAAAAAAAATGTGGGCGTAAACAGGCGTCTAAATTGCCTGTCGGAGTTGACCAACGTCTTCCGCCCAATTGCAGCTGGGATAGGCTCCAGCCACCCCCGCGATCCTGAGAGGGAAAGTGGATGGGTGAATGTAAATGTAAATATAGTATCGTTGGCTGTTTTTGGTCGGTCATTTAAAGGGCTTTTTGGGCGAAATAGAGCAGCTCACAGTAACCTGATTTTTAGCTGATTTTAGCTATTTAAAAATAAGAATGCATAAAAAAAAGAAACTCCTGCATGTTTTTGTCTTGCATAGAGATTGTGAATGATGGGCACCATTCCAAAAATAGTGCGGTTTTCCTTTTAAAGTACGAAACATTTGCAAACACGACAATGTTCAATTTGATATAAGAGCACACAATTGTAGACATCCATCCATCCATCCATTTTCTACCGCTTGTCCCGTTCAGGGTCGCCGTAGCCTATCTCAGCTGCATTCGGGCGGAAGGCGGCGTACACCCTGGGCAAGTCGCCACCTCATCGCAGGGCCGACACAGACAGACAACATTCACACTCACATTCACACACTAGGGACCATTTAGTGTTGCCAATCAACCTATCCCCAGGTGCATGATTTTGGAGGCGGGAGGAAGCCGGAGTACCCGGAGGGAACCCACGCAGTCACGGGGAGAACATGCAAACTACACACAGAAAGATCCCTAACCCGGGAT
Organism: Nerophis ophidion; assembly: GCF_033978795.1. Taxonomy (NCBI): domain Eukaryota; kingdom Metazoa; phylum Chordata; class Actinopteri; order Syngnathiformes; family Syngnathidae; genus Nerophis; species Nerophis ophidion. The sequence goes on along the minus strand of NC_084612.1, from coordinate 86,607,054 downwards.
TGAACCAAGGACAACTCAGGACCTTCGTATTGTGAGGCACAATTGTAGACATAATGTTACAAATACGTATTTGTAAGCATCTCATCAGCCTAATAAAGTGGTTGGTGATGATTGAACTACAGTTGCACGATGTTGAGAAAAAAACCTATCTGTGATTTTTCTTTAAAAAAATTGCGATTTGATTTGCGGTTTTTAGATTTTATTAATTTACTGTAAATGAATAGAACTGTTATAATTACGAGTGAAAGAAGTCGTGTTACTTTTAGACTGTCAATCAACCAATTATTGTCTCAAGTTGCCACACATTAGAACAGGGGTAGGGAACCTATGGCTCTAGAGCCAGATGTGGCTCTTTTGATGACTGCATCTGCCTCTCAGATAAATCCGAGCTGACACTGCTTAACACGCTAAGTAATGAATAATTCCGCTTGTAATCACAGTGTTAAAAATAACATTGAAAATATAAAACATTCTCGTGCATTTTAATCCATCCATCCGTTTTCTAGCGCAAATGTTCAAGAAGTTGCGTTAATGGTAAAAAAGTTATTTATTTGTTATTGATTAGTGTGGGGCTTGCCCACCTGGGGTTTCTTCAGACCACCAAGCACCGACTTGAGAGCCTGTTTCAGGGTTAAAATATTGTTTTATTTTTCAATAAGTCTCTTAGTTCTCTTTCGTTCTCGCTCGCACTCTGGCTCCAGCCCCAACCCCGTCTCTCCTCCTTGCTGCTGCTTATAACATAGTGACAGGTGATTAGATAACAAGGCCCAGGTGGATCATCTACGCACCTGTCGCTGATTTCGAGGCCGGTCCTGGCACACCCCGCTTCGCTGCAGGCCCGCAGGCCACACCCCCTCCACAGTTAGCTTCAGAATAACAATGTTATTACAGAGAATAACAGACTTATTATACTCTATAAATGTTGGTTTTACTTAAAAATGTACGTGATTAGTTGTGTTCAGTGTAAAAAAAAACATTACACGGCTCTTACGGAAATACCTTTTAAAATATTTGGCTTCTTGGCTCTCTCAGCCAAAAAGGTTCCCGACCCCTGCATTAGAACAATGTTATAATCTACTCTCAAGAATATTTGGGTTTACGTTTATAACACCCATGTTCGCTTACGCCGTCCTTGGCCGCTTGTCGTAGCCTTGTCCCAGTCCACCCGTTTTGAACTAAAGTATTGGTTTTACACTTTTTGCAGATGCTGTACAGTAATGGCAGCACGGTGGAGTAGGGGTTAGTGCGTTTGCCTCAAAATACAAAGGTCCTGCGTTCGAGCCTGCGCTCTGGATCTTTCTGTGTGGGGTTTGCATGTTCTCTCAGAGTTTGCAGGGTTCTCTCCGGGTGCTCCGGCTTCTTCCCACGTCCAAAGCCATGCACCTGGGGATAGGTTGATTGGTGACACTAAATTGGCTCTAGTGTGTGAATGTTGTCTATCTGTGTTGGTCCTTTGATGAGGTGGCGACTTTGTCCAGGGTGTACCCCGCCTAGCGCCCGAATGCAGCTGAGATAGGCTCCAGCGACCCCAAAAGGGACAAGCGGTAGGAAAATGGATGGATATACAGTAATTAGGGGTATAACGGTACACAAAAATTTCCGTTTGGTACGTACCTCGGTTTCGAGGTCACGGTTGAGTTCATTTTCGGTACAGTAAGAAAACAATAAAATATAAATTTTTTGGTTATTTATTTACCAAATGTGTAAACAATGGCTATATCCTTTTAACATTGGGAACACTATAATATTCCTGCCCTCATTAATAAACATTAAACTGCCTCAAGTTGTTGCTTTGATTAAATAAAATGACAAAACTTTTCTTCTACATATAAAAAGTGCGACATTAAACAGTTTCAAGTCAACTCATCATGCTTAATTTATCACAGCATTTGGGAAACCTGTAGTTGATTTTTATCATGTAAATGTTATATTTTTACCAACATGTGATAGCTGGGACCCTGCCATTGAAAGCTTTTCTGTCAATAAAACACACACACACACACACACACACACCGCAAAATGAGCTAACGTTACGCTAAAAGCTAATTAGCCTTCATCTCAAGCCAAAACTGCGAGCGAGCTGAGTTTAAGTTTCTAGAAGGTCAACGGGCTCATAGTGATGTTAGTAATAGTTGACTGGGAGATGTTTATTATCATTTGGGGAGAGTACGCTGCCTTAGGCCATCCATCCATCCATCCATCCATCATCATCCGCTTATCCGAGTTCGGGTCGCGGGGGCAGCAGCCTAAGCAGGGAAACCCAGACTTCCCTCTCCCCAGCCACTTCGTCTAGCTCTTCCCGGGGGATCCCCAGGCGTTCCCAGGCCAGCCGGGAGACATAGTCTTCCCAACGTGTCCTGGGTCTTCCCTGTGGCCTCCTACCGGTTGGACGTGCCCTAAACACCTCCCTAGGGAGGCGTTCGGGTGGCATCCTGACCAGATGCCCGAACCACCTCATCTGGCTCCTCTCGATGTGAAGGAGCAGCGGCTTTACTTTGAGTCCCTCCCGGATGACAGAGCTTCTCACCCTATCTCTAAGGGAGAGCCCCGCCACACGGCGGAGGAAACTCATTTCGGCCGCTTGTACCCGTGATCTTATCCTTTCGGTCATGACCCAAAGCTCATGACCATAGGTGAGGATGGGAATGTAGATCGACCGGTAAATTGAGAGCTTTGCCTTCCGGTTCAGCTCCTTCTTCACCACAACGGATCGGTACAACGTCCGCATTACTGAAGACGCCGCACGATCGTGAACAAGACTCCTAGGTACTTGAACTCCTCCACTTGGGGCAGGGTCTCTTCCCCAACCCGGAGATGGCATTCCACCCTTTTCCGGGCGAGAACCATGGACTCGGACTTGGAGGTGCTGATTCTCATTCCGGTCGCTTCACACTCGGCTGCGAACCGATCCAGTGAGAGCTGAAGATCCCGGTCAGATGAAGCCATCAGGACCACATCATCTGCAAAAAGCAGAAACCTAATCCTGCGGTTACCAAACCGGAACCCCTCAACGCCTTGACGCTGCCTTATGCTCACCTGCTAAACACCTATCTGCTCGACGCTGATGCATTTACTACATGCGCTCGGAATACGCACTGCTGATTGGCTGTTACCGCTCTGAATACGCACTGCCGAATTGCTGTTACCGCTATATATGTAACCAATCAGATGGTTGTGTGGGTGGGACAATGCTGGGTGCTGAGACAGAGGCAGAAGAAGCAAAGCAGCTTGTTAAGACTTTAGTTTAGAAAATCCTTTTGGTACACCCCCGCACTGAACCGAAACCCCCGTACCGAAATGGTTCAATACAAATACACGTACCGTTACATCCCTAACAGTAATGCAACACAAGTGGCGTTTGATATTAGCACACTGATGGCATCGGCTGCAGCACACACACACACAGTGCTGTTTCCTGTAACAGCTTGTGATTGGTCAGCAGGCCAAGAACCCAAGGCTTGACAATTCTAAATCAGAAGAAAGACGCAGGAGAGAAAAAAATAAAAAAAAGCCTCTTGCGATTGATAATTGCAGTAATTTAAAAGTTGATGTCATATAATTGTAGGGCTGCAGCTATGGAATATCTTAGTAAGCAAGTATTTTATCGAATATCCCGATCGATTAATCGAATAAGTCCTTTTTTTTGCTTAATAAAGGTTGAATTATACATATTAAGATGTGCCCTCAATAATTGCGTTTGGCCCAATTCTCCTATTTCCTAAACGCCTGTTTTCATTGTTGACGGCTGACACGCACAGCTAAAATGCGTCCGTGGTCGATTGCGCCAATTTGTGTGTGCTTATAAAAGCAGTGTGCGCTCATAGCCCAATGTGCTGTGTGGTGTGACCACGTAAACAATCTTCTGGTCTCTGCTTCGGTTTTGATGGTTATTATACGGCGCCGTTTAAACCTTGGTTTCTCCACGCAAATTCGCTGAGCTGTTTTTGACCTGCCAACAATACATAATATGAAAAGACAAGTGGGTGCAAGTGACAGCTGTCCAAGTAGCAGGTGGTTGCAGGTCTTTAATAACCTTGCACGACCACTTTGGCATAGTTACTAATGAAAGACTAATTAAACACGACAGCTCGAATAGCGTTGTTAGTTTTCAACACCTTTTTGGCGGGAGTGCAACAACACATCCTGGTTATCAAAATGAATAGCAGTTATTTTACTAACGCAACTTTTGCGTTGACATTTAATCGATAACTAGCCTCGCCTCCGGACGTCCCTCAAATCGGATGCTTTCTCGACAGGTGCTACTGCATCTAACTTGCGCTGTTGTGCGAGCTCCACTTTGCAATGTTTGCATACGACTTTCCTTCAATTTCAGTGTCAATCAATCAATCAATGTTTATTTATACAGCCCTAAAACACAAGTGCCTCAAAGGGCTGCACAAGCCACACCGACATCCTCGGTTCAGAGCCCACAAAAGGGCAAGGAAAAACTCACAACCCAGTGCGACGTCAATGTGGATGACTATGAGAAACCTTGGAGAGGACCATAGATGTGGGTGACCCCCCCCTCACCCCCCTCTAGGGGAGACCGGATGCAATTGACGTCGAGTGGGTCTAACATAATATTGCGAAAGTCCAGTCCATAGTGGATCTAACATAATAGTGAGAGTCCAGTCCATAGTGGGGCCAGCAGGAGACCATCCCGAGCAGAGACGGGCCAGCAGCGCAGAGATGTCCCCAACTGATGGGAGCGGTCCACCCCCGGGTCCCGATTCTGGACAGCCAGCACTTCCTCCATGGCCACCTGACCTGTGCACAGGAGAAAAGAAAAGAAACGGCAGATCAACTGGTCTAAAAAGGGGGTCTTTTTAAAGGCTAGAGTATACAAATGAGTTTTAAGATGGGACTTAAATGGTTTTATTGCGGTAGCATCTCTAACTGTTACCGGGAGGGCATTCCAGAGTACTGGAGCCCGAATAGAAAACGCTCTATAGCCCGCAGACTTTTTTTGGGCTTTGGGAATCACTAATAAGCCGGAGTCCTTTGAACGCAGATTTCTTGCCGGGACATATGGTACAATACAATTGGCAAGATAGGCTGGAGCTAGACCGTGTAGTATTTTATACGTAAGTAGTAAAACCTTAAAGTCACATCTTAAGTGCACAGGAAGCCAGTGCAGGTGAGCCAGTACAGGCGTAATGTGATCAAACTTTCTTGTTCTTGTCAAAAGTCGAGGAGCCGCATTTTGTACCAACTGTAAATCTTTTAATGCTAGACATGGGGAGACCCGAAAATAATACGTTACCGTAATGGAGACGAGACGTAACGAACGCATGAATAATGATCTCAGCGTGGCTCGTGGACACAATGGAACACATTTTACAGTAGTGGTATTACCGGGATGAAAGACGGTCGTTTTAGTAACACTCTTGATGTCTGACTCAAACGAGAGAGTTGGGTCGAAGATAATACCCAGATTCTTGTGTAATTGTTTGGTTGTCAAATGTTAATGTGGTATTATTAAATAGGTGTCTGTGTCTAGCAGGACCGATAATCAGCATTTCCGTTCTCTTGGCGTTGAGTTGCAAAAAAGTGTGAAGTGCTTCCACACCTTCGACAACTTTCGTCGCTTCTTAATTGCCTGGTTTTGCAATGATTCTTGTCCCCTGCTGTCTGCCATTGCGAGTTGTGTGAGGGGAAAAAGTTTTCTAAACTCAAGCGTATCTAAAAGAGCGGTGCTGTGCAGTGCAGAGGGCGTATGATCTGTGACGTAAACACGCTGTGCAATACCTAAACCAGGGGTCTCAAACTCAATCTACCTGTGGGCCACTGGATGCAGAGTCTGGGTGAGGCTGGGCTGCAAGAAAAGATTTCTTAAAAAATATATTTTTAAATGTCTTAATTTTTATTTTCAACACAAAATCAAATCAAGATATAAAAAAACAAAATGAGAATTAAGTAAATAAATCAGTCATAAGTAATAACAATAATAATTTGATTTCTCCAGTCAGCAACAATGTGTGAGGCAATTCAAATTAAACATGAAAAAAACTAAACGAATAATGGTTTGAATTGGTCCAGGTTATCGGGGACTGTTATAACTGACAGACAGGTGTCGCGGTTGTGACTACAGCCAGTCACGTAAGCAAACACTCGTCTCCATGGCAACGTTTTTGTTGCTTTCACTCATTTGCCGCTTTTCCACTAACGCAGGGGTAGGCAACCCAGAACGTTGAAAGAGCCATTTTGGGTTAGGGTTAGCTTTGGGGTCTAGTGCACTGGACCGCTCGTCTCCCCGGCCCGGACTGTTTGCAGCGGCGCCGGGGGAGGGACAGAGAGAGCGAGCGGGCGGGCGAGCGAGGAAGGAAGAGCGCGTGTGGGTCTAGTAGAAAAGCGGCAAAACATTTCTCTGCTTGCATCAAGCAAGTGACGTCAATGTTCGGCCCTCAAGAGCCATATACCACACCGTGATCGGTAGATTCCTTCAGCTCCGCACACAACTTGTCAAGCGCCAATCATATAAAACTTGCGGGCCGCACTAACATTAAACTTTTATATTAAGGTGGGGGCCGCAAAATGATGTCTTGCGCGCCGCGTTTTAAAGACCCATGACCTAAACCCGTGGTCACCAACGCGATGCCCGCGAGCACCAGGTAGCCCGTAAGGACCAGATGAGTCGCCCCCTGGCCTGTTCTAAAAATAGCTCAAATTGCAGCACTTACCAGTGAGCTGCCTCTATTTTTTAAGTTTCATGTATATACTAACAAGCTGGTCTCGCTTTGCTCGACATTTTTAAATTTGAGAGAGACAAAACTCAAATAGAATTTGAAAATCCAAGAAAATATTTTAGAGACTTGGTCTTCACTTGTTTAAATAAATTCATTTATTTTTTTACTTTGCTTCTTATAACTTTCAGAAAGACAATTTTAGAGAAAAAATACAACCTTAAAAATGATTTTAGGATTTTTAAACACATATCGCTTTTTACCTTTTAAATTCCTTCCTTAATGTTTTTGTTTATTTATTGTAAAGAATAATAAATACATTTTAGCTTCTGTTTTTTCGACGAAGAATATTTGTGAAATATTTCTTCAAACTTCCATCCATCCATTTTCTACCGCTTATTCCCTTTCGGGGTTGCGGGGGGCGCTGGCGCCTATCTCAGCTACAATCGGGCGGAAGGCGGGGTACACCCTGGACAAGTCGCCACCTCATCGCAGGGCCAACACAAATAGACAGACAACATTCACACTCACAAAACTGAACAAAATTATTCTGGCAAATTTAGAAAATCCGTAGAATCCAATTTAAATCTTATTTCAAAGTCTTTTGAATTTCTTTTAAAATTTTTGTTCTGGAAAATCTAGAAGAAATAACGATTTGTCTTTGTTAGAAATATAGCTTGGTCCAATGTGTTATATATTCTAACAAAGTGCAGATTGGATTTTAACCTATTTAAAACATGTCATCAAAATTCTAAAATTAATCTTAATCAGGAAAAATTACAAATTATGTTCGATAAATTCTTTTTTTTATTTTTTTTCAAAAATATTCGAATTATCTAGTTTTTCTATAACATTTTTTCGGTTGAATTTTGAATTTTAAAGAGTCGAAATTGAAGATAAACTATGTTTCAAAATGTTATTTTAATTTTTTTCGTGTTTTCTCCTCTTTTAAATCGTTCAATTAAGTGTTTTTTTCATCATTAGATTAGATAGTACTTTATTTATTCTGTCAGGAGAGTTCCTTCAGGAAAATTAAAATTTTCAGCACAATCCCATTTAAGATCAAACATTACAGGGAGACAGAACAGGATCGCTGACGGGTCTGCCGCCTTCCAGCGCCCCTTACAAAAAAGATGAGATACAGGGAAACAAGGTGGGAGGAAAGGGAGAAAAAAATGTATTCTCTAAATGTATTCATGTATTGTCTACAAAAAACCTTCCGTAAAAGGAAAAAAAATGTACGACGGAATGACAGACAGAAATACAATTTTTTTTATATATATATAGATTTATTTAGAGGGACGGCGTGGCGCAGTGGGAGAGTGACCGTGCGCAACCCGAGGGTCACTGGTTCAAATCCCACCTAGAACCAACCTCGTCACGTCCGTTGTGTCCTGAGCAAGACACTTCACCCTTGCTCCTGATGGTTGCTGGTTGGCACCTTGCATGGCAGCTCCCTCCATCAGTGTGTGAATGTGTGTGTGAATGGGTAAATGTGGAAGTAGTGTCAAAGCGCTTTGAGTACCTTGAAAGTAGAAAAGCGCTATACAAGTACAACTCATTTATTTATCAAAGGTAAATTGAGCAAATTGGCTATTTCTGGCAATTTATTTAAGTGTGTATCAAACTGGTAGCCCTTCGCATTAATCAGTACCCAAGAAGTAGGTTTTGATTTCAAAAAGGTTGGTGACCCCTGACCTAAACAGTCTGCGCGAAACGTGAGCTTTGACTATTGATTTTTAAACGAGGCAAAATGCCGTTAAAAAAAAAAAAAAAAAAAAAATTAACAAAGCCTTGAGGCAGCGAAAATTCCTCGAATATATTTTGTAATCGAATTACTCGAATGGTTTCAGCTCTAAATAATTGTACAGGCCGAGCTTGAACCCATTGACACTTTAAAACTTTCCAGCCCGACCACATTTCCATTTTCAGTCAGCAGTTTCCAAATAAGTCAAGTTGACATACGCGACAGAAAAGGAGTGTGCAGGTCTTCGGTCCGCATGACAGGCGTGTCGCGCTCCCCACCCTCTAATCAGTGCACATATACACACAGGCCTGACTTGACGTGCACTGTTGCCTCCATGAACACCACATCACTGCTGTCGCAGGATGAAGGAACTTCACTTCGGCTTTTTTCTTTTAGCCGAAACAGCATTTGGTGCTGATCCAAATTGTTGGGCCTTAGCTGAGGTCGGCTCTTTCTAGTTCGCTGAGCTTATTACCAAAATACCTTGTTTATAAATAGTCATTAAAGTTTATTTACTGACAAACACGTGCATCGTTTGTCTTATCAGAAATAAAAAGGGCATTGCTGGATCTCTGCCAGCGTGTGTTTTTCCAGTAAACATCGAGCTTTAGTAGAAACCTCTTAAGCAGTTTTAGCCTAATCCTAACCAAACACAGTCAAGTCGGTCCTTGGCTGAAGTCACCATGCGGTAATTATAGGGATGTAACGGTACACAAAAATTTCGGTTCGGTACGTACCTCGGTTTAGAGGTAACGGTTTGGTTCATTTTCGGTACAGTATAGCGTATAGCTCGGTTGGTAGAGTGGCCGTGCCAGCAACTTGAGGGTTGCAGGTTCGATTCCCGCTTCCGCCATCCTAGTTACTGCCGTTGTGTCCTTAGGCAAGACACTTTACCCACCTGCTCCCACGCTGGTTTAAATGTAACTTTGATATTGGGTTTCACTATGTAAAGCGCTTTGAGTCACTAGAGAAAAGCGCTATATAAATATAATTCACTAAATTCACTAAGAAAACAACAAAATATAAATTTTTGGGTTATTTATTTACCAAATTTGTAAACAATGGCTTTATCATTTTAACATTGGGAACACTATAATAATTCTGCCCACGTGAATCAACATTAAACTGCCTCAAATTGTTGCTCAGATTAAATAAAGTGACAAAACTTTTCTTCTACATATAAAAAGTGCAACATCAAACAGTTTCAAGTTAATCAATCAATCAATCAATGTTTATTTATATAGCCCCAAATCACAAATGTCTCAAAGGACTGCACAAATCATTACGACTACAACATCCTCGGAAGAACCCACAAAAGGGCAAGGAAAACTCACACCCAGTGGGCAGGGAGAATTCACATCCAGTGGGACGCCAGTGACAATGCTGACTATGAGAAACCTTGGAGAGGACCTCAGATGTGGGCAACCCCCCCCCTCTAGGGGACCGAAAGCAATGGATGTCGAGCGGGTCTAACATGATACTGTGAAAGTTCAATCCATAGTGGCTCCAAGACAGCAGTGAGAGTCCCGTCCACAGGAAACCATCTCAAGCGGATCAGCAGCGTAGAGATGTCCCCAACCGATACAGGCGAGCGGTCCATCCTGTGTTAACTCATCATGCTTAATTTATCACAGCATTTGGGAAACCTGTAGCTCGGGATCTTTCTGTGTGGAGTTTGCATGTTCTCCCCGTGAATGCGTGGGTTCCCTCCGGGTACTCCGGCTTCCTCCCACTTCCAAAGACATGCACCTGGGGATAGGTTGATTGGCAACACTAAATGGTCCCTAGTGTGTGAATGTGAGTGTGAATGTTGTCTGTCTATCTGTGTTGGCCCTGCGATGAGGTGGCGACTTGTCCAGGGTGTACCCCGCCTTCCGCCCGATTGTAGCTGAGATAGGCGCCAGCGTCCCCCGCAACCCCGGAAGGGAATAAGCGGTAGAAAATGGATGGATGGATAGTTGATTTTTATCATGTAAATGTTATATTTTTATCAACATGTGCTAGCAGGGACCCTGCCATTCAAAGCTTTTCTGTCCGCAAAACACACGCACACACACACCACAAAATAAAGTAACGTTACGCTGAAAGCTAATTAGCCTTCACCTCTAGCCAGAACTGTGAGCGAGCTGAGCTGCAGTTTAAGTTTCTCGAAGGTCAAGGGGCTCATAGTGATGATAGTAGTAGTTGACTTGGAGGTGTTTGTTATCATTTGGGGAGAGTACGCTGCCTTATGCTCACCTGCTAAACACCTATCTGCTTAACGCTGAGGCATTTACTACATGCGCTCGGAATACGCACTGCTGATTGGCTGTTACCGCTATATATGTAACCAATCAGATAGTTGTGTGGGTGGGACAATGCTGGGTGCTGAGACAGGGGCAGAAGAGGTAAAGCAGCTTGTTAAAACTTTAGCTTAGAAACTCGTTCGGTACACCCCCGTACCGAACTAAAACCCCCGTACTGAAACGGTTCAATACAGATACATGTACCGTTACACCCCTAGGTAATTATAGCCAATATTTTGTTGCGTCTTGTGTGTTTCCAGGACATGGGCTCAGGCCATCCCCGGTCGCGTGGAGTTCTTCTCCAGCGAAGGCTCCGACACTTCCATCCCCATCCCCATCGTGGCCCTGAAGAACGTGGACGACTCGTACCCGCCCCAGAAGAAGTCGTTCATGATGTTGAAGTACATGCACGACCACTACCTGGAAAAGTACGAGTGGTTCATGCGGGCGGACGACGACGTTTACATCAAGAGCGACAAGCTGGAGAATTTCCTGCGAAGCCTCAACAGCAGCGAGGCTCTGTTCCTGGGACAGACGGGGATGGGGGCCCGCGACGAGTTGGGCAAACTGGCCCTGGAGCCCGGAGAGAACTTCTGCATGGGGGGCCCGGGGGTCATCATGAGCCGGGAGGTCCTGAGGAGGATGGTACCTCACATCCGACAGTGTCTGCAGGAGATGTACACCACCCACGAGGACGTGGAGGTGGGGCGCTGCGTGAGGAGGTTTGCGGGGGTCCAGTGCGTCTGGTCCTACGAGGTGAGTTCTGACCAGATTTTTTAAATTTTTTAATTCCACAGGAATTCACATTCAGGATCACATGTGACTTGACAAGCATATACTCAGGGTCATCAATCATCTGCACAATATTCAACTCTTGATTTGTTTGGATTTTGAAAACAACTTAGATTTTTTTCTTTTAAAATGGCAATTTTTATATTTTATACATAAAACTGCCAAAATAACGAGTAAAGAAAGACATGTTACTTATAGACTGTTAACATATTCTTGTGTCAAGGTGCCGCACATTGGAACAATATGCAATGATTTTTTTAAAATATTTGGCTTTATGCTTTTGGAAGTCATTTCCTTAAACCAAATAAATAATCGATAAAAACTACGCAGTTTTTATAATCTAATCATGATATATAACAGGAACAGTGTGGTTTTCGTCCTGGTCGTGGAACTGTGGACCAGCTCTTTACTCTCAGCAGGGTTCTTGAGGGTGCATGGGAGTTTGCCCAACCAGTCTACATGTGCTTTGTGGACTTGGAGAAGGCATTCGACCGTGTCCCTCGGGAAGTCCTGTGGGGAGTGCTCAGAGAGTATGGGGTACCGGACTGTCTTATTGTGGCGGTCCGCTCCCTGTACGATCGGTGCCAGAGCTTGGTCCGCATTGCCGGCAGTAAGTCGAACACATTTCCAGTGAGGGTTGGACTCCGCCAAGGCTGTCCTTTGTCACCGATTCTGTTCATAACTTTTATGGACAGAATTTCTAGGCGCAGTCAAGGCGTTGAGGGGTTCCGGTTTGGTAACCGCGGGATTAGGTCTCTGCTTTTTGCAGATGATGTGGTCCTGATGGCTTCATCTGGCCGGGATCTTCAGCTCTCGCTGGATCGGTTCGCAGCCGAGTGTGAAGCGACCGGAATGAGAATCAGCACCTCCAAGTCCGAGTCCATGGTTCTCGCCCGGAAAAGGGTGGAGTGCCATCTCCGGGTTGGGGAGGAGACCCTGCCCCAAGTGGAGGAGTTCAAGTACCTAGGAGTCTTGTTCACGAGTGGGGGAAGAGTGGATCGTGAGATCGACAGGCGGATCGGTGCGGCGTCTTCAGTAATGCGGACATTGTACCGATCCGTTGTGGTGAAGAAGGAGCTGAGCCGGAAGGCAAAGCTCTCAATTTACCGGTCGATCGGTCATGACCGAAAGGATAAGATCACGGGTACAAGCGGCCGAAATGAGTTTCCTCCACCGTGTGGCGGGGCTCTCCCTTAGAGATAGGGTGAGAAGCTCTGCCATCCGGGAGGAACTCAAAGTAAAGCCGCTGCTCCTTCACATCGAGAGGAGCCAGATGAGGTGGTTCGGGCATCTGGTCAAGATGCCACCCGAACGCCTCCCTAGGGAGGTGTTTAGGGCACGTCCAACCGGTAGGAGGCCACGGGGAAGACCCAGGACACGTTGGGAAGACTGTCTCCCGGCTGGCCCGGGAACGCCTCGGGATCCCCCGGGAAGAGCTAGACGAAGTGGCTGGGGAGAGGGAAGTCTGGGTTTCCCTGCTTAGGCTGTTGCCCCCGCGACCCGACCTCGGATAAGCGGAAGAAGATGGATGGAGCGATGGATTTATTAAATGTGCTTTTCATGATGGTATCCTTACATCACACTCAAATTTATAAGTGCAGGCCTAAATTTACCGCATACCTTTGGTAAGCGCCGGAGTGAGAAGAGGTTTTGAAATAATTAGCGCATGCTTGCCTTTACTGCATGCCTTTGGTAAACGCTGGCGGCGATTCAAGGAAATACGGTATGTGAAAAAATCAATTTTCATACATTGTGGAAAGACACCCTAGCTGCAAGATTATTTGTGGAGCTTCTCTGTGATTCCATATATGATAAGTTCCATGTTGTAACATTACTATAAGTCTGCCAGTCCGAGGAATATTTCACACATGCTAGTGGACACTTAGCGTTCTTCTGTGCTGGTGTCGAAGTGAGACGTGCGCTCAGGGAATGTGATGAAGCAATTGGAACCAGTTGGGTCTTTTACAAGCTTTTTTTGTCATTTAAATAAGGAGGATGCAGCTTACATGTCATTTTTACGAGCCAGTATAATTCTACACCAACGTGAAATGAAGAGAATGTTGTGCACTTTTGCATGATCTTTTTTTTTTTTTTACTTTACACACACACTATGCAAGTGTTGAGTGTGTCTGATAAATGAAGTGAGGGTGTATGCCAAAGCTAACTGTGTTCTACACGCTCTTGTGTTTTGACAACTTCATCTGTAAAAAGAATGTTCTCACAGTCGAGTGACTGCCCCTTGTTTATCTAACATAGATACCCATACATAGTAACTGTCTCTATAAGCTAGTGCACGCTAAACCGGGTACAGTGGACCCTCAGACCTTCACCACAATCCAAAATGTGACGAATTCCACTCCACGTTGTGTTTGACATTTGCGATTCCGCAAAAAGTTAAGTTAAAGTACCAATGATTGTCACACACACACACACACACACACACACTAGGTGTGGTGAAATTTGTCCTCTGCATTTGACCCATCCCCTTGACCACCCCCTTGGAGGTGAGGGGAGCAGTGAGCAGCAGCGGTGGCCGCGCCCGGGAATCATTTTGGTGATTTAACCCCCAATTCCAACCCTTGATTCTGAGTGCCAAGCAGGGAGGTAATGGCTCCCATTTTTATAGTCTTTGGTATGACTCGGCCGGGGTTTGAACTCACGATCTACCTATCCCAGGGCGGACACCCTAACCCAGACATGGGTAATTAAGGCCAGGGCCCGTTAAACTTTTCAATCTGGCCCGCCGGACATTCGCAAATATATTTTTTTTAGATCTTTAAGATGGAAACTGTAGCTGCCATTGTGATGTTTTCTAATGTCTTCAACTGTACAAAGTATTTCAATGGTTGGAATCCGCGCTTTTGTAGGATATACCAGTTACTATGGTAATCTAATTAGTAAATATGGTCATCTAATTAGTTGCTATGGTAATCTACGTCACAGCAGCTCAGGCGAGCCACCAAGCAGTGTGGGTGGGAAGCGTTTCCACAGACGCGGAAGGAGATTTTCACAACAGAGTTCTAAAGCTTAGTGATATATCAGATATCAGATTGTAGGTGCGTTTATTTTGTACCCTTCGTGTTCATATTTTACTGTTTGTTGCATTTTTGTTGCGTTTCATTTGATTGTAGAATATGTCCATCGAAAGGGGGGGTGACATTCATATTTTGTCAATATTCAGTGTTTTATCATTCATAGAAAAATGTAAAATTCCATTATGTTTTTAAGGCGGTCCGTCATAAAGTTTTTAGCATTCAAACATTCATTATTGTGAAGTTTTGTATTAGTGTTCCTAAAAATAAACACATATTTTTTCTCTAAATGTGGCCCTCGAGTCTACATAATTCCCCAGGCCTGCTCAAACCACTGGGCCACTGAGTAGGTAAAGAAATAGGAATTGCAATTTTCTGCCTGAAATTGAGATCACATTCACACTGTTTGGGGCCATATGCTTGTGATTTGAAGTACTTTTACACTGTTGGACTGGACTCCTTGTTGTCTTAGGATAGGATAGGAGATATTCTATTTATCCCGCAATAGGGAAATTATGTGGTTGCAAAAAATAAGGTAAAATCTAGGGCTGTCAACGTTAACTCATGAAATTATTAAAATAAAATAAAATATTGCGTTACCAAGTATGAGGGAAATTTTTTTTTTTTTTTTTTTTTTTTTTAGTTTATTAAGGATCCCCATTAGTCTACACCGCAGTGGAGACTATTCTTCCTGGGGTCCAGGCAAAAAACATCACACAACCACAGAACAAACGATTAAAATGCAGTACAACATGATCCAATAATAAATTGTCATAATACAAAAATAGCAACAACAAAGAACCAAAAAATACTAATAGATGTTGTTACTTAATAATTTTCATACCAAAGATAAAAATAGCAATATAAAAATAGATATACTGTATACATTTTTGCAAAAATAAAACAAAGAACCAATGGCCTAAAACACATTAGTGTACCAAAGACAAACAATAAGTGACGAAAAAGTATCATCCATCCATTTTCTGCTGCTTATCCCATAATCAATAAAATACTCAATAGTCAATAAAAACAGTCATGACATTAGGTACAATCTAAAATAATCTCTTTACGCAATACTTCTCCTTTTAGTTTATTCTTAAAGCCCACTATGCTGGTGATTGATACCAGATATTGTGGAAGTCTGTTCCAGTAAGTGATTGCCCGATACATTACAGTCTTTTTCAAAACATCACTTTTGGGTTTAAGACGGGTGAGCGCACCTCTTTGGGCTAGCCTGGTACCGTAGCTGTGACTGTCACTGGCAAGCAAGAGCTGAGAATACAGATATGACGGTTTATGGTATGTATAGATGTTTTTTAAAAATAGAATCAAACTACAAGCCAGTCTTTCATCAACTTTCATCCATGACAATTTATTATGCATGATCTCAATGCCAGTCCTAAATGAGCAATGGAGAGCTAGTCTGGCAGCTCTGTTTTGGGTAAACTGGATTTTATTTAGATCTTGTTTAGATGCATTAGACCAGATTGCTGGGCAGTAGTCCATATGTGACAATACAAGGGATTGTATAACTTGCTTCATAGATGTGTTAGTTAAAAAATAGGCACTTCTTCTTATGATTGAAATGCTTCTGCTCATTTTTGTTACTATGTTTTTAATGTGAGTGGCCCAAGATAGTCTTTCATCTATTGTAACTCCCAGCAACCTGGCCTCTTTTAACTTGTTCAACATGAACTCCGTTCAGAGAAACATTTAATATGCGTTCCTTTCTATGAGCATGTTTTGAGCAAATAACAAGACATTTTGTTTTGGAAATATTTTCATCTTATTTTCTGTAACCCATTTTGAAATCCGCATGACCTCATCTTGTAGTATACTGCTCAGGTCTGTGTGAAAATTAATCACATTCGAGTTAAGGCTTAACCCGGAAGATGCACGCATTGTTACACGGCCTGTGATTGCGATGAGAGGTGGCCGATTTAGCTTCAAAACACAACTTCAGAAAATACTCAGATTACTTGTATGTATTGAAGCGACAAACGTTCTTATCATCTGCGCACATCAAGTTAATCTTAAAGGAAAACACGGGTGGTGCCGGTAGCATTATTGCTACATCCACAACAAGCAGAGGAGAATCCTATGCTGGCAGACTTGACTTGTATTAAGGTTGCCATCAAAAGTAGCACAGATAAATTAAACCTTTGCCTTTTCCAAATGGATAATGTACAAAGACCAAGTCCCGTAAAAAGAAGTCATTCATATGGTAAATGGGTTATACTTGTATAGGGCTTTTCTACCGTTTTTAAGGAACTCAAAGCGCTTTGATACTATTTCCACATTCACCCATTCACACACACATTCACACACTGATGGCGGGAGCTGCCATGCAAGGCGCTAACCAGGACCCGACAGGAGCAAGGGTGAAGTGTCTTGCTCAAGGACACAACAGACGTGACTAGGATGGTAGAAGGTGGGGATTGAACCAGCAACCCTCAGATTGCTGGCACAGCCACTCTCCCTACTTCGCCACGCCATCCCCCATCATATCACATGTGATATGTGGTATGACATCCATATCACAGCAGATCTGTCATACAATACACTGGAGAGGCACAATAACAACAAGGGTAAACCAACTGTAGATTAGATTAGATTAGATTAGATAGTACTTTATTTATTCCGTCAGGAGAGTTCCTTCAGGAAAATTACAATTTTCAGCACAATCCCATTCAAGATCAGACAAACATTACAGGGAGACAGAACAGGATCGCTGACGGGTCTGCCGGCTTCCAGCGCCCCTTACAAAAAAGATGACATACAGGTAAACAAGGGAGGGGGGGGGATGGGAGAAAAAAATAGAAGATTAAAATAAAAATAAAAATATCGGTCTTAGCCTAGGCCCTGGAGTGGGGGTGCAGACTGAGGCCAAGGGAAAAGAACAACTCATAGCCATAGTACACATCCCTCTTACATGTGTGTAAGAGGGAAACATCAAAGGACATTAAAGACATTAAAGCAGCAGATACAAGCAGACACTTGTACATACAGCTATGAATAAAAAGTAAAATAAACATATCCACTGTGGTGACCTCTGCGGTGTTCCACGCCATCGTCCGCTGGGGAGGAGGGAGCATGGCCAGAGACAGAAGCAGACCCAACAAAGCAACCAAGACAGCCGACTCCACTCTCGGCCAATGTCCAGTCCGCATGGATGAGCGAGGATACGTCCAAGGTGACTGAGGTGTCCGACACCTGCTCACCCAGTCAAGACACCGCGGAGCCTCTCCGTCCCAGCGCTGTTGGTACTACACCAACAAGAGCATCAAGTTGTAACTACTGGCAGAATGCAAATTTACTTTTCTTACTGGAGAACATTGGACTTGGAACATCGGACTGTACCAAAAGAGATTTGCAGTTTAGTAAGAAATGTAATAAATGTTCTCGTATGACATTCTGACTATTTGCATCGCAATATTGGTATTCTCTTAAGCAAATGTTATTTATGCACGCAAATAATAACCCGCGATCAATCATGATGGCCTGAGTAAAAACACATGAAGATCAAGAGGGAAACATTAAAGAACACTAAAGTGTACATTAAAGTATGTTAAAAGTACATTTAAAAAAACAGAGCAAATGCAACCAGCTGCCATATCTGTCACATCTAAAATTCGCTCCATTTTGTCCACTAAAGACGCTGAGATCATTATCCATGCGTTTGTTACGTCTCGCCTCGATTACTGTAACGTATTATTTTCGGGTCTCCCCATGTCTAGCATTAAAAGATTACAGTTGGTACAAAATGCGGCTGCTAGACTTTTGACAAGAACAAGAAAGTTTGATCACATTACACCTGTACTGGCTCACCTGCACTGGCTTCCTGTGCACTTAAGATGTGACTTTAAGGTTTTACTACTTACGTATAAAATACTACACGGTCTAGCTCCATCCTATCTTGCCGATTGTATTGTACCATATGTCCCGGCAAGAAATCTGCGTTCAAAGGACTCCGGCTTATTAGTGATTCCCAAAGCCCAAAAAAAGTCTGCGGGCTATAGAGCGTTTTCCGTTCGGGCTCCAGTACTCTGGAATGCTCTCCCGGTAACAGTTCGAGATGCCACCTCAGTAGAAGCATTTAAGTCTCACCTTAAAACTCATTTGTATACTCTAGCCTTTAAATAGACTCCCTTTTTAGACCAGTTGATCTGCCGTTTCTTTTCTTTTTCTCCTATGTCCCACTCTCCCTTGTGGAGGGAGTCCGGCCCGATCCGGTGGCCATGTACTGCTCGCCTGTGTATCGGCTGGGGACATCCCTGCGCTGCTGATCAGCCTCCTCTTGGGATGGTTTCCTGCTGGCTCCGCTGTGAACGGGACTCTCGCTGCTGTGTTGGATCCGCTTTGGACTGGACTCTCGCGACTGTGTTGGATCCATTATGGATTGATCTTTCACAGTATCATGTTCTCATAGTCATCATTGTCACTGGGTCATTATTGTCACCGATGTCCCACTGGGTGTGAGTTTTCCTTGCCCTTATGTGGGCCTACCGAGGATGTCGTAGTGGTTTGTGCAGCCCTTTGAGACACTAGTGATTTAGGGCTATATAAGTAAACATTGATTGATTGATTGATTGATCATTGGACAATGGCCTGAGTCGAAGTAAAATGGCAGTTAAAAATAAGTTTAAAAAAAATCGTTATTCAATGTAACTATAACATCATAATGTTTTTGTCAGTAGTTTGAGGCTCTATTATTGCGATATGACCAGTAAAGGACTTGAGCAACCTTTCACTCCACCTGATGATCAAAGTCATACAACGTCCAACTCCCACACGTTTGCCTCATTGACTTCATAGTCCTGTTTCAGCTTTGATTGGTCAGCAGCTTCCCGTCATCCATCTTGGCATCGACCCGTGATGACGGGCTACACCTTGTAAACAGCGTCATGTTTACACAACACACCTGTGTGTTTTTGTCCGTGATGACTCAGCATACAATAGTGTTCCGTGCCCCAGAGAAGGAGGTGGTGCTTTTTTTTCACACCACTTTGTCTCAGTCAACTAGAAAAGTGGAGGTGGAGTGGCGAAGTCCGTGCGTGGGTGGGATAAATCGTAACAGTAAACAAAACGGGTCACGCTTGCCTTGTTGAGGTTCGGACGACGTCTCTGGCACGTGCGGGCAAGTTCTCGTAAACCTTTTTTGAAAAGTGACGATGTCATCATAAATCACATCAACATGTCGACGATGTGGAGTCAGAGGTGTGAACGTATTCTTCAATGCCACACGTTGCGTAAACCTCACAGAACACAAAGAATGACAGTTAAGCACACTTTGATGTCATAGAAAGTTCAGAACCAAACAGAGTTTGGTTACCTCAGTAGAAGCATTTAAGTCTCACCTTAAAACTCATTTGTATACTCTAGCCTTTAAATAGACTCCCTTTTTAGACCAGTTGATCTGCCGTTTCTCTTCTTTTTCTTCTATGTCCCACTCTCCTTTGTGGAGGGAGTCCGGTCCGATCCGGTGGCCATGTACTGCTCGCCTGTGTATCGGCTGGGGACATCTCTGCGCTGCTGATCAGCCTCCGCTTGGGATGGTTTCCTACTGGCTCCGCTGTGAACGGGACTCTCGCTGCTGTGTTGGATCCGCTTTGGACTGGACTCTCGCGACTGTGTTGGATCCATTATGGATTGATCTTTCACAGTATCATGTTCTCATATGTTCTCATAGTCATCAGTATCACAGTATCATGTTCTCATAGTCATTATTGTCACCGATGTCCCACTGGGTGTGAGTTTTCGTTGCCCTTATGTGGGCCTACAGAGGATGTCGTAGTGGTTTGTGCAGCCCTTTGGGACACTAGTGATTTAGGGCTATATAAGTAAACGATTGATTGATTGACTATAATGGCTGAGGTATAAACTAAACTATCGATTAGGTTGTTCGATTAATTGGCTTAAACAGACTTTAGCCTCTAAGTCAGACCTAGGGAAAAATAAGGCGGCCCGTTAAGCTTTTCAATCTGGCCCGCCGGACATTCCCAAATATATATTTTTTTTAGATCTTTAAGATGGAAACTGTAGCTGCCATTATGATGTGCAGTGATGTTTTCAAATGACCGCAAGTCTTCAACTATAGAATGTATTTCAATGGTTGGAATTAGGGCTGGGTGATATTGCCTTTTTTTAATATCGCAATAATTTTAGGCCATATCGCGATTTACAATATTTTGCCTTGGCCTTGAATGAACACTTGATGCATATAATCACAGCGGTATGATGATTCATTCAATCAATCAATCAATCAATCAATGTTTACTTATATAGCCCTAAATCACTAGTGTCTCAAAGGGCTGCACAAACCACTACGACATCCTCGGTAGGCCCACATAAGGGCAAGGAAAACTCACACCCAGTGGGACGTCTGTGACAATGATGACTATGAGAACCTTGGAGAGGAGGAAAGCAATGGATGTCGAGCGGGTCTAACATGATACTGTGAAAGTTCAATCCATAATGGATCCAACACAGTCGCAAGAGTCCAGTCCAAAGCGGATCCAACACAGCAGCGAGAGTCCCGTTCACAGCGGAGCCAGCAGGAAAACATCCCAAGTGGAGGCGGATCAGCAGCGCAGAGATGTCCCCAGCCGATACACAGGCGAGCAGTACATGGCCACCGGATCGAACCGGACCCCCTCCATAAGGGAGAGTGGGACATAGGAGAAAAAGAAAAGAAACGGCAGATCAACTGGTCTAAAAAGGGAGTCTATTTAAAGGCTAGAGTATACAAATGAGTTTTAAGGTGAGACTTAAATGCTTCTACTGAGGTGGCATCTCGAACTGTTACCGGGAGGGCATTCCAGAGTACTGGAGCCAGAAATGAAAACGCTCTATAGCCCGCAGACTTTTTTTGGGCTTTGGGAATCACTAATAAGCCGGAGTCCTTTGAACGCAGATTTCTTGCCGGGACATGTGGTACAATACAATCGGCAAGATAGGATGGAGCTAGACCGTGTAGTATTTTATACGTAAGTAGTAAAACCTTAAAGTCACATCTTAAGTGCACAGGAAGCCAGTGCAGGTGAGCCAGTACAGGCGTAATGTGATCAAACTTTCTTGTTCTTGTCAAAAGTCTAGCAGCCGCATTTTGTACCAACTGTAATCTTTTAATGCTAGACATGGGGAGACCGGAAAATAATACGTTACAGTAGTCGAGACGAGACGTAACAAACGCATGGATAATGATCTCAGCGTCTATGTGTCTACATTAAAACATTCTTCTTCATACTGCATTCATATATGCTACTTTTTAAACTTTCATGCAGAGAGGGAAATCACAACTAAGTCAATTGACCAAAAGTGAATTTATTAAAGTTATTAAGCAATGGCACAAACATTCAAATCATTTCCAAAACATAAATTGCAAGATTGTCAGAGACATTTTAAGTGTCAAATAAAAATGAGCTGCAATATAGGAAATCAAATAGTATTCGTCCTTCACTTTGTGGTATGTTACTAAGGCTATGAAATTCTCTTCATACTCTAGCGAGTGACTTTACAAAGGATGCTACATATTAGCAGTAATGCTACTTTTTACAGCAACGCTTTTTCCCTCCACACTTGACAAATTACGGTTGTCTGTTCGACATATTCCCACTTGAAGCCAAACCACTGCCAGACGATGCAAACCCTGCTGTTTTTATTGGGAATTAAGTCTTCCTTCATTTGTTACCAGATCCGCACCTTCATTCTCTCGTACGGCTACGTTAGCAGCTAACATTAGCCACGCCGCTACCTCTCTGCCCTGCGAGAGCACGTATAAGACATATGACGTTACAGTTTGTGACGTATGTAAGAATGTGCGCCTGCTTGTCTGGGAGAATGAGAGACAGGAAAGAGCAAGGAGAGCCTGAATTGTACGCCCACGGCTAAAAGTTCTGCGTGAGAACGTATACTCGAATATTACAATATAGTATTTTTCTATATCGCACAGAGACAAACCCGCGATATATCTCCAAGCCCTAGTTGGAATCTGCGCTTTTGCATGATACACTAGTTACTACGGTCATTTTATTAGTTACTATGATCAACTTAATAACTTATAGTAGCTCATGAGGGGGCACCAAGAAGTGTGGGTGGGGAGCGTTTCCACAGAGTGTTTCCAGAGCGGCAGAAAAGGGACAGACGCAGAAGGAGATTTTTACTACAAAGTTCTAAAGCTTAGTGATATATCAGATGTATCAGATTGTAGGTGGGTTTATTTTTCACCCTATGTGTTCATATTTTGCCGTTTGTTGCATTTTTGTTGCGTTTCGCTTGATTGTAAAATACCGTATTTTTCAGACAGTTTTTTTCATAGTTTGGCCGGGGGTGCGACTTATACTCAGGAGCGACTTATGTGTGAAATTATTAACACATTACCGTAAAATATCAAATAATATTTAGCTCATTCACGTAAGAGACTAGACTTATAAGATTTCCTGGGATTTAGCGATAAGGAGTGACAGATTGTTTGGTAAACATATAGCATGTTCTATACGTTATAGTTATTTGAATGACTCTTACCATAATATGTTACGTCAACATACCAGGCACCTTCTCAGTTGGTTATTTATGCCTCATATAACGTACACTTATTCAGTCCGTTGTTCACTATTCTTCCTTTATTTTAAATTGCCTTTCAAATGTCTATCCTTGGTGTTGGGTTTTATCAAATAAATTTCCCCCAAAAATGCGACTTAAATATGTTTTTTTCCTTCTTTATTATGCATTTTTGGCAGGTGCGACTTATACTCCGAAAAAGACGGTAGTTACTATGGTCATCTCATTAGTTACTATGGTCATCTAATTAGTTACTATGGTCATCTAATTAGTTACAGCAGCTCAGACGAGGCACCAAGCAGTGTGGGTGGGGAGTGTTTCCACAGAGTGTTTCCGGAGCGGCCAGCCTAAAATGTGGGTGTCAGGGACAGACGCAGAAGGAGATTTTTACAACAAAGTTCTAAAGTTTAGTGATATATCACATATAATAAGGACGGCGTGGCGCAGTGGGAGAGTGGCCGTGCGCAACCCGAGGGTCACTGGTTCAAATCCCACCTAGAACCACCCTCGTCACGTCCGTTGTGTCCTGAGCAAGACACTTCACCCTTGCTCCTGATGGGTGCTGGTTGGCGCCTTGCATGGCAGCTCCCTCCATCAGTGCGTGAATGTGTGTGTGAATGGGTAAATGTGGAAGTAGTGTCAAAGCGCTTTGAGTACCTTGAAGGTAGAAAAGCGCTATACAAGTACAACCCATTTATCATTTATTTTATTTATATATCAGATTGGTGGTGGGTTTATTTTTTACGCTTTGTGTTCATATTTTGCTGTTTGTTGCATTTTTGTTGTGTTTTGCTTGATTGTAAAATATGTCGATCGAGAGATGGGGTGTGACGTTCATATGTCGTCAATATTCAATGTTTTATCGTTTGTAGTTAGTATTGTAAATCCCACATTCTTTATTTTCATGTACATTATGGGTGTCTTATTCAGCAAAAAAAATTTTTAATTCCGTTCCGTTTTTTAAGGTGATCTGTCATAACGTTTTTAGCATTCAATCAGACTTTATTGTGAGGTTTTGTATGAGAGTTAATAAAAATAGATATACCGCCCCCCAGACACATTTTCTTCTCTAAATTTGGCCCCCGAGTGAAAATAATTGCCCAGGCCTGTTCTAGATGGTCTATAAAACATAATCCATGCAACGTTTGACCCAAGAACCACCATTACATGTCATGTAGACCACAAGGAAGTGTTTTACATTTAGAAAAAAATAATATGACAACTATTATGCGTTTAATAATCCGGTGCGCCTTTTGTATGAAAATAAACCTGACTAGACTCGCTCATCGGCAGTGCGCCTTATAATCTGGTGTGCCCTATGGTCTGGAGAATATGGTAATGGGATCAACAAAAGAGGGATTTAATCTTTTTTTCTACAAACCCCGTTTCCATATGAGTTGGGACATTGTGTTGGATGTAAAAAAAAAACGGAATACAATGATTTGTGAATCCTTTTCAACCCATATTCAATTGAATGCACTACAAAGACAACATATTTGATGTTCAAACTCATACATTTTTTTTTTTTTTTGCAAATATTAATTAACTTAGAATTTCATGGCTGCAACACGTGCCAAAGTAGTTGGGAAAGGGCATGTTCACCACTGTGTTACATTTACATTTTCTTTTGACAACACTCAATAAACATTTGGGAACTGAGGAAACTAATTGTTGAAGCTTTGAAAGTGGAATTCTTTCCCATTCGTGTTCTATGTAGAGCTTCAGTCGTACACCAGTCCGGGGTCTCCGCTGTTGTATTTTACGCTTCATAATGCGCCACACATTTTCGATGGGAGACATGTCTGGACTGCAGGCGGGCCAGGCAAGTACCCGCGCTCTTTTACTACAAAACCACGCTGTTGTAACACGTGGCTTGGCATTGTTTTGCTGAAATAAGCAGGGGGCGTCCTTTAAAAAACACGGCGCTGAGATGGCAACATATGTTGTTCCAAAACCTGTATGTACCTTCACGTGTTGCTGGCATCAAATTCTAAAGTTAATAATTATTTGCAAAAAAAAAAAAAGGTTTATCAGTTTGAACATCAAATATGTTGTCTTTGTAGCATATTCAACTGAATATGGGTTGAAAATGATTTGCAAATCATTGTATCCTGTTTATATTTACATCTCACACAATTTCCCAACTCATATGGAAACGGGGTTGGTAAGCAGATTAACTGTTGCAGCCCTGATTGCCATGGCAACGTGGTGTTACGAGCGTTATGGACAGTTGTGGTTTCTGGACATAAAGTAGAAGCCAGTAGT
Organism: Nerophis ophidion; assembly: GCF_033978795.1. Classification (NCBI taxonomy): domain Eukaryota; kingdom Metazoa; phylum Chordata; class Actinopteri; order Syngnathiformes; family Syngnathidae; genus Nerophis; species Nerophis ophidion. The sequence goes on along the minus strand of NC_084612.1, from coordinate 86,581,691 downwards.
TGGTTGCGGTGGTAGCGACACCTTTCCCAGCATGCATTGCACCCCGAGGCCTGTTGCTGTTCGCTCTCGCTTGCGGTCGTTTCAGTGACCAGGCGAGCGCGTCACGCTGAGTCACGGCAGCTTAAACTGACTTCTTCTCCAAACCGCGCCGTCACTGCAGGCCTTTGTGCCTCTAGAACAACACGTGTCCCATACGTCTGTTGAAAGTCTTCCACTTTTCCCCTTAAAATGTCTTTCTAACGCACTCTCGAAGATTGGAGAAGTTCTGGAACTTCCCTGTTGAGCTTAGTCTCGTGTCGCAAGTGTGTGTGTGCGCGCGTGTGTGTGTTGTCTCTTTCATTAAAACTGCACACAGGAAGTCACACAATTCCTTTGAGCAATGTCTCAACATGCATTCGTCTCTGCGGACACACACCCACACATGCACACACACACACAGAGTTGTTGCTGCCATGTTTGTGGTGTTTTTAAACCGCAAATAATCAACACAACTTTTTAAAGGGAGGAATGTCAAAGACATTTTTTTTTTCCCCCAGTGTGTCTCCTCCTAGTCTAGGACAGTCCAGCATGTTTAAAAGCACGGTGGGCTCGTGGCAGTTTTGCGTGAGCTAGTGTAGTGTTTGTATGGATGCATGTGTCGGAGTTGTGAACATTGTGTGCTGGCAGTAATCAAAGCGTTCTTTTATTAAAAATAAAGCACATCGAATAGTTTATTTAAGAACATTTTTCTTCTAGACGGAAACGTTCCAGCAACATGGTCTCGCCATGTGTTCTGCATACTGTAGTTCAGGGGTGTCCAAACTTTTTCCACTGAGAGCCTCACACACTGGAAAAAAAAACCAATACAATATATATATATATTTTAAGCTTTATGCCTCATGTTTCGTTCCCGGGACCCAAAAAAAATGTCAAACTTCAGTCAATTATTATTCAATGCTTAAATCTTCAGATCAACTTCAGGTCTCTCTTGTCGATACAAAGTAGGGCTGGGCGATATGGCCTTTTTTTTAATATCTCAATATTTTTTGGCCATATCGCGATACACGATATATATCTCGATATTTTGCCTTGGCCTTGAATGAACACTTGATGCATATAATCACAGCAGTATGATGATTCTGTGTGTCTACATTAAAACATTCTTGTTCACACTGCATTAATATATGCTACTTTTAAACTTTCATGCAGAGAGGGAAATCACAACTTATTCAATTGACCAAAACTGTATTTATTAAACAGTTTTTAAGCATTCATGTCATTTCCAAAACAGTGCAAGATTGTCAGAGACATTAGTGCACTTTTGTGCATGATGTCACTAAGATGAAATATCAAAACAACACTAAATTAAAGTGAACTTTTTGTACAGAACTCCACTACAATAGTTTAAAACAAATAAAGTGCACTTTTGTGCGTGATGTCATACAATATATTTTAATAACTGTGAAATAAAAATCCATCCATCCATTTGCTACCGCTTATTCCCTTTTGGGGTCACGGGGGGCGCTGGCGCCTAGAAGAGGGGTTAGTGCGTCTGCCTCACAATACGAAGGTCCTGCAGTTCTGGGTTCAAATCCAGGCCCGGGATCTTTCTGTGTGGAGTTTGCATGTTCTCTGTTGCGATCTGCTGCTCAGATCTTCACATGTTTGATATTTCCATTTTTGTTTTCATTCTCAGTCTGACCCGTTTATTTCCTGTTTTGCCCATCACTCTGGTTACTCATTAGTTCACCTGCTACACTCGTACCGCACACCTGCTTCAGCTAATCACCCTCCTTTATAAGCCCGCTTTTTCTGTTCAGTCTTCCTCGGATCCTAATTTGCCCACGCGCAACAGTGACGACTCTCGACCTTCATCTTTGTATGTATATTCTCGCTAGCTTTTACGCTAAGCCATTTGTTTATTCCAGCTCACATGCTGAGGAATTGTTTTTCTGTTTTTGGTTTGCCTTCTCTTTACAGCAGTGTTTTTGTTCCTAGCCTTTTATTATTTAATAAATCCATTTATAACTTACCTTGTTGTGTTCATCGCTTCGACGCATCCCCGGAAGAACCAATCCGGCATTACAATGCCACACAAGCGTCACAGTAGGATCCGAGCATCAAAATGTTTTTCCGCGTCGAAACCACGGGAGGAACCCTTCGACTTGGGTTTGTGGTTGGAGCTCGTGGCTTGGGAGCAGGAAAGACTTGACTGTGGGCCTGAAGTCCCCTCCGAAGCCGTTCGCGCTGCCCCGAAGAGGCGGGGGGTCCAGTGGAGAGGTCCCCCGCACGGCAGTAATGTTCCAGCACCACTTATTCCTCCCCATGGACACAGCAAGTTTCACCCCGTCCAGGATTCACCCGTCATTACCGGTAATCCTGCTTGTTTTTTTTCAAATCATTCCTTAAGCTGCCATGACACTTTTTCTGACACAAGCGATGACGTCAATTGGGGAACGCCCACCGGTGACGCAACACCGGCCTCTGTTGATGACATTTTTTCAGAAGATTTTTATATTGTGGACAGTACTTTTCATTCCCAACCTTTTTCGAATACCAATAACATTTATGATAAAATACGTAATTATCAGGATATTTTTTCTCATTATTCTAGTCAACCTCAGTCACCTAGTTTTTCTCCTACACCTCCTTTAAAACCTCATTCTCCGGCCAAGTCCAAGGTGTTTCCTCCCTTTTCTAAAGGAAATTCTGGACAAATTAAAGGGGAGGAGTCGGCCCGCCTCCAAGCCTCCCACCACCCTCCCTTAAGGTCAGTCCCTGACCATAGGGAACGGGTCTGGGATCCCCGTCTGGAGGAAGGGGCTATGACCTATAGCTGTGCTACGGAGGTAGCACAGATACTACCCTCTAAACCACAGCCACCATGTAGACCTCCTCCACCTGTTTTTCCCCCGGCCAAATCTCAACGGCCTTGTAGACCTCCTCCACCTGTTTTTCCCCTGGCCAAGTCTCAACGGCCTTGTAGACCTCCTCCACCTGTTTTTCCCCCGGCCAAGTCTCAACGGCCTTGTAGACCTCCTCTACCTGATTTTCCCCCGGCCAAATCTCAACGGCCTTGTAGACCTCCTCCACCTGTTTTTCCCCCGGCCAAGTCTCAACGGCCTTGTAGACCTCCTCCACCGGTGTTCGGACTCGCGAGGTCATTACCTCCAGCACGTCCTCCACCACCGGTGTTCTGCACTGCTCCCAGTCTGGTTCTCACACCAGCACATGACTCTCGCCTGGTTTTCAAGCCAGAATTAGACTCTCGCCTGGTTTTCACACCAGAAAATGTTTCTAGCCTGGTTCTCAAGCCAGCACTAGACTCCCACCTGGTTCTCACACCAGCCTCCGACCCAGAACTGGTTCTCATACCAGTTACAGACTTTAGCCTGGAGCCCACTCCAGTACCAGCTCCAGAGCTGGAGCCTACTCCAGTACCAGCTCCACGCCGCCAAGCGCCGGTACCAGCTCCACGCCGCCAAGCGCCGGTACCAGCTCCGCGCCGCCAAGCACCGCCGACGACGGGGCTGGAGCCCACACCAGCGTCGACGACGGGGCTGGAGCCCACACCAGCGTCGACGACGGGGCTGGAGCCCACACCAGCGTCGACGACGGGGCTGGAACCTTCACCTGTGTCGACAGGGCTGGAGCCCACTCCAGTGCCAGCTCCTCGACAAGCGCCGGTACCAGCTCCACGCCGCCAAGCACTGCCGACGAAGAAGCTGGAGCCCACACCGGCGCCGACGATGAGGCTGGAGCTCACACCAGTCACGACTCCTGCGGCTCCCAGGCCGCCTCCGACGACTCCTGCGGCTCCCAGGCCGCCTCCGACGACTCCTGCGGCTCCCAGGCCGCCTCCGACGACTCCTGCGGCTCCCAGGCCGCCTCCGACGACTCCTGCGGCTCCCAGGCCGCCTCCGACGACTCCTGCGGCTCCCAGGCCGCCTCCGACGACTCCTGCGGCTCCCAGGCCGCCTCCGACGACTCCTGCGGCTGCAGCACCCGCATCATCCTCGCCAGCTGCACTCGGGCCTGCTTTGGCTGCAGTCCCCGCACCCTCGTCTGCTGCTTCCAAGCCTGCTGGGATTTCGGTGCTGAGGCGTCGTCCACCACGTCGACCACGGGCGTGGCCTCTGCGAGGTCATCCTCCTCGCCAGACACTCCCTCCTCCATGTCGGCCACGGATGTGGCCGTGCCCGGGTCGTCCGCCTCGCCGGGCACCTCATCCTGCGAGGCGGCCACTAATGTGGCCTTTTCGAGGTCGCCCGCCAAAACTTGTTCGGCAGCAGCGTTCCACCCGCCGCCGCCACATGATGTGTCCTCGGTGGATTCGGGGACATGCGATCTGGCGACCCTCCACCGTGGCCTCCCTCCGCCCTCCCTTCGTTTGTGGACTTTCTGGTTTTGGGGAGGGGGTTCAAGTTTTTGTTTGTGTTTTTGAGACATCTGGTATCTGTCTTTTGTTGGGGGGGAATACTGTTGCGATCTGCTGCTCAGATCTTCACATGTTTGATATTTCCATTTTTGTTTTCATTCTCAGTCTGACCCGTTTATTTCCTGTTTTGCCCATCACTCTGGTTACTCATTAGTTCACCTGCTACACTCGTACCGCACACCTGCTTCAGCTAATCACCCTCCTTTATAAGCCCGCTTTTTCTGTTCAGTCTTCCTCGGATCCTAATTTGCCCACGCGCAACAGTGACGACTCTCGACCTTCATCTTTGTATGTATATTCTCGCTAGCTTTTACGCTAAGCCATTTGTTTATTCCAGCTCACATGCTGAGGAATTGTTTTTCTGTTTTTGGTTTGCCTTCTCTTTACAGCAGTGTTTTTGTTCCTAGCCTTTTATTATTTAATAAATCCATTTATAACTTACCTTGTTGTGTTCATCGCTTCGACGCATCCCCGGAAGAACCAATCCGGCATTACAATGCCACACAAGCGTCACATTCTCCCCGTGAATGCGTGGGTTCCCTCCGGGTACTCCGGCTTCCTCCCACTTCCAAAGACATGCACCTGGGGATAGGTTGATTGGCAACACTAAATTGGCCCTAGTGTGTGAATGTGAGTGTGAATGTTGTCTGTCTATCTTTGTTGGCCCTGCGATGAGATGGCGACTTGTCCAGGGTGTACCCCGCCTTCCGCCCGATTGTAGCTGAAATAAAAATGAGCTGCAAAATAGCAAATCAAATAGTGTTCGTCCTTCGCTATGTGGTAGGTTACTGCGGATGTTATCTCCTGTTGTTGACTATTTTTTTCATACGGTGTTGATCTGGAAATGTTTGTCTCGGTATTTTGATGGTGTGGGCGTGTGGCACCGAATGGAGATGTTGACATGCGCAGTAAGCACTCTTCATTCTCTAGCAGGTGACTTTTCAAAATTTGCTACATAATAGCAGCAATGCTACTTATTGTAGCAACGCTTTTGCCCCACACTTGACAAATTACAGTTGTCTGTTCGACATATTTACCACTTGAAGCCGAACCACCGCCAGACGATGGACACCCTGCTGTTTTTCTTGGGAATTAATTCTTCCTTCATTCGCACCTTCTTTCTCTCGTATTACCACTCGCACGGCTCCGCCTAAAGGAATCAAAGGTCCGTATTATCATCGCTTACGCGCAGCTAACGTTACCCATGCTGCTACCTATCTGCTCAGCGAGGGCGTATACGTATGTGACGTATATAAGACGGTGCGCATGCTGTCTGTGAGAAGGAGAAACAGGAAAGAGCGAGGAGAGCCTACAGTGTAATGCCAGCAGCTAAAAGCAACTGCGTGAGATCATATACTCGAATATCACAATATAGTCATTTTCTATATCGCACAGAGAGAAACCCCCGATATATCGTGTGTATCAATATATCGCCCAGTCCTAATACAAAGTAAATCTAAACTACCGTATTTCCTTGAATAGACGCCGGGCGGGTAATATGCGCCTGCCTTGAATTACTGCCGGGTCAAACTCGCTCCCCAAATTTATTAGCGCATGCTTGCTTTTACCGCCGGGTGAAAGTCGTGACGTCACGAGTGACGCTTCCCCTGCTGTCATTTCCAATATGGCAGAGGAGTTTTTTTTATAGCTTTTACTATGTGTAAACCAGGGGTCTTGTTCCACAGCCATACAGATCACACTGATGGTTGTGGTATAAAACAACTTGTCTTTAACACTCTTACTAATATGCGCCACACTCTGTGAACCCACACCAAACACATTTCGGGAAAACATTGGCTCTGTAACCCATTATAAACACAACATAAGAATTACCCAGAATTCCAATGCATCCATGACTCTTGGCTATATTATACACCCATTGGACTGCCGGTATTATCGGCCGATAAACGCTTTAAAAAGTAGTATCAAAAATTATCGGTATCTGTTTCAAAAAGTACAATTTATGACTTTAAAACGCCGCTGTGTACACGGACTTAGGGAGAAGTACAGAGTGGCAATAAACCTTAAAAGCACTGCCTTTGCGTGCCGGCCCAGTCACATAGTATCTACGGCTTTTCACACACACAAGTGAATGCAAGGCATAATTGGTCAACAGCCATACAGGTCACACTGAGGGTGGCCGTAGAAACAACTTTAACACTGTTACAAATATGCGCCAAACTGTGTACCCACACCAAAAAAGAATGACAAACACATTTCGGGAGAACATCCGCACCGTAACACAACATAAACACAACAGAACAAATACCCAGAACCCCTTGCAGCACTAACTCTTCCTGGACGCTACAACATACGTGCCCAGCTCAACCTCCTAATGCTCTATCAGGTAAAGCATGTGCCAAATTCCAAGCTGCTGTTTCGAGGCATGTTAAAAAAAATAATGCACTTTGTGACTTCAATAATAAATATGGCAGTGCTATTTTGGCATTTTTTTTCCATAACTTGAGTTGATTTGTTTAGGAAAACCTTGTTGCATTGTTTAATGCATCCAGCGGGGTATAACAACTAAATTAGGCATAATAATGTGTTAATTCCACGACTGTATACATTTGTATGGGTTGATATCGATAATTAAGAGTTGGACTATATCGGCAAAAAAGTCATTATCAGACATTTATAATTGTTTCCCTTACTCTCAACATATTAGTGTCGAGATCACATTCAGATCTAACCGTCGATTATGGGTTTGTATTATTTTTTCATGTTTGTTTGATGCCTTTTTTTTAGCAAAGAGAACATTTTTTTTAATGGCAAACACACAAAGTATGCAATAATTTTCCCAGAAAATTTTCAAATAGAAGATTAAATGTGAACGGCGTGGCGCAGTGGGAGAGTGGCCGTGCGCAACCCGAGCGTCCCTGGTTCAAATCCCGCCTAGAACCAGCCTCGTCACGTCCGTTGTGTCCTGAGCAAGACACTTCACCCTTGCTCCTGATGGGTGCTGGTTGGCGCCTTGCATGGCGCCTTGCATGGCAGCTCCCTCTATCAGTATGTGAATGTGTGTGTGAATGGGTAAATGTGGAAGTAGTGTCAAAGCGCTTTGAGTACCTCGAAGGTAGAAAAGCGCTATACAAGTACAACCCATTTATTCATTTCATTTGAAGTAATATTGATCCTTGAATAGGTCAATAATTCATAACATTGATTTTGATCAATTATTATTTTTTGAGCAATGACCTCTTTCAAGAAGGAAAAAAAACCCAGCCTCCCTGCTTTTTTTTTTTTTTTGTAAAGGTATTTTTAAAATGTGCTGAGAGCCCTTAAATGTAATTGCGGACCTAAAAAGGCCCCTAGGCCGCAATTTGGACACCCTGCTGTAATTTTCCTTTCATCTTTCAATGATGCATGGACTCAAATGCCTGAAAAGCCACATCTTTTTCCAGCGCGCACGAGAGCTGCTCCAAAGTTTCAACATCCTCTCTTATGACGTCCCAGCACTCACAAAGAAAAAGTGCCCTCCTTTTTTTCTCTCTCATGTTATCGATGACAGATCAATAATGGAAGCTCATTAGAATGGCAGCCACGCTTTAGGCCTGCAAACATTTATGTTCTAATCTAATGAGACACTGTTGGAAACCTGGTTCATTTAGTTTATACTTTGACTTTGTCATTTAACAGCTACACCGTTTCATCCTTCCGGTTGCAAAACCTAATTAATGTTCCTGTGATTTATCATAACTGTTGAATTTTTTCTCACGATCATAAAAATATAATCAAAATAAACGATGAATGGGCCGCGCAACGTGCATGCAGATTCCTGAGCTTGTAACGGTAATACGGATGAGTGAGCGTGTGAGTGATAGAAAGACCATATTAGAAGAAGTTTGGGATCTAGCTCGGTTGGTAGAGTGGCCGTGCCAGCAACTTGAGGGTTGCAGGTTCGATTCCCGCTTCCGCCATCCTAGTCACTGCCGTTGTGTCCTTGGGCAAGACACTTTACCCACCTGCTCCCAGTGCCACCCACACTGGTTTAAATCAATCAATCAATCAATGTTTATTTATATAGCCCCAAATCACAAATGTCTCAAAGGACTGCACAAATCATTACGACTACAACATCCTCGGAAGAACCCACAAAAGGGCAAGGAAAACTCACACCCAGTGGGCAGGGAGAATTCACATTCAGTGGGACGCCAGCGACAATGCTGATTATGAGAAACCTTGGAGAGGACCTCAGATGTGGGCAACCCCCCCCCTCTAGGGGACCGAAAGCAATGGATGTCGAGCGGGTCTAACATGATACTGTGAAAGTTCAATCCATAGTGGCTCCAAGACAGCAGTGAGAGTCCCGTCCACAGGAAACCATCTCAAGCGGATCAGCAGCGTAGAGATGTCCCCAACCGATACAGGCGAGCGGTCCATCCTGGGTCCCGACGAGCGGTCCATCCTGGGTCTCGACTCTGGACAGTCAGTACTTCATCCATGGTCATCGGACCGGACCCCCTCCACAAGGGAGGGGGGGACATAGGAGAAAGAAAAGAAGCGGCAGATCAACTGGTCTAAAAAGGAGGTCTATTTAAAGGCTAGAGTATACAGATGAGTTTTAAGATGAGACTTAAATGCTTCTACTGAGGTAGCATCTCGAACTGTTACCGGGAGGGCATTCCAGAGTACTGGAGCCCGAACGGAAAACGCTCTATAGCCCGCAGACTTTTTTTGAGCTCTAGGAATCACTAATAAATGTAGCTTAGATATTGGGTTTCACTATGTAAAGCGCTTTGAGTCCCTTGAGAAAAGTGCTATATAAATATAATTCACTTCACTTCACTAATGTGTAAAAAATACTGTGTGTGTGTGTGTGTGTGCCTGTGAAAAACACTTGAATCAGTGACTGAACCACAAAGCTAGCAAGAACACCCGCCACGCATCTCATCCGCTTGTGTTGTTGTGAACGACATCATGGATGTGAGATCAATGTGCAAACAGGACCACAGTCACTTCTTGAGTCTCCCTCTCCCGCAAGTTTTGTCCTGACTCATTAAGCTCAGAACAGCAGCACAGGACTCGTGAATAAATGAGGAAATATACATTTATGTATACAATCGTATTATGCTGAAATAAATAAACAACAATAAAATTGAATGTAGGACTGGGCGATATGGCCTTTTATTAATATCTCAATATTTTTAAGCCATGTCACGATACACGATATATATTTTAATATTTTGCCTTCGCCTTGAATTAATTAACACCTGATGCATATAATCACAGCAGTTTGATGATATTTATATTTCATGCAGAGAGGCAAACTACAATTAAGTCAATTTACCAAAACTGTATTTATTAAACAGTTATTAAGCAGTGGCACAAACATTCATGTCATTTCAAAACAAAGTGCAAGATTGTCAGAGACATTTTAAAACAAGCTATCGGTGCACTTTTGTGCATGATGTCACTAAGATGACATATGAAAACAACACTAAATTAAAGTACACTTTTTTTTACGGAACACCACTACAATAGTTTAAAACAAGTAAAGTGCTCTTTTGTGCAGGATGTCACACAAGATATTTCAATAACCGTCAAATAAAATAGGCTGCATATTAGGAAATCAAATGGTTTATGTCCTTTGCTATGTCAGGATTTCCCACATATTCATTTATTTGTGGCGGCCCGCCACAAAATAATTACTGCCGCCACAAAAAAAATTAAAATTCTCTCTTTTTTTTTTTCCCCCGGCTTTTTGACTCGCTCGACGGCTCATAAAAGCAATGGGACTCTGTCTGTGAATGAAGCTTGTAGTTACATATAATATACATATGTAAATATTGTATAAATATGTACATAAAATGTTGTAATTATATTCCAACTCCGCCTCTTTCTTGGTCATCGCCGCCGCCCGACCAAACCACCACAAATAGATGGTGTGCTCATTATAAGATTAGATTTACAGCCCCAAAATCTTATTGTTTTAATTTTGATGCCCCACCCTCCACCGTTTGGTCAATTAGAAAGTCTCTGAGTGTGTCACACCCTTCATCGAGCTACTGCCACTGGTAAAGTTACTAAACATGTCAGACCTCAGCAAATCTAAAAGGTGTCATTACCTTCTGTTGTTGACAATTTTTTTTTCTTTTTGTATGGTGTTGATCTGGAAATTGTTGCTTGGGCATTTTGTGTGTATGGCACCGAACGGAGATGTTGACAAAGCACTCCTTATTCTCTAGCGGGTGATTTTTTTTTAATGATGCTACAAATTAGCAGTGGTGCTACTTTTTGTAACAACGCTTTTGCCGCATACTTGCACTTGTTTAAGTCTCTGTGAGAAGGAGAGACGAAAGAGTGAAAAAAAGCCTCCAGTGTAATGCCTGCAGCTAAAAGCAACTGCGTGAGAACGTATACTCTAATATCACGATATAGTTATTTTCCATATCGCACAGAGGCAAACCCGCGATATATCGAGTATATCGATATATCGCCCAGCCCTAATTGAATATTTTTTTCACTAACCTGTCAAAAAAAATTAAAGTTCAAATGAAAATGCAGCTTCACCACTTAAGTCATATTTTTGCTATTAAAGGTGCCATATGTCATTTCATGTCAAGTTGTCATTAAATGGCTCTGATAATGCAAAATGCATCAATAAATCATGTTTTTTTTTTAATACCTTTATAACTGATTACGGTAGTTTAGCAGGGATGTGCTCATTATAAGATTAGATTTACAGCCCTGAAATCTTATTGTTTTAATTTTGATGCCCCACCCTCCACCGTTTGGTCAATTAGAAAGTCTGTGAGTGTGTCACATCCTTCCTCGAGCTACTGCCACTGGTAAAGTTACTAAACATGTCAGACCTCAGTAAATCTAAAAGGTGTCATTTCTATTCTCAACTTATGCATGACAAGGACAAGAAAAAAATCAGGATTTGTATTGGGGATGCTTTTAAAAGATGGAGACCATTGAAGGCAGGGAATAATTTTTCATCTGACGCTAATTTAGCAAATTAACTCCTTGGTAGGTAAATCAGGCATTTACGTTTTCTTATTACTCGTGATAAATGGAAATTGACATTTTGTATGTAAACTATATTGTTTTCCAATACAGTCTGTGATCTTGTCTAACAAAGCTAGTATGTTCCTGCAACACATGCTTAGTTTGATGGTGCTCAGCTCCTAGTGTAATGCTTAGCATGCCAGCCCGGTCAATGAAACGTCGACATATAGGCTAACAGGGGAAATATATGCCTGTTAATTTACAAATAAATTCTTAAAAATTCCTACAATGTGAATTCCTGGATTTTTTTTTGTCAAAATCGTTCTCTCACAGTTGAAGTGTACCTATGATGAAAATTACAGACCTCTGTCATCATTTTAAGAGGGAGAACTTACACAATCGGCGGCTTACTAAATCATTTTTTGCCCCACTGTATATATATATATATATATATATATATATATAAATATATATATATATATTTTTAGAGCTAGAATTCACTGAAAGTCAAGTATTTCTAATATGAAATACTTGCCTTGGTGAATCTATGAATATAGCGGTAAATATACTCCTCCCCTCTTAACCACGCCCCACCTCCCGAAATCAGGAAATCAGAGGTCTCAAGGTTGGCAAGTATGCATAGAATGGCACCCTGCACTGAAAGATGGTGATGTGCGTACATGGAAGACAATGCAGTTCGTCAGGTTGGATGAAACATTGGGTTATGCTGATCGGAATGTGGCGGTGATTCTACTGTTGGCCTTGGCTTGCCATCAAAGTTGGCCCACGCAATATATTATAAAACATTGCTGCGTAGCTTAGCCAATATTTGGCTAATCGACATTAGTAAAATGTGGCATAATTACTTAGTAAACCATCTTACTAGAAGCATAAACAAGAGAAACGTAGGACTCGTCGATTGGCATTTGAAGTTCCTTGGAGTAGGATTCGGATTCGGGTCTCTATCTGGCAACCTCAGTCATGGAGAGTGGGATGGGACTACAGGATTTTGACCGGGATTGCAGTACCATTTCTGGTCACATTACGACATATGGCTCTTTTTTTTTTTTTTTTTTAAACTTCTCTATGACTTCAGCGCCAGACTTTTTCTGTTTGTTTGAGATTGTCATTACTGCCACAAGTGGTGAAAAAATCCTCCTGGGGCCCACACGGACCACAACTGAGAAACGTATATTTTTCGGCTGCCCAACAATGAGCCCTGTGGTTAAACACTGCCTTTCACAAGCATAAGCACTTATGGACACATTTACAAACAATGTTTTTATGCTTTGACCTAAAATATTGATAAAAATTGTCCAAATGTGTATCACACAAATAAATGTGGGGATTTTTGCATTTTATTACATTTTATTTATGACACAAAAATTACACCCACTATTCATCCATCCATCCATCCATCCATTTTCTTCCAGTTATCGGAGGTCAGGTCGCGGGGGCAGCACCCTAAGCAGAGAAGCCTAGACTTCCCTCTCCCCAGCCACTTTGTCCAGCTCCTCCCGGGGGATCCCGAGGCATTCCCAGGCCGGCCAGGAGACATAGTCTACCCAATGTGTCCTGGGTCTTCCCCGTGGCCTCTTGCCGGTCGGACGTGCCCTAAGCACCTCCCTAGGGAGGCGTTCAGGTGGCATCCTGAGCAGATGCCCGAACTACCTTACATGGCTCCTCCCAACACTATTGAATAGACCTATTTTGTTCCCTTTTGGAAAAGAGCTGCTTTATGTTAATTCCATGTAGTAAACAAATGAGAAGTTGAGATTAGTATATACACTATATTACCAAAAGTATTTGGCCACCTGCCTTGACTCTCATATGAACATGAAGTGCCATTCCATTCCTAACCCATAGGGTTTAATGTGATGGATGAATGGTCGAATTTTTGACCATTCCTTTAAAAGCGCATTGGTGAGGTCACACTCTGATGTTGGTCGTAAAGGCCTGGCTCTCCGTCTCCGTTCTAATTCATCCCAAAGGTGTTCTATCGGGTTCAGGTCAGGACTCTGTGCAGGCCAGTCAAGTTAATCCACACCAGACTCTGTCATCCATGTCTTTATGGGCCTGCTCCTAACTGGAGGGGCCTGCTCCAAACTGTTCCCACAAGGTTGGGAGCATGGCATTTTCTAACATTTTTGGTATCCTGGAGCATTCAAAGTTCCTTTCACTGCAACTCAGGGGCCAAGCCTAACTCCTGAAAAACAACCCCACATCATAATTCTTCCTCCACCAAATTTCACACTCGGCAAAATGCAGTCCGAAACGTACCGTTCTCCTGGCAATCTCCAAACCCAGAATATTTAGAAGCGAGGAAATTTCACGACTGGATTTGTTGCACAGGTGGCATCCTATGACAGTTCCAAGCTGGAAATCACCGAGCTGAGCGGCTGTTTGTAGAAACAGTCTCCATTTCAGTGTCTGATGAAGACGTCTTCATAAAGTTTGTTGTTGTCCTCTGCATGCGGCCATGTGGTGTATTTTCTCACCACAAGGCAGACATGTCTTAACATGAACTTAGCTAAAAGTAACAAGAAGTGTTTACGAGCACTTGTAAACAAAATGTTCAGCTTAGTACGCTGAAGCATCCTACACAGGAAGTGGTCGTCTTGTGGTTGACATGCTGCGCCCCCACATTCGCCGCCATGGTGTTTGGCTACAAACCTCATTGTGTAGTTTGGGTCCAGTCCAGAGCCTTGTCTCAAACATGTGACTGTCTCATGTCGGAACACAGGCATGCAGACATCTGATGATACAGTGCCCTGTTTTGTATAGCATGTTGTCATGGCAACACCGTGGGATGGCATCCTTGCTGCGTGATGCGGTGCATTAATACCAATGGATGATATTTTTCCTATAGGAAAACAATTACATCGACACATGTTCCGCTGTCAAACTTGCCGGCATAAAACCAGGGGGGCCAAACTTATCCCAGCAGGCACTTTAAAAGCCTACTGAAACCCACTACTACCGGCCACACAGTCTGATATAGTTCATATGTATCAATAATGAAATACTAACATTGCAACACATGCCAATACGGCCGGTTTAGTTTACTAAATTGCAATTTTCAATCAATCAATCAATGTTTACTTATATAGCCCTAAATCACTAGTGTCTCAAAGGGCTGCACAAACCACTACGACATCCTCGGGCAAGGAAAACTCACACCCAGTGGGACGTCGGTGACAATGATGACTATGAGAACATGATACTGTGATACTGATGATACTGATGACTATGAGAACATATGAGAACATGATACTGTGAAAGATCAATCCATAATGGATCCAACACAGTCGCGAGAGTCCAGTCCAAAGCGGATCCAACACAGCAGCGAGAGTCCCGTTCACAGCGGAGCCAGCAGGAAACCATTCCAAGCGGAGGCTGATCAGCAGCGCAGAGATGTCCCCAGCCGATACACAGGCGAGCAGTACATGGCCACCGGATCGGACCGGACTCCCTCCACAAAGGAGAGTGGGACATAGAAGAAAAAAAAAAGAAACGGCAGATCAACTGGTCTAAAAAGGGAGTCTATTTAAAGGCTAGAGTATACAAATGAGTTTTAAGGTGAGACTTAAATGCTTCTACTGAGGTGGCATCGCGAACTGTTACCGGGAGGGTATTCCAGAGTACTGGAGCCCGAAATGAAAAAAGCTCTACAGCCCGCAGACTTTTTTTGGGCTTTGGGAATCACTAATAAGCCGGAGTCCTTTGAACGCAGATTTCTTGCCGGGACATATGGTACAATACAATCGGCAAGATAGGATGGAGCTAGACCGTGTAGTATTTTATACGTAAGTAGTAAAACCTTAAAGTCACATCTTAAGTGCACAGGAAGCCAGTGCAGGTGAGCCAGTACAGGTGTAATGTGATCAAACTTTCTTGTTCTTGTCAAAAGTCTAGCAGCCGCATTTTGTACCAACTGTAATCTTTTAATGCTAGACATGGGGAGACCCGAAAATAATACGTTACAGTAATCGAGGCGAGACGTAACAAACGCATGGATAATGATCTCAGCGTCTTTAGTGGACAGAATGGAGCGAATTTTAGCGATATTGCGGAGATGAAAGAAGGCCGTTTTAGTAACGCTTTTAATGTGTGCCTCAAAGGAGAGAGTTGGGTCGAAGATAATACCCAGATTCTTTACCGTGTCGCCTTGTTTAATTGTTTGGTTGTCAAATGTTAGAGTTGTATTATTAAATAGAGTTCGGTGTCTAGCAGGACCGATAATCAGCATTTCCGTTTTTTTGGCGTTGAGTTGCAAAAAGTTAGCGGACATCCATTGTTTAATTTCATTAAGACACGCCTCCAGCTGACTACAATCCGGCATGTTGGTCAGCTTTAGGGGCATGTAGAGTTGGGTGTCATCAGCATAACAGTGAAAGCTAACACCGTATTTGCGTATGATGTCACCTAGCGGCAGCATGTAGATGCTGAAGAGTGCAGGGCCAAGGACCTGGGGAACTCCACACGTTACCTTAACGTAGTCCGAGGTCACATTGTTATGGGAGACACACTGCATCCTATCAGTAAGATAAGAGTTAAACCAAGACAGTTCCCACGATGTGTCCTGTTGAAAACGTCGCGGAATGATGACGCGTGCTTGTGATGTTATTGGTTGAGACATTTTATCCCAGCACCACTCGCGGCTAAAAGTCGTCTGCTTTAATCGCATAATTACACAGTATTTTGGACATCCGTGTTGCTGAATCTTTTGCAATTTGTTCAATTAATAATGGAGACTATAAAGAAGAATGCTGTTGGTGGAAAGCGGTGGATTGCAGCGGCCTTTAGCAACCAAAACACAGACGGTGTTTCTTTGTTTGTTGTGAAGCTTTTGTATGGAACAGTGCGGTCAAGCGAACATCGTTCTACCACATGTCAACCGGCAGGTTTCGGTGAGAAAATTGTGGTAATAAGTCGGCTCTTACCGTAAACATGAGCGGAGCTTGCGCCTTCCTGCAGCAGCTGTCAAAGAGGCTTTCTTTGCTCCTCCATGGATTCCATCAGAGACACTGGCGGTCACCACACCCCTCCGACTTTCAGGTATAAATGATAAATGGGTTGTACTTGTATAGCGCTTTTCTACCTTCAAGGTACTCAAAGCGCTTTGACACTACTTCCACATTTACCCATTCACACACACATTCACACACTGATGGAGGGAGCTGCCATGCAAGGCGCCAACCAGGACCCATCAGGAGCAAGGGTGAAGTGTCTTGCTCAGAACACAACAGACGTGACGAGGTTGGTACTAGGTGGGATTTGAACCAGGGACCCTCGGGTTGCGCACGGCCACTCTCCCACTGCGCCACGCCGTCCGTATGACTATTTAATCTCACTAAAACACTAGTAACACAATAAGCAGATAAGGGATTTTCCAGAATTATCCTAGTAAATGTGCCTAATAACATCCGAATTGCTCCCACTGCCGTTGCCTTTTTTAAATGTTTTTCTTCTTCTAGTGCTTCACTCTAACTTTCCTCATCCACAAATCGTTCATCCTCGCTCATATTAATGGGGAAATTGTCGCTTTCTTGGTCCGAATCGCTTTTACTGCTGCTGGCTTTGATTGTAAACAATGTGAGGATGTGAGGAGCCCTACAACCCGGGACATCATACGCACATCGTCTGCTATTTCCGGTACAGGCAAGGCTTTTTTATTAGCGACCAAAAGTTGCGAACTTTATCGTCAATGTTCTCTACTAAATCCTTTCAACAAAAATATGGCAATATCGCGAAATGATCAAGTATGACACATAGAATGGACCTGCTATCCCCGTTTAAATAAGAAAATCTCATTTCAGTAGGCCTTTAAAACAACGTTGAGAACTTGTTAAATTAGGTCCTGATGTTGAGCAACTCAAACTTAACGTTGAAACCACATGCTTTTTGCCGACATTTAATCAATGTCAGTTGTCACGTTGATTTGACCATTGAAATCTGGTCATTTCCAGACCAACGTGGATCCAACGTTGATCACTAAAGTTGTCTCAATTGACAAATACAGCTATTTTGGAATGTTTTTTCAAAGTCAGTTGTAAGGGACATAAATTTATCAGTGTTTCCCTCAGAAAATGTGTTAGTTAAGGTGGTGTCTCTCCAGGGGGAAGGGGGTGCCGCCCGGGACAGGCGGACGGACGGGCAAAGGGGCTGGATGGGTGTAAGGAACAGTGTAATTTGGCCAGTCGCCACCATCACGTCTCCATCTCACCACAGCCTGGGGAGGCAATAAACTACAGAATGTGGTGAAGTAGGCCGGCTTCGTCGCATGAAGAAGCCTACAATTTTTGGTTGTGTTTTCTACTCTGTATGCTGAGTGGCAATATACGATATATCTCCATATTTTTTCTGTAAATTTAAAACAAAACACAAAAAAAGTCCTAGTTACATGAGATATGTCATTATTTTGACTTGGTAAATTTTGACTCACGAATACAAAATAATGACTAAGTCAAATTTAATGACTTACTGTAAATAAGTGTGTGCAATAAGCATTTTAAAAATAGTTAAAAGTGGGGCCATATACTCAACTCATCATGCTTAATTTACAGGACGAAAAAAAATAATTATTATATATATATATATATATATATATATATATATATATATATATATATATAACATTTTTTTTATTAAAGACTTCAGTTAAGGCGGTGGCTTTTTGTTGTTTAGGTGGCCGCCTAAACAACAAAGTGCTGCGGGAAACCCTGTGTATAATCAACGTTAAATCAATGTTTTGTGCCTGCTGGGATTCTTTTTTTTAAAGAACAGTTTGTTTTTAGTCAACCATAAATTCTGGACTACACAGTACTATACAATGCTTTTTCTTCTAATTTGGTGCAGCTGATTTATGGATTTTTTTTCTCTAACAGTGTGTTATTGTTGTATTATGGCGCCATCTTTTGGATGAGTTCGCTTACAGCACGTATTGCAGTGCCCTTTTGTTTGTACTGGCTTTCGGCCGGAAGTAGAAGTGCATTATTATTTTTACGTTTGTAACGTGCTTTATTTATTACAGTTTTCACAGTGAATTTGAAGGGAAAGTAAGCCTTCAAATAAATCAGTTCAGGAAAGCCATTGTGTCTGCGCTATTTGGAGGGTGTTGCACTTTCTAACCTCACTAATGCCTTGCATCATCTATATGCCCGTTGTTATATATAACAACGGGCGGGTGGGTGTGGTTTTGATGAAATGTTGGTTCGGGTGGATTGCGGGTGGATGACGATTTTAGTGATGCGGTTGTGGATGATATAATTGCCTAGCCGCGCATCTCTAATATACACATACATATTATTTGTATGGGTGGCCAAATACTTTTGGCAATATAATGTATATACCGGTGCGCTCTAGAGTCCGGAAAATACGGTACTCTTTGTTTTTCCAGGAAAAACCCTGTCAAAATAAGTGTCCAGTGCCGTGGACATTATAGCCTTTTTACAGGTTAAACGGTCAATGCAATGATCTGCTAATGTGTTTACACTGGTCCAAGTTTCTCTATACAACAGGAGAAGCACTAGTGGTTTCAGGAATTTGCTGCAAAAATGTTAATGCTGCCCAAGTTTTGAACTGAATTCTGGTCTGGTGTCATTAGGCCGCTAACTGTATAGCCCTGACTTAAGTGCACTCCTGCACCTTAACATCATTGTCATTTTCCGAGTGGCCCTCTAATGAACTCCACAGCTAACAAGGGGTCACGCAGCGCTATACTTCCTAATCCCAATTTCACCTGAGCCAGGCCACACTCTCAACGTGCGCGGCCGCCGTGCGCTCTCACGGGCCGACAAGGACCCCATTGTACTGTTGCGCCCCCTGCCCCCCCCCATCCTTCCCCTCCCCGCCTCTATCTGAGCTTACACACTTTCACAGGCAGCTGCACATGGCTTCAAATCTCATCTGATCAATGCGTCATTGCACGTGCGCGCGCAAGCAGACACACACTCGTCTAAATTCTTCTCGCTATCGTTCGCTTCGCATGACATCAGCAAGCGGTGACAATCATATCGCTGCAGCTGCCGGGGAGCCCGGAATAGTGTTTGCTTGTTCTGTTTATTGGTTCTGGTTCCGAAGCCTTATCAGTGCAGTCCAGGTGTCATTAGGCCCTCAGCCCATGCTCTCTTTACATTTAGCTGTCTTTGTGGGCAGGGCCAGGAATCAGTCATCAGTCTCAACTAGGGCTGGACGATATGACCTTTTTTTAATATCTCAATATTTTTTAGGCCATATCGCGATGCACAATATACATCTCGATATTTTGCCTTAGCCTTGAATGAACATCCATCCCATCCATTTTCTACCGCTTATTCCCTTTTGGGGTCGTGGGGGGCGCTGGCGCCTATCAGCTACAATCGGGCGGAAGGCGGGGTACACCCTGGACAAGTCGCCACCTCATCGCAGGGCCAACACAGATAAACAGACAACATTCACATTCACACACTAGGGCCAATTTAGTGTTGCCAATCAACCTATCCCCAGGTGCATGTCTTTGGAAGTGGGAGGAAGCCGGAGTACCCGGAGGGAACCCACGCATTCACGGGGAGAACATACAAACTCCATTTCATGCGATACCACATTTCATGTTGCTCGATTCATGCCGCGGCCATGTAAGTCTTGTTTATTTCGTGCCACAGTTTTGTGTTTGTTCAAAGCCATAGTTTATGTTTTTTTGTTTCATGCCACAGTTTTGTGTTTGTTCCCCGCCATAGTTTGTTTGTTTACCTCATGCCCTGCCAAGATTTATCAAGTTAGTAAATATGTTCCTACCTGCAAGCTTTGTCCGGAATAGTCCGTTTGCATCCCAGGAGAACAAACCTTGCAGTAAGCTGCGAATCCCCCCCCCCCCTCAAGACAGAATGATCATAAGTTGGCATGGTAACCAAACAAAACAAGGGTGCGCAAACAGGAACTAAAAAGGTCCAAAAAATAACAAAAAATAACAAAACCATAATCCAGACCATAGATCATGTCAAATTTAGAGTTATTTGCAAACTAGGGAAACATATTCTAAGTAATAAAGACTTAATTCAGAGTTATTTGGTTAGGCTTAGGGTTATAATAAGGCCATGCCGAATAAGTAACTAATTAATGGTGATTATGTTTCCCATACTAAAGTGTTACCATGTTTTTTTTTACTGGTGCACAAAATGAACAGTGTGTAAATTTATGATCTCAATTGCTTACTGTCTTACTACTGTTTTTGTTTTAATGTCATCTTATTTTAATGTCCACCCATTTTCTACCGCTTATTCCCTTTCGGGGTCGCGGGGGGCGCTGGCGCCTATCTCAGCTACAATCGGGCGGAAGGCAGGGTACACCCTGGACAAGTCGCCACCTCATCGCAGGGCCAACACAGATAGACAGACAACATTCACACTCACATTCACACACTAGGGCCAATTTAGTGTTGCCAATCAACCTATCCCCAGGTGCATGTCTTTGGAGGTGGGAGGAAGCCGGAGTACCCGGAGGGAACCCACGCATTCACGGGGAGAACATGCAAACTCCACACAGAAAGATCCCGAGCCTGGATTTGAACCCAGGACTGCAGGACCTTCATATTGTGCGGCAGACGCACTAACCCCTCTGCCACCGTGAAGCCCTGAATGAACATTTGATGCATATAATCACAGCAGTATGATGATTCTATGTGTCTACATTAAAACATTCTTGTTCAAACTGCATTAATATATGCTCATTTTAAAACATTCATGCAGA
Source organism: Nerophis ophidion (assembly GCF_033978795.1). Taxonomy (NCBI): domain Eukaryota; kingdom Metazoa; phylum Chordata; class Actinopteri; order Syngnathiformes; family Syngnathidae; genus Nerophis; species Nerophis ophidion. The sequence continues at coordinate 86,560,594 of NC_084612.1, read as the reverse complement.
GAGGGAAACCGCAACTAAGTCAATTGACCAAAACTGTATTTATTAAACAGTTATTAAGCATTCATGTCATTTCCAAAACAGAAAGTGCAAGATTGTCAGAGACATTTTAAAACAAGCTATTAGTGCACTTTTGTGCATGATGTCACTAAGATGACATATCAAGACAACACTAAATTAAAGTGCACTTTTTGTACAGAACGCCACTAAAATAGTTTAAAACAAATAAAGTGCACTTGTGTGCATGGTTTCACACAAGATATTTACATGCACTTTTGTGCATGATGTCACTAAGATGACATATCAAAACAACACTAAAGTTCACTTTTTGTACTGAACGCCACTACAATAGTTTGAAACAAATAAAGTGCACTTGGCTGTTTAGCTCGGTTGGTAGAGTGGCCGTGCTAGCAACCTGAGGGTTGCAGGTTCAATTCCCGCTTCTGCCAACCTAGTCACTGCCGTTGTGTCCTTGGGCAAGACACTTTACCCACCTGCTCCCAGTGCCACCCACACTGGTTTGAATGTAACTTAGATATTGGGTTTCACTATGTAAAGCGCTTTGAGTCACTATCAATCAATCAATCAATCAATGTTTACTTATATAGCCCTAAATCACTAGTGTCTCAAAGGGCTGCACAAACCACCACGACATCCTCGGTAGGCCCACGTAAGGGCAAGGAAAACTCACACCCAGTGGGACGTCGGTGACAATGATGACTATGAGAACCTTGGAGAGGAGGAAAGCAATGGATGTCGAGCGGGTCTAACATGATACTGTGAAAGTTCAAACCACAATGGATCCAACACAGTCGCGAGAGTCCAGTCCAAAGCGGATTCAACACAGCAGCGAGAGTCCCGTTCACAGCGGAGCCAGCAGGAAACCATCCCAAGCGGAGGCGGATCAGCAGCGCAGAGATGTCCCCAGCCGATACACAGGCAAGCAGTACATGGCCACCGGATCGGACCGGACCCCCTCCACAAGGGAGAGTGGGACATAGGAGAAAAAGAAAAGAAACGGCAGATCAACTGGTCTAAAAAGGGAGTCTATTTAAAGGCTAGAGTATACAAATGAGTTTTAAAGCGCTATATAAATATAATTCACTTCAGTTCACTTCACTTGTGTGCATGATTTCACACAAGATATTTGAAAAAGTGTCAAATAAAAATGAGCTGCATAGTAGAAAATCAAATCGTGTTCGTCCTTCACTATGTGGCAGTTTACTGCGGACGTTATCTCCTTTTGTTGTTGATTATTTTTTTCATACAGTGTTGTCATATGTCAGTAGAAGCATTTAAGTCTCACCTTAAAACTCATTTGTATACTCTAGCCTTTAAATAGACTCCCTTTTTAGACCAGTTGATCTGCTGTTTCTTTTCTTTTTCTTCTATGTCCCACTCTCCCTTGTGGAGGGGGTCCGGTCCGATCCGGTGGCCATGTACTGCTTGCCTATGTATCGGCTGGGGACATCTCTGCGCTGCTGATCCGCCTCCGCTTGGGATGGTTTCCTGCTGGCTCCGCTGTGAACGGGACTCTCGCTGCTGTGTTGGATCCGCTTTGGACTGGACTCTCGCGACTGTGTTGGATCCATTATGGATTGAACTTTCACAGTATCATGTTAGACCCGCTCGACATCCATTGCTTTCCTCCTCTCCAAGGTTCTCATAGTCATCATTGTCACCGACGTCCCACTGGGTGTGAGTTTTCCTTGCCCTTATGTGGGCCTACCGAGGATGTCGTAGTGGTTTGTGCAGCCCTTTGAGACACTAGTGATTTAGGGCTATATAAGTAAACATTGATTGATTGATTGATTGATTGATCTGGAAATGTTTGCCTCTGCATTTTGATGGTGTGGGCGTGTGGCACCGAACGGAGATGTTGACATGCAGAGTAAGCACTCTTCATTCTCTAGCAGGTGACTTTTCAAATGATGATGCATATTAGCAGTAACGCTGCTTTTTGTAGCAACGCTTTTGCCCCGCACTTGTCAAATTACGGTCGTCTGTTCGACATATTCCCACTTGAAGCCAGACGATGGACCCTCAGTTGTTTTTCTTGGGAATTAATTCTTCCTTCATTTGTTACCAGATTTGCACCTTCTTTCTCTCGTATTACCGCTCGGCTAGCGTCACAGCTAACGTTACCCCATGCCGCTACCTCTCTGCTCCGCGAGGGCGTACACGTATGTGACGTATGTGAGAAGGTGAGCTTGTTGTCTGTGAGAAGGAGAGACAAGAAATAGTGGGAAGAGCCTCTTGTGTAATGCCAGCAACTAAAAGCGACTGCGTGAGAACGTATACACAAATATCACGATATAGTCATTTTCTATATCGTTTAGTCTCAACATGCCGTTCAATGACCTGCAAAAATTGGTGAGTTTCTAGTCGGACAGAACATTGTAGAACTTGCTCTTTAGAACAAACTGTGTGAACGCGTCACGACGTGATCCAAAATAGACCGGCATCAATCCTCAAAAATGTGCTGTGAGTGGACTGCGCTTGTTTTGGGTCCAAAGGAGTGTTCCGTCCACTGGTGTCCTGGCACAGTGAACGCCAGCCCATAATCGTCTTGTAGAAGTGCGTGCAGACGGGCGCTGCGCTCGCTCTCATATAGAGGATTAGACCATTCGCTCTGCTTAATTGGACCGAGCGGCTGTCAGCGAGGAGCTGGCCTCGGCCCCGCTGCTTCTCCTCTGACCCCTCTTGTTTTTTTTTCCCATAAACAATTAAAAACAGCGTGGTCGTCAGCTGACTGGCTTACTGCTTCTTTGGTTGCCATGGCAATTGCCAGTCCAAAGTTTGACATGTTTGGTTTGGTGGGACATTTTGTCAGAAAAAAACACCCAAATAGTACAACCTCTGTGCATTTTAACTTCAGATGTTCTACTGGAGTTAAGTTTTAGATGTTTTTTTTATGTATTGTATAACCTATTACATGACAGAAATACAAGAAAGTGACTTAACTCAATTCATTAATCGGGTTTTCCTAGTAGTGTGGGAGCGGTGTCTTCTCGTCATTGGCACGTAAATGAACTTTGAGTTGAATTGAGGACATTCATAATCGTCATCGAAACACACGGCAACACAATTCCCTTTTTGTTGTCTGCAGACTCTATTCATGACCATTAATACCTATTGAAGCTTAGCAGCCATGATCATACTTAATGAGGCTTAATCATAGTGATCATTCCTCTTAATGACACTTTTGTATCCTGAAGTGTTTCTCATACATTCGTTTATTTCAGTCGCCCTGCCACAAATAGATTTGAGCACCCACTAATAGAATTTTTTTTTTTTTTTGTCTGTAGTTTGAAGTAGGGATGATCCGGTCAACATTTGTCAACGAGCTATTGCAAGGAATTTAGGGATTTTACCATCTACGGTCCGTAAAATCATCAAAAAGTTCAGAGAATCTGGAGAAGTCACTGCACGTTAGCGATGATATTACGGACTTTTGATCCCTGCGGCGGTACTGCATCAAAAACCAACATCGGTGTGTAAAGGATATCACCACACGGGCTCAGGAACACTTCATAAAACCACTGCTTACATGCGTGTTTGGTTTTATATATGAAATGTATTTTTACATTTAGATCATTTGCACTATGTCTCTTCTCAATCCCCAGTTTAACAATATATCATTATGTTGTAACAATCAATCAATCAATCAATGTTTATTTATATAGCCCCAAATCACAAATGTCTCAAAGGACTGCACAAATTATTACGACTACAACATCCTCGGAAGAACCCACAAAAGGGCAAGGAAAACTCACACCCAGTGGGCAGGGAGAATTCACATTCAGTGGGACGCCAGCGACAATGCTGACTATGAGAAACCTTGGAGAGGACCTCAGATGTGGGCAACCCCCCCCTCTAGGGGACCGAAAGCAATGGATGTCGAGCGGGTCTAACATGATACTGTGAAAGTTCAATCCATAGTGGCTCCAAGACAGCAGTGAGAGTCCCGTCCACAGGAAACCATCTCAAGCGGATCAGCAGCGTAGAGATGTCCCCAACCGATACAGGCGAGCGGTCCATCCTGGGTCCCGACGAGCGGTCCATATTTGCACAAATATGTTCAACATATTTGTGCAAATAATCATTGACTTTAGAATTTGATGCCAGCAACACGTGACAAACAAATTGGGAAAGGTGGCGATAAATACTGATAAAGTTGAGGAATGCTCATCAAACACTTATATGGAACATCCCACAGGTGTGCAGGCTAATTAGATTAGATTAGATTAGATTAGATTAGATTAGATAGTACTTTATTTATTCCGTCAGGAGAGTTCCTTCAGGAAAATTACAATTTTCAGCACAATCCCATTCAAGATCAGCCAAACATTACAGGGAGACAGAACAGGATCGCTGACGGCTCTGCCGGCTTCCAGCGCCCCTTACAAAAAAGATGACAGTTGGGAACAGTTGGGTGTGTTGATTGGGTATAAAAGCAGCTTCCATGAAATGATAAGTAATTCACAAATAAGGATGGGGTGAGGGTCACCACTTTGTAAGCAAATTGTCGAACAGTTTTAGAACAACATTTCTCAACGAGCTATTGCAAGGAATTTAGGGATTTTACCATCTACGGTCTGTAAAATCATCAAAAAGTTCAGAGAATCTGGAGAAGTCACTGGACGTTAGCGATGATATTACGGACTTTTGATCCCTGCGGCGGTACTGCATAAAAAACCAACATCGGTGTATAAAGGATATCACCACATGGGCTCAGGAACACTTCATAAAACCACTGTCAGTAACTACAGTTGGTCGTTACATCTGTAAGTGCAAGTTAAAACTCTACTATGCAAAGCCATTCACGGGGAGAACATGCAAACTCCACACAGAAAGATCCCGAGCCTGGATTTGAACCCAGGACTGCAGGACCTTCGTATTGTGAGGCAGACGCACTATAACCCCTCTTCCACCGTGAAGCCGAAAGGGAATAAGCGGTAAGAAATGGATGGATGGATATGCAAAGCCAAACCCATTTATCAACAATATCCTGAAACGCCGCCAACTTGGCTGGGCCCGAGCTCACCTAAGATGGACGGTTGCAAAGTGGAAAGGTGTTCTGTGGTCTGACGAGTCCACATTTCAAATTATATTTGGAAACAGAGGACGTGGTGTCTACCAGAACAAAGAGAAAAATAACCGTTCGGATCTGGGAAGGCACCATTAATGCTGAAAGGTCCATACAGGTTTTGGAGCAACATATGCTGTCATCCAAGCAACGTTATCATGGACGTCCCTGCTTATTTCAGCAAGACAAGTGTTACAACAGCGTGGCTTCGTAAAAAAATGAGTGCGGCCCGTCTGCAGTCCAGACCTGTCTCCCATCGAAAATGTGTGGCACATTATGAAGCGTAAAATAGGACAGCGGACTGTTGAAGGACTGAAGCTCTACATAAAACAAGAATGGGGAAAGAATTCCACTTTCTAAGCTTCAACAATTAGTTTCCTCAGTTCCCAAACGTTTATTGAGTGTTGTTAAAAGAAAAGGTGATGTAACACAGTGGTGAACATGCCCTTTCCCAACTACTTTGGCACGTGTTGCAGCCATGAAATTCTAAGTTAATTATTATTTGCAAAAAAAAAAAAAGTTTCAGTTTTAACATCAAATATGTTGTCTTTGTAGTGCATTCAACTGAATATGGGTTGAAAAGGATTTGCAAATCATTGTATTCCGTTTATATTTACATCTAACACAATTTCCCAACTCATATGGAAAAGGGGCTTTGTACATGTTTCCAAAATAATTCCAAAAATCATTGTTGGTATTCAAGTTTTTATATTTCGCATGTATTTTGAGGGAGCTATTTTCCAAATGATTTTATCTTAAGGAAGCCATTTCCACTGGGATTTGAATACATGAACTGCTACAGATGTTTGTCAGTCGTGTCAATAAGAGTTTCTGCTGCCATAAGTCTTGGACTGTGTGTGTGTGTGTGGGGGGGGGGGGGGGGGGTGCTTACATGCGTGTTTGGTTTTATATATGAAATTTATTTTTACATTTAGATCATTTGCACTATGTCTCTTCTCAATCCCTAGTTTAACAATATATCATTATGTTGTAACAATCAATCAATCAATCAATCAATGTTTATTTATATAGCCCCAAATCACAAATGTCTCAAAGGACTGCACAAATCATTACGACTACAACATCCTCGGAAGAACCCACAAAAGGGCAAGGAAAACTCACACCCAGTGGGCAGGGAGAATTCACATCCAGTGGGACGCCAGTGACAATGCTGACTATGAGAAACCTTGGAGAGGACCTCAGATGTGGGCAACCCCCCCCCTCTAGGGGACCGAAAGCAATGGATGTCGAGCGGGTCTAACATGATACTGTGAAAGTTCAATCCATAGTGGCTCCAAGACAGCAGTGAGAGTCCCGTCCACAGGAAACCATCTCAAGCGGATCAGCAGCGTAGAGATGTCCCCAACCGATACAGGCGAGCGGTCCATCCTGGGTCCCGACGAGCGGTCCATCCTGGGTCTCGACTCTGGACAGTCAGTACTTCATCCATGGTCATCGGACCGGACCCCCTCCACAAGGGAGGGGGGGACATAGGAGAAAGAAAAGAAGCGGCAGATCAACTGGTCTAAAAAGGAGGTCTATTTAAAGGCTAGAGTATACAGATGAGTTTTAAGATGAGACTTAAATGCTTCTCCTGAGGTAGCATCTCGAACTGTTACCGGGAGGGCATTCCAGAGTACTGGAGCCCGAACGGAAAACGCTCTATAGCCCGCAGACTTTTTTTGAGCTCTAGGAATCACTAATAAGCCGGAGTCTTAAACAGCGAAATGAGAATTACGTTTGACATGACATGAAAATGTTTTATTTAGACTTAAAGACTTGAACTTCTTTTTATTGTCATTCAAATTTCAACTTTACAGTACAGATAAGAACAAAGGTTTGTTGCATTAGCTCGTTGTAGTGCAAGATAAAAGAGCAATAAGGTGCAAATATAAATAAATACATTACTGTACAGATTATTATATTGCACTTTTGCATGTGCATCAACGTTTATGGATGAATGTTATATTGTCTTTATATTCCAGCGAGGTAATCCATTTTTTGGAGGGAATTGAGGGGATTATTATGATGCGTTCAAGAGTCTTAGGCCTGAGGGAAGAAGCTGTTACAGAACCTGTTCTGTTACGGAGGCTGTGGAACCTCTTTCTAGAGTCCCGCAGTGAAAACAGTCCTTGGTGGAGGTGAGAGGAGTTTCTACAGATTTTCTGAATCCTGGTCAGGCAGCGGCTTTTTGCGATTTCCCGGATAGGAGGAAGAGAAGTCTAAGCAAGCAGCTAATAGAGGTGGGGGGAATAATCTTTTTTTTTTTACATGCATCGCAATTCGGACATGGACAATTATAGAATTGATTCGTTTTGTTTGATTGATTGAAACTTATATTAGTAGTTGGCACAGTACAGTACTTATTCCGTACAATTGACCACTAAATACTAACACCCGAATAAGTTTTTCAACTTGTATAAGTCGTGGTCCACGTTAATCAATTCATGGTAAATGTCAATTGATAACCGATTTATTTATTGTAAATAAAGCAATTCAGACAGTTCTAAAATTTGGCTGACTGCAGAGACACCTCACCGAGGTCACCAGCTGTTTTATTATCAGGCACTTTTGGTCCAGTTTTGCACACATTTTCATTAATTTATCAAAAGTGGGAATTCATTTAACTGTTTCTTTTTCCAAAATATTATTATTTTTTTTCCTAAATTGCAAATGGTAAACACTTTTTTAGTGAAGCGAAAATAAGTGCAAAACTGCATTTATATACAGTACATAAATTAAAGCTGTATCAATAATCAATTTTTAATCCAATCGCAGCTCCTGAATTGTAAACTTAATCAAATCGCCAGGTGCCCTAAAATTCCCACCTCTTGTAGCTAAAGTTAACTTTTACTGTTTTGTAAAGCAAAAACTACTATTGGCTTCTATTTAAATAATTTGGATTTGGCCCTCAGTCTCGCTGTTTCTCCCTGACTTTGATAATAGTTACAAAAAACTACCCCAAAAATATGTTTTAATCATAAAAACATTGAATTTATTAATGTATATACTGATACTGTGCTAGGTAGCGATAGTATCAACATCTGAGTCGATCACTCCTACCATACATTAAAGCTTGAGCGGTTAGCTTCTTGCTTGGTGTGTGTGTGTGTGTATAGCATGCTGAGCATAGCATGCTGAGCCATTCCTTTTCCTCTACTCCTCCAGTGATAATTGTACTTGGAAGAAAGTTTATTTTTTTCAGTTCCACCTTGTTACTGAGGATTGGTATTGCAGAAGTGACTTTGCACTGTGGATAGACAATGCTGCAGCTTGCTCTCAAATTGGAGCAGGTGTTCTGGCAAGACACGCGCCCTCCTGGAATGTATGCAAACCCTATATGTGCGCAGGATTTTCGCTACATGTAATTGATTGTGGAGCGACACCACAGCAAAATAAAAGCCACAACACCTTCAAAAATGCGGGTCTCATTTATCATAGTTGATTTCCACGTTAACAGAATCGTGAGAACAAAAAGGTAGCGTTTATATAAAGCAGGGGTCACCAACCAGGTTGCCCGCTGGCCTGTTCTAAAAATAGCTCAAATAGCAGCACTTACCAGTGAGCTGCATCTATTTTTTTAATTTTATTTATTTAGTAGCAAGCTGGTCTCGCTTTGCTCGACATTTTAAATTCTAAGAGAGGCAAAACTCAAATAGAATTTGAAAATCAGAGAAAATATTATAATAAAGACTTTGTCTTCACTTGTTTAAATAAATTCATTTATTTTTTTACTTTGCTTCTTATAACTTTCAGAAAGACAATTTTAGAGAAAAAATACAACCTTAAAAAATATTTTAGGATTTTTAAACACATACCTTTACCTCTTCTTTCCTGACAATTTAAATCAATCTTCAAGTAAATAAATTGTTTTTATTGTAAATGATAATAAATTTTTATTTAATTATTCATTTTAGCTTCTGTTTTTTCGACAAAGAATATTTGTGAAGTATTTCTTCAAACTTATGATTAAAATTCAAAAAAAATATTCTGGCAAATCTAGAAAATGTCATGATCCGTAGTCTGGATCATGTTTAGTTTAGTTATTTTCTGTTAGTTTGGACTCCTTTTGTTGTTTGTGTACCTTTTGTGAGTCAGTTTGGTCACCATGGCAACATATTAATTTCACCTGCTGAGGGTTCCAGACGCACACCTGTTTTTGTTAATTACTTCCTTATTTAAGCCTGCCTTGTCCCGTCAGTCGGTCTTGGTCCCTTGTTTGCGGTATGCAACTGTTTCGTTGGTAATTACTAGATTTCTTGTTACCTGATCCTGTGCTAGTGTTAGCATTAGCTTCTGTGCTTTCGCCACGCGTTTCTTTTCGTCTGTTTTTGTACCAGTGTTTTGTTATTAAATCATTCTTAACTTTTAGTTGTTGTCCGGAGTGTCTATGTTTGCCTTGGAGGAACGATCCCGCATTAAAATGCGACCCGCACGTGACAGAAAATCTATAGAAGAAATTTTAAATCTTATTTCAAAGTCTTTTGAATTGCTTTAAAAAAAATGTTTTGGAAAATCTAGAAGAAATAATGATTTGTCTTTTTTAGAAATATAGCTTGGTCCAATTTGTTATATATTCTAACAAAGTGCAGATTATATTTTAGCATATCATCAAAAATATATATTTATTGTGAGAAATCATTAAGATCAGTGTTTCCACAAAGATAAATATGATTAATTATTAATAACAACATAGAGTTAAAAGTAAATTGAGCAAAATGGACTATTTCTGGCAATTTATTTAAGTGTGTATCAAACTGGTAGCCCTTTGCATTAATCAGTACCTAAGAAGTAGCTCTTTGTTTCAAAAAGGTTGGTGACCCATGATATAAAGCATTCACGTTACTAAATTATTGTTCTTTAACTTAAAATACTGGTCAAAAATGTCAAATGCTTATTGCACCAATGACTTGAAGCATATTTGCATTGAATTAACAGACATTTTATTGAATTGTATTTTTCATTTCATTGGGCCTTTTTAAACATGCTTGAACAATTTTATTATTAGGGATGTGTACCTTTTTTGTGAAATGTGTACCAATTCCCAATATCTGGGAATCACTTTTTTGTGTGTTCATGTGGTAATACATCTTTATTTGTTTCTTAAATAGGTTGTTTTTATTTAAAGCTGCTTTAATAATTAGAACTGTGCTGTCATGTTCTGTTAAACCTTGTTTAGGTTTTCCTAGGTGTGGCCTGTGACATGCACTTAAACGCATCGCACAGATTCCCAAACTAGCATACCATGAAGCCGCTCATATGTCATTGAGCTGTGTTAAGTACTTAAAAGTAAAGTTGCAACCCCCAAAAATGTCCTATCTTGTCAGCGTAGCGGAAGAAAGGGACTACAATAAACTTACATGTAAGTAGGGTTGGGCAATATGGCCTTTTATTAATACCTCAAATTTTTGGGCCATGTCACAATACACCACATATATCTCGATATTTTGCCTTAGCCTTGAATGAACACTTGATACATATAATCACAACCAGTTTGATGATTCTATGTGTCTACATTAAAACATTCTTGTTTATGCTGCATGAATATATGCTCATTTTAAACTTTCATGCGGAGAGGGAAATCCTAACTAAGTCAATTAAACAAAACTGTATTTATTAAGCAGTGGCACAAACATTCATGTCATTTCCAAAACAGAAAGTGCAAGATTGTCGGACATTTTAAAACAAGCTATTAGTGCAATTTTGTGCATGATGTCACTAAGATGACATGTGGTAAATGGGTTGTACTTGTATAGCGCTTTTCTACCCCTTTTTAAGGAGCCCAAAGCGCTTTGACAGTATTTCCACATTCACCCATTCACACACACATTCACACACTGACGGTGGGAGCTGCCATGCAAGGCGCTCACCAGGCCCCATCAGGAGCAAGGGTGAAGTGTCTTGCCCAAGGACACAACGGACGTGACTAGGATGGTAGAATGTGGGGATTGAACCAGTAACCCTCAGATTGCTGGCACAGCCACTCTACCAACTTCGCCGCGCCGTCCCCGAACCAACACTAAATTAAAGTGCACTTTTTGTACAGAACGCCACTACAATAGGTAAAAAAACAAATAAAGTGCACTTTTGTGCATGATGTCACAATGTATTTCAAAAACTGTCAAATAAAAATGAGCTGCACAATAGGAAATCAAACAGTGTATATATATATGTCCTTCGTTCTGTTGTAGGTTCCTGCGGACGTTATTTCTTTCTGTTGTTGGTCTGGAAATTGTTGCTTCTTTGTTGTTGTGAAAATCTCCTTCTGCGTCTGTGTAAACGCTCCCCACCCACACTGCTTGGTGCCTCATCTGAGCTGCTGTGACGTCGATTACCTTAGTAACTAATTAGATGACCATAGTAACTGGTGTATCATCCAAAATCTTAGATTCCAACCAGTGAAATACTTTGTATAGTTCAAGCCTTACGGTCATTAGAAGACATTACTGCACATCATAATGGCAGCTACATTTTCCATCTTAAAGATCTAAAAAAAAATATTTGGGAATGTCCGGCGGGCCAGATTGAAAAGCTTAACGGGCCTCATGTGGCCCCCGGGCCTTAATTTTCCGAGCACCGGGATAGTGGACCCTTGTTGAAAGATCCTGACTGAAGCATTGACTTGTATGACCGCCGTGCTAACGCGAGCAGGTCAATGAACTGCGCTTCAGACGGGAGCGCAAGCAGCTGGCGGTCCGGCGTCTGATCACAGCGGGTCAAGCGAGGCGGGAAGGTTGTGGCTATCCTAAGGCAGCTCCAATGAGCGAGCGCGATCCTTCATGACGGCCATCACAGCGGTGTCGCTAAGCCTTTAGCATCCAATTAGCACAGATTAGCGGCTAAGCGTCTTACAACGAGCATTCGGGTCGTCATCGTGTTGTGCGTCCAACGAGACGCGCCTTCTCCCTTGCCCCTCCTCCAAGGTGGATGATTAAAGTCCCTTTTAAAAGTGTTGACCAGCTGCCTTGGTTACTTTTAATGTCACGCTGGCCCATTCAAACATGGCCGCCAAACGGGACATGAGTGCGCTAATCACCGATGGCCCCAAGTGATCCCTGAGGGATGCAAAGAATTCCTCGCAGGAACATCTGCTGGCTTCTTTGGAACTCAGCCATCGCTCTCCTGTGGCCTTCACGTGGAATATTTATCAGTGATATTTATTGTGAGTGTGTGTAGACAAAACATTTTTTAGCATTCCTGCCGCTTTCCAGACGGTACAACTCAATGTCATTTCAATGATATTCTGTGAGCCAACAACTCTCTCTACGCAGACGACACTTACGTGACTTATTCCTGCTGTTCACTCTTTGCCATCAATCATGTGACTCCACCACATAACATTCTACGTGACCTTCTAGCTCGCCACGTTGCACTCCCATACATCTTTACTGTTTACATTTGAACTGAAACTAGGCCTGGGCAATATGGCTTTTTTTTAATATCGCGATATTTTCAGGCCATGTCACCCATCCATCCATCCATCTTCTTCCGCTTATCCGAGGTCGGGTCGCGGGGGCAACAGCCTAAGCAGGGAAACCCAGACTTCCCTCTCCCCAGCCACTTCGTCTAGCTCTTCCCGGGGGATCCCGAGGCGTTCCCAGGCCAACCGGGAGACATAGTCTTCCCAACGTGTCCTGGGTCTTCCCCGTAGCCTCCTACCGGTTGGACGTGCCCTAAACACCTCCCTAGGGAGGCGTTCGGGTGGCATCCTGACCAGATGCCCGAACCACCTCATCTGGCTCCTCTCGATGTGAAGGAGCAGCGGCTTTACTTTGAGTTCCTCCCGGATGGCAGAGCTTCTCACCCTATCTCTACGGGAGAGACCCGCCACACGGCGGAGGAAACTCATTTCGGCCGCTTGTACCCGTGATCTTATCCTTTCGGTCATGACCCAAAGCTCATGACCATAGGTGAGGATGGGAACGTAGATCGACCGGTAAATTGAGAGCTTTGCCTTCCGGCTCAGCTCCTTCTTCACCACAACGGATCGGTACAACGTCCGCATTACTGAAGACGCCGCACCGATCCGCCTGTCGATCTCACGATCCACTCTTCCCTCACTCTCATTACTCTCGGCAGGGTTCTTGAGGGTGCATGGGAGTTTGCCCAACCAGTCTACATGTGCTTTGTGGACTTGGAGAAGGCATTCGACCGTGTCCCTCGGGAAGTCCTGTGGGGAGTGCTCAGAGAGTATGGGGTATCGGACTGTCTTATTGTGGCGGTCCGCTCCCTGTACGATCAGTGCCAGAGCTTGGTCCGCATTGCTGGCAGTAAGTCGAACACATTTCCAGTGAGGGTTGGACTCCACCAAGGCTGTTTTTTGTCACCGATTCTGTTCATGACTTTTATGGACAGAATTTGTAGGCGCAGTCAAGGCGTTGAGGGGTTCTGGTTTGGTGACCACAGGATTAGGTCTCTGCTTTTTGCAGATGATGTGGTCCTGATGGCTTCATCTGACCGGGATCTTCAGCTCTCATTGGATCGGTTCGCAGCCGAGTGTGAAGCGACCGGAATGAGAATCAGCACCTCCAAGTCCGAGTCCATGGTTCTCGCCCGGAAAAGGGTGGAGTGCCATCTCCGGGTTGGGGAGGAGACCCTGCCCCAAGTGGAGGAGTTCAAGTACCTAGGAGTCTTGTTCACGAGTGGGGGAAGAGCCATGTCACGATGCACGATATATATATCTCGATATTTTGCCTTGGTCTTGAATGGACACTTGATGCTAGGGGTGTAACGGTACACAAAAATTTCGGTTCGGTACGTACCTCGGTTTAGAGGTCACGGTTCGGTTCATTTTCGGTACAGTAAGAAAACAACAAAATATACATTTTTTGGTTATTTATTTACCAAATTTGTAAACAATGGCTTTATCCTTTTGACATTGGGAACATTCTAATTATTCTACCCGCGTTAATCCATGTTAAACTGCCTCAAGTTGTTGCTTTGATGAAATAAAATGACAAAACCTTTCTTCTACATATAAAAAGTGCAACATTAAACAGTTTCAAGTCAACTCATCATTATTACAGCATTTGGGAAGTCTGTAGTTGACTTTTATTATGCACATGCACACCTACACACGCACGCACACACACACACGCACGCACACACACACAGCAAAATGAGCTAACGTAACGCTAAAAGCTATTAGCCTTCACCTCAACTATGAGCGAGCTGAGCTGCAGTTTAAGTTTCTAGAAGGTCAACGGGCTCACAGTGATGTTTGTAATAGTTGTGACTGGGAAGTGTTTTTTATAATTTGGGAAGTGTACGATGCCCGCCGCTCACCTGCTAAACATATATCTGCTCATCTCGACGCCGAAGCCCTGACCCCATGCTTTCTGAATACGCACTGCTGATTGGCTGTTACATCGCTCTGAATACGCATTGTTGATTGGCTTTGTATGTAACCAATCAGATGATTGTGTGGGCGGGACAATGCTGGGTGCTCACTGCTCAGACTGAGGCAGAAAGCAGAGCAGCTTGTTAAGACTTTAGGTTACAAACTCGTTTGATACACCCTCGTACCGAACCGAAACCCCCGTACCGAAACGGTTCAATACAAATACACGTACCGTTACACCCCTACTTGATGCATATAATCACATCAGTATGATGATTCTATGTGTCTACATTAAAACATTCTTGTTCATACTGCATTAATATATGCTCATTTTAAACTTTCATGCAGAGAGGGAAATCACAACTAAGTCAATTGACCAAAACTGTATTTATTAAACAGTTATTAAAGGCCTACTGAAATGAGATTTTCTTACTTAAATGGGGATAGCAGGTCCATTCTATGTGTCATACTTGCGTGCGTGCGTGAAAAGCTGTAGATATTGTGTGATTGGGCCGGCAGTGCCTTTGAGGTTTATTGGCGCTCTGTACTTCTCCCTACGTCCGTGTACCACTCCGTACAGTCATCAATTTTACTTTTCGAAGCAGATACCGATAATGTCCGATTCTACATTTTAAAGCATTTACCGGCCGATTATATCGGCAGTCCGATGTTATCGGACATCTCTAGTTTTTATTCACGATTTACACAATGTGGCAACTTCACTGGTTTTGGGTTTTGTGCAATAATATAAACTATTGGAAAAGACCCACATATTTTCCCAGTTTTTTTCCTTTTCTTTTAAACTGCAAAAACACTTATGATTGTGACTAAAAGCTAACATGCTAGCAACTTTCATTAGCCTGTGTTTCTGCATGCGTGCACATTAGAAAGTATCCTTGGTGCATTGGGGGCAGGGATTGAGGTGTTGCTGCACTGATGTCTGCATGAGGACGGTGCGCTGCTGGAGGATGAGTGTCTTCCGGCCTGTTTATAGTTTAAACATTGAAACGTGACTCAGCGCTTCGCTGAACGACATCACGCCTCTTGTCACCTTGACCAGACTTTTGAGGCTCAGCACTGATTGAAAGATGGAACAAGCCCTATTGAGCTGTGAGGTGTTCATGCATGCTGATATGGAGCCTTGCCCACTGTGGACAGGTGTTTAAAAGCTAGTTGGTTAGGTTGATTCATTCTTCTTATAACTGTCCTGAGTGCCTTGGCGTCTTGTGTGGAGCGGCTGACATCTTCTAGAATAATTTAATGGGAGAGATTCATGGAGGTGCTTCAAGGCTGTCGGGCGGCATGGAGGCCACTGGAAACTCATTAGGCCTCACTGCACTTTGTGCTGACTGATCCTCTTCTGACCCACTTGTGTCCGTCTGGCCCGTCCCGGAATGATGATTCATCATCCTGCTGCCTTGTGCCGACTTCCATGCCAGCTGGTAATACACCAGTACAACACGTGCTAACACATGACAATATTTTACCACATGCTAACCGTGCATGTTGGCGAAATGTTCCATTCTTCCCAGTTTTGTGCTGTCCTTTCAGAGTTTACCCTCGCTTGCCAATATACTTGTGGCGGTGGGAGCCTGGTCAATATGACATCATATAGTTTGTATCATCATCAATGTTGCTTTTATTTTAGGGGTGTAACGGTACGTGTATTTGTATTGAACCGTTTCGGTTCGGTTCGGAGGTGTACCAAACGAGTTTCCACACGAACGTATTAGGTAGCGCACCGCAGGTTGTGTAAAGAATGCAGAGCGAGGCACAACACACAGCAGGCTAGCAGCGACCGGGCTATGACAACATGCAAAAACCAGAGCTGGATGACCCTCCTACCTCGTTAACATCTCCCCTTTGGGAACGCTTTGGCTGTGCAGTGCGATACAACAATGGAGGACGGACGTTTGCCGACATTGTTCAGCAGCAGTAGGGTACGCTTCTGCCAACACGTCAAACATGCGAAGTCCTTTGAAGCAGCACCACCGCATTCAAGCAGCCTTTCCTCGGCCAGCCAGGCAGGGCTGAAGCAATAACAAATGTTATTTTAGCAGCAGGTTTAAGACCATCCATCCATCCATCCATTTTCTACCGCTTGTCCCGTTCGGGGTCACAGGGGGTTGCTGTATTGCATTAAAAACTAGATTTTGACCCACTTCTATGGTGGAAGAACAATAAGCCTATATATCCCCTTACTGCCAAGTTAGCCAGGCTGGGAGGAGTGGGGGGTGCGTTGATGAACGTGGACTCCGACTTAAACAAGTTGAAAAACTTATTGGGTTGTTATCATTTAGTGGTCTTCACAGTGGCAGAGGGGTTAGTGCGTCTGCCTCACAATACGAAGGTCCTGCAGTCCTGGGTTCAATCCCAGGCTCGGGATCTTTCTGTGTGGAGTTTGCATGTTCTCCCCGTGAATGTGTGGGTTCCCTCCGAGTACTCCGGCTTCCTCCCACTTCCAAAGACATGCACCTGGGGATAGGTTGATTGGCAACACTAAATTGGCCCCAGTGTGTGAATGTTGTCTGTCTATCTGTGTTGGCCCTGCGATGAGGTGGCAACTTGTCCAGGGTGTGAAAGGCCTTCCGCCCGATTGTAGCTGAAATAGGCGCCAGCGCCCCCCGCAACCCTAAAAGGGAATAAGCTGTAGAAAATGGATGGATGGATGTACAGAATATGTACTGTACTGTGCAATTTACGAATAAAAGTCTCAATCAATCAAAAAAGGCACTTTATATGTAGAACGGTTTTGTTAAGAAACCATTCTGTGCCTTATCTTATTTAGTTTTTATTTTATATATGTTGACCACATTAACCCTGGCAATGGACCCTGTGTGTATTTGTATGTTATGCCATTGTTTACAAATTTGGTATATGAATAACCCAAAAAATTTATATTTTGTTGTTTTCTTACTGTAGCGAAAATGAACTGAACCGTGACCTCTAAACCGAAACTTTTGTGTACCGTTACACGCCTATTATTATATTTTCTGAAAACTGGTTTACATACATTTTAAAAACAAATCTGTGTTAGTAATGAGTACTAACTTATATTTCTCCTATATTATATTGTTCTGTACTATTTATCCATTGTTGTTGTTGTTGTAAAATGTACCACAGTCTACATACCAGTGGTGGCTGCTGGTCTTTCAAGTCAAGGAAGCTTATTTTCAGTTCCTCTCTAAACACAAATTCAGTCTCCAATAACCGATAAAATATTTTTTTACAAAGAAAACGTCACTTGCAGTATTCTAAAATTCTCCATAATTTTTATGTCTATTTTTTTTATGCCTTGCTGTGGATCGACCGACACACCCTCCGCGATCGACCGATAGCTCGCGATCGACGTAATGTTCACCCCTGAGCTAGAAAATTCATTAATTCCAAGACTAATACGTTTAATCCCCGCTTTGCCACTAAATTTAAAGACATGCGCAGTAAGGATGATTTAGACCCAAATGTCAGAAGTGTTTTCATGCTCTCCTATCTGAATGACTATCGGCATAAACCAACCGTCTCGATCGGAATGAAATTTTGATCTGAACGCGAGTGATCGGGTCAGAATATTCCGAATGGCTTCTTTACAATAAGCATTTTTATTGTCATTTAGCTTTTAATCTGATTAATTGTGTTTAACTGCACATCATTACTGACTGAATGGAATGGAAACCGAAAGAATATGCGCCGTTCCATATCTAGCGGAAATCCGGGGTCAGACAGATCATCCAATCATCATGCGGAAGCCGGGCATCAAGGCCAGCCAGCCGAGCCCACTTCTCATTCACTTCCAGGGACGTTCGTCGTCCGTGGGCTGGACAAAGCAGTGCATTTATCCAATGATTGTCTAGTTTGACTGAAATGATAGATTGAAGGCAATGGACACTTGGCTTTAAGACTTTTTAATGCACTGTGAAGCTCCAAGAATGAATGAGAAGAAAGTTGCGTCAGCTGTTGCCAAAGGAGTTGAGTTTGAACAACAGTTGAACGCATTCTAGTGTTAGGGAAGTCGGCAAATTAGATTTGGCAAGGATTAGCTCCAAAGGCTGGGTTGGTGGGGCAGGGGTGCAAAGCCAATTTGCTGGTTGTACCGTCGACACAGGCCCCACATGCAATTTATCTCCTTAAAAGAACGCTATTGTCCTATTAATATTTGCACACTGCACATTTTGGGGGGCTTCACGGTGGCAGAAGGGTTAGTGCATCTGCCTCACAATACGAAGGTCCTGCAGTCCTGGGTTCAAATCCAGGCTCGGGATCTTTCTGTGTGGAGTTTGCATGTTCTCCCCGTGATTGCGTGGGTTCCCTCCGGGTACTCCGGCTTCCTCCCACTTCCAAAGACATGCACCTGGGGATAGGTTGATTGGCAACACTAAATGGTCCCTAGTGTGTGAATGTGAGTGTGAATGTTGTCTGTCTATCTGTGTTGGCCCTGCGATGAGGTGGCGACTTGTCCAGGGTGTACCCTGCCTTCCGCCCGATTGTAGCTGAGATAGGCGCCAGCGCCCCCCGCCACCCCGAAAGGGAATAAGCGGTAGAAAATGGATGGATGGATGCACATTTTGGAGATTGCTGTCCTTGGGTATATCTCAAATATATTAATGTGCGTACGCTAGGGCTGGAGGATATGGCCTTTTTTTAATATCTCAATATTTTTAGGCCATGTCGCGATACACGATATATATATCTCAATATTTTGCCTTTGCAAAATACATATAATCACAGCAGTATGATGATTCTATGTGTCTACATTAAAAAAGTCTTGTTCATACTGCATTAATATATGCTCATTTTAAACTTTCATGCAGAGAAGGAAAACACAACGAAGTCAATTGACCAAAACTGTATTTATTAAACAGTTATTAAGCAGTGGCACAAACATTCATGTCATTTCCAAAACAGAAAGTGTAAGATTGTCAGAGACATTTTAAAACAAGCTATTAGTGCACTTTTGTGCATGATGTCACTAAGATGACTTATCAAAACAACACAAAATCAAATAGTGTTCGTCCTTCGCTATGTGGTGGGTTACTGTGGACATTAGCTCCTTTTGTTGTTGACTATTTTTTTCATACGTTGTTGATCTGGAAGTGGTTGCCTCGGCATTTTGATGGTGTGGGCGTGTGGCACAGAATGGAGATGTTGACATGCGGAGTAATCACTCTTAATTCTCTAGCAGGTGACTTTTCAAATGATGCTACATATTAGCAGTAATGCTACTTTTTGTAGTAACGCTTTTGCCCCACACTAGGCAAATTACGGTTGTCTGTTCGACAAATTCCCACTTGAAGCCAAACCACCGCCAGACGATGGACCCCTTGCTGTTTTTCTTGAGAATTAATTCTTCCTTGATTTGTTACCAGATTCGCACCTTTTTTCTCTCGTATTACCACTCG
>NC_084612.1:86373272-86538272 GCF_033978795.1 Nerophis ophidion | reverse complement strand
ACCTGAGGAAGAAAGAGTGCCTTCCCCAAAGTGTTCCCAAAAAGCTTATAAATGTCCACAATGTTTTTCTAAGATGAAAAATCAAGGACTCTAGTCTAGTCCAACATCTTGTTGATTGATTGGTTACAAGAGCTGGGTCATTTCAATCATCAATCAATCAATGTTTATTTATATAGCCCCAAATCACAAATGTCTCAAAGGACTGCACAAATCATTACGACTACAACATCCTCGGAAGAACCCACAAAAGGGCAAGGAAAACTCACACCCAGTGGGCAGGGAGAATTCACATCCAGTGGGACGCCAGTGACAATGCTGACTATGAGAAACCTTGGAGAGGACCTCAGATGTGGGCAACCCCCCCCCCTCTAGGGGACCGAAAGCAATGGATGTCGAACGGGTCTAACATGATACTGTGAAAGTTCAATCCATAGTGGCTCCAAGACAGCAGTGAGAGTCCCGTCCACAGGAAACCATCTCAAGCGGATCAGCAGCGTAGAGATGTCCCCAACCGATACAGGCGAGCGGTCCATCCTGGGTCCCGACGAGCGGTCCATCCTGGGTCTCGACTCTGGACAGTCAGTACTTCATCCATGGTCATCGGACCGGACCCCCAAGAAGCGGCAGATCAACTGGTCTAAAAAGGAGGTCTATTTAAAGGCTAGAGTATACAGATGAGTTTTAAGATGAGTTTTGAGAACCAAAATCTCAGTGAGAACAATTCCAAAAGGTCCAGACTAGAACCAAGTTGATAAAACAATATCACTATCGCAATGTCATTGATATCAATATAAAATGCGTTGGATAAAATGTTACATGATTTTTGGTCGGAAGAATCCAGAAATAATGAAGCATAGTTAGTTGTATGCACCAAGGCACTCGTGGTCTGGTACGCTAGCAAAACCGGAAGTGGTCAATGAGTAGTGAAAGGGACACAGTATCAACTGTCAAGTAAGTTTTTTATTTATCTCCTTCATTGATGTGCATCTTTGATCGATAGACAATTATACCTCAATTATACATTTATGCATTTACACACCGATGCCTCAGAAGGACCATGATGAAGAAAAATCTTATATTTTCTTGCCCCCTTCTACATATGTAGTCATACTTAATGGATATCATACCAAACCAACAAATACATCCAAATATAATGAAAACAAAGAAAAAACACACAAACACAACAAGTGCAAAACCTCATGAAGTACAAACCGAAAAAAAAAGTAATATACACCCCACGGGATAATACAAAACAAATACAAAACCAGACAAAAAGAAAGGTAAAATAATAAATATGAAGCAAACACTTATCAATCAATCAATCAATCAATGTTTACTTATATAGCCCTAAATCACTAGTGTCTCAAAGGGCTGCACAAACCACTACGACATCCTCGGGCAAGGAAAACTCACACCCAGTGGACATCGGTGACAATAATGACCCAGTGGGACGTCGGTGACAATGATGACTATGAGAACATGATACTGTGATACTGATGATACTGATGACTATGAGAACATATGAGAACATGATACTGTGAAAGATCAATCCATAATGGATCCAACACAGTCGCGAGAGTCCAGTCCAAAGCAGATCCAACACAGCAGCGAGAGTCCCGTTCACAGCGGAGCCAGCAGGAAACCATCCCAAGCGGAGGCTGATCAGCAGCGCAGAGATGTCCCCAGCCGATACACAGGCGAGCAGTACATGGCCACCGGATCGGACCGGACTCCCTCCACAAAGGAGAGTGGGACATAGAAGAAAAAGAAAAGAAACGGCAGATCAACTGGTCTAAAAAGGGAGTCTATTTAAAGGCTAGAGTATACAAATGAGTTTTAAGGTGAGACTTAAATGCTTCTAAAAGCTTATGGCTGTCCATATGATTTTATTGTTCTGTCTTTCTATATTTTTTCAATTGGAATATATTTCTATAGCCTTTTATCTCATTGTAAAGAGAATTCCATAGTTCAACCCCCACCACTGATATAAGTTGTCCTTGAATACTGATGTTTCAAATGACCTTTTCTTCTATGCTGTGTACTCTCAGAAGTGATGACAAACAGTTTTTGTAAATTTGCTGGTAATGTTTTACTTTTAGCCTTAAACATGACACATAATGCCTGTAACTTTCCTAGCGGGGCGGTTTAGCTCGGTTGGTAGAGCGGCTGTGCCAGCAACTTGAGGGTTGCAGGTTCAATTCCCGCTTCTGCCAACCTAGTCACTGCCGTTGTGTCCTTGGGCAAGACACTTGACCCACCTGCTCCCAGTGCCACCCACACTGGTTTGAATGTAACTTAGATATTGGGTTTCACTCTGTAAAGCGCTTTGAGTCACTAGAGAAAAAGCGCTATATAAATATAATTCACAATTCACACTAGCTCCTGTAGTTTCAATAAACCAGAATTAATATCAAATATGTTTGTGTGTTCTAAGTAATCTACTTTATGAATAATCCTTATAGCTCTTTTCTGTAGTTGATACAATGCCTTTATGTATCATCTCGCTGCCTTTCTGTGCATTCTTTGCACGGAATGAGAAAATAAATAAAAAATGAGTGCTACAGAGAGCAAAGAAAATGATCGATTAAACAGGAAAAGCTACCTTGACACTAAGGCAGCGGGTCCTATTCTTAGGCCTGCTTATCTTTTCTTTTCAACGGATGTACGTAAACAACAGGTAGGAACTAGAGGACAGGATTTTAGAAATAAAATAAACAATTTGTGCTACTTTAATAATGATAATTTGGTCCAATATTATTTAAAAAAAAATGTTACTGCATAACAAAAATGTATTTCAATACCTAAAGAAGCATAACAAATCAAATTAAATGTTGCACAGACCACTCAACTTCTTGGGAGTAAGCCTGCAAAAAGGTTTTTCTCAGGTTTCTGTTTACATTTTGAAACGTTGCACTATTTTGTTATACTTTCAGCATTTTTTTACATATTCCCTTATTTGTGCACCTCAAATAGGTTAAGTTTTATTTGTAGCTTTAGAATTTTGTTTTACATTGTTTGTTTTTCAATGGTTGTGTTGATATTTCCTTTCATTTCTTCCTTGATAGCTGAGAGGATTATAATCAAAGTAAGTCTGAAATACACATTTTTAACATTTAACATAGTTTTCTTGATTTTCCATAGGTTATAAAAAATATAATTATTTGGGATGTAACATGTCAAAATCTTGATGGGATGTCGCATGGCTGCAGTTGTGTGTCCCCGAGTATGCAAGAATCCAGGAGAGTTGCGTGGAGGTAAGATGAATTTAATACACAAAAGAAAATAACAAAAGCAAACATAAAGCAGTCGTGCAGATAAACGTTCTCAACATAATGTTATCATCGAGCACTGAGGAGTGCTCGAGTGAAACATAAATAGACACTAGTGTGATTGACAGCAGGTGTGAACCGCTGCCAATCAACGAAAAGAGAAAAATAGTGCTCCGTGAATAAAAACAGGAAATACAACAAAATAAGAGCACTGAACCGGAAGTAAATACAAAAACACAAAAAACTAACAGAAATGAAGTGACACATCGTTACAGGACCTCCCCCTCAAGGAACAGATACCAGATGTTCCCTGGGAAAGAAAAAAAAAATGGAAAAAAGTCCAAAATGTAAGGGAGGGTGGAGGGAGGATTTGGTGGAGGGTTGCCAAACCTCGTGTCCCCGCAGCCAGCGAGGGAAAGTCAGGTGGCGGCGCCGCGTAGAGCGCCGCTGGAACTGGCGAGGCGGGCGGCCAGGGAACGGCCAAATCACTGGCCGAAAAAGAGGAGAGTGCGCAGGGCACGGCCACATCCACGGCCGACGTAGAAGCGGGCGCGCTGAAGCAGGCCGGGAAGCAGAAGACGTAACCGGCGGCGTGGAAACCGCAGGCGTCATCAACGGCGTGGAAGTGGCAGATGTCATCGGCGGCGTGAAAGCGGCGGATGTCATCGGCGGCGTGAAAGCGGCGGATGTCATCGGCGGCGTGAAAGCGGCGGATGTCATCGGCGGCGTGAAAGCGGCGGATGTCATCGGCGGCGTGAAAGCGGCGGATGTCATCGGCGGCGTGAAAGCGGCGGATGTCATCGGCGGCGTGAAAGCGGCAGATGATGACGCCGGGCGAGGAGCAGCAAATGCCGGCCGAGGAGTAGCGGATGCCGGCGGTGACGAAGCCCGGCGTGGTGCTGCTCTTGGCGGTGGAGCCGTGCGTAGTGCTGCTGATGTCAGCGTTGCAGCTGTGCGTGGAGCCGGCGTTGGAACTCGGCGTGGAGCCGGCGTTGGGGCTAGGCGTGGAGCCGGCGTAGGGGCTAGGCGTGGAGCCGGCGTAGGGGCTAGGCGTGGAGCCAGCGTAGGGGCTAGGCGTGGAGCCGGCGTTGGGGCTGTGCGAAAGCCCGCCAGGCACGTAGATGTCTCCGTGGAAGGAGACGCTTGCGAAGATGACAGCGGTGTGTGCCTGGCTGCACCGCAGTGTATTGTGGGCCCCCCTCCACTAGGCGGCTGCCAGAAACCGTCCACACTTGCGGGAAGACATGCCTGCTCGTCGGCGTCCCCCGGTGCGAAAACCAGGGACGGGCGGGAGGAGGCCAGGAAGAGGGACGAAGACACGTCCCGCGCCGAGTCCCAGCAGGAGGACAAAAGTGACCTCACTGTGGGCTCCACTGGAGCTCTCGGCGATCCAAAAAAGAGAGCGGGAGCTGGCAGAAAGAGCAGCCGGGGAGCAGCCGCTGGAAGCTGCGTAGGAGCAGGGAGAAGCAGCTCAGCAGACGACGGGAAGGATGGCGGCGGCGGACGTGCCGGTCGGAGAGCCGCAGTAGGCGACGGAGCCGCAGGAGCCGCGAGACGTGAAGGAGGAGGTGGGCGCGCCGGTCGGTGAGACGTAGCCGGCAGCGTTGCCGAGAGGAAGGATGGCGGCGGAGGACGCGCCGGTCGGTGAGCCGTAGCCGGTAGCGTTGCCGCGGGAGCCGCGAGGCATGCAGGAAGTGGCGGACGTGCTGGTCGGAGAGCCGTAGTCAGCCGTCGAGCCGAGAGGAAAGATGGCGGCGGGGGACGCGCCGGTCGGAGAGCCGAAGCCGGTGGCGTTGCCGCGGGGAGAGGGTCCGCATCTGTTGGCTGGGACCGCACAAACCTGGCCTTCAAGTCCTCCAGGAATTGTGCGGTCCAGAACGTCGGCTGAGGATTGCCGACAGGGATTCTCGCGAGGACACTTTCTTCTGGCTCGATGATACTGATGGGATGTCGCATGGCTGCAGTTGTGTGTCCCCGAGTATGCAAGAATCCAGGAGAGTTGCGTGGAGGTAAGATGAATTTAATACACAAAAGAAAATAACAAAAGCAAACATAAAGCAGTCGTGCAGATAAACGTTCTCAACATAATGTTATCATCGAGCACTGAGGAGTGCTCGAGTGAAACATAAATAGACACTAGTGTGATTGACAGCAGGTGTGAACCGCTGCCAATCAACGAAAAGAGAAAAATAGTGCTCCGTGAATAAAAACAGGAAATACAACAAAATAAGAGCACTGAACCGGAAGTAAATACAAAAACACAAAAAACTAACAGAAATGAAGTGACACATCGTTACAAATCTCACTGTAAAAAAAAAAAAAATCTCACTGTACGATATTGTCACGGTGTCAATTCCACGGTACGATATTATTGTATATGTACAAAATAATGAAATAAAATTCTTAAATGTAGTGTATAAAATCAAGTGGCATGAATGTATTTACTGTAATTATAGGCAAACATAATGCCCAAATGTTCTAATCACATTTATTACTACAAACAAGTGTCTGTATATGTATGTGTATATGTATGTATATATATATATACATATATAATGTAGGTATGTATGTATGTGGTATGTGTGTATATGTATGTGTATTTATGTGTATATATATAATAATAATGGATTAGATCTATATCGCACTTTTCTATTGTTAGATACTCAAAGCGCTCACAGAGAAGTGGGAACCCATCATTCATTCAAACCTGGTGTATTTATATATATGTATATATGTGTGTGTGTGTGTGTGTATATATATATGTATGTATATGTATGTATATATATATATATGTATGTATATATATGTATATGTATATATATGTATATGTATATATGTATATATATATGTATATGTATATATATGTATATGTATATATATGTATATGTATATATATATGTATATGTATATGTATATATATGTATATGTATATATATATGTATATGTATATGTATATATATATGTATATGTATATATATATATATATATATGTATATGTATATATATATATATGTATATATATATATATATATATGTATATGTATATATATATATGTATATATATATATATATATATATATATATATGTATATATATATATATATATATATATATGTATATATGTATATATATATATATATATATATATATATATATATGTATATATATATGTATGTATGTATGTATATCTATCCATCCATTTTCTACCGCTTATTCCCTTTCGGGGTCGCGGGGGGCGCTGGCGCCTATCTCAGCTACAATCGGGCGGAAGGCAGGGTACACCCTGGACAAGTCGCCACCTCATCGCAGGGCCAACAGATAGACAGACAACATTGACGCTCACATTCACACACTGGGGCCAATTTAGTGTTGCCAATCAACCTATCCCCAGGTGCATGTCTTTGGAAGTGGGAGGAAGCCGGAGTACCCGGAGGGAACCCACGCATTCACGGGGAGAACATGCAAACTCCACACAGAAAGATCCCGAGCCTGGATTTGAACCCAGGACTGCAGGAACTTCGTATTGTGAGGCAGACGCACTAACCCCTCTTCCCTCTTCCACCGTGAAGCCCATATATATATATATATATATATATATATATATATATATTTTTTTTTTTAATAGACTTTCATTTAATTGGCTTTAAACTGACAATATAAACATCCAATCAAATGTTAAATGTGTTCATGTTAGTGCTATCGACTTTTAACTTCAGAAAAAAGTATCCTCTGTAGTGGACATCTTATCACTTTGGAAAATGCTGATTCTTATGAAAGTTAGCTGCCAATTTAACGTCTAATATTTTAAAACCTTACAAATTGATGTTGGACCTCCTTACCAATATATTGGTTGTTTATCAAGTTGCTGGGGGGTTGTATATTGTAGCGTCCCGGAAGAGTTAGTGTTGCAGGGGTTTCTGGGTATTTGTTCTGTTGTGTTTATGTTGTGTTACGGTGTTGATGTTCTCCCGAAATGTGTTTGTCATTCTTGTTTGGTGTGGGTTCACAGCGTGGCGCATATTTGTAACCATTTCAAAGTTGTTTATACAGCCACCATCGGTGTGACCTGTATGGCCGTTTACCAACTATGTTTTGCATTCACTTGTGTGTGTGAAAAGCCCCCAATATTGTTGTCTTGGTGGAAATTAGGAGAAATTCGAGAGAATGGATTGCCCGGGAGATTTTCGGGAAGGGCCCTGAAATTTGTCAGTCTCCCGGGTAAATCGGGAGGGCTGGCAAGTATGACTGGGAGACGCAACTGCTCTCTACTTCTCCCTACGTCCCTGTACCGCGACGTTTTATAAAGTCATACATTTTACTTTTTGAAACCGATACCGATAATTTTCGATATTACATTTTAAAGCATTTTTCCGGCAATAATATTGGCAGTCCGATATTATTGGACATGTGTAGTTTTCAACCATATTGCCCAGCCCTACTCCAGACCGTGGCTGACTTCACTAAGTCATTTCTTTTAAAGTGAATACATTCAGCGCTGCGGAAAAGGTGTTGATGACAATTAAAACAACAATTCACACTTTGTCATCTTTCTCTAGAAGATGACACGTACCTAAATGTTAAAATGATTGTTGTCTTTATGCAGTCAAGATGGCTGTGACTAGTAGCTTCTTCCCAGAAAGGCCTTAAGGTGATCATACGCAAATACGGTATTAGCTTTCACTGTTATGCTGATGACACCCAACTCTACATGCCCCTAAAGCTGACCAACACGCCGGATTGTAGTCAGCTGGAGGCGTGTCTTAATGAAATTAAACAATGGATGTCCGCTAACTTTTTGCAACTCAACGCCAAAAAAACGGAAATGCTGATTATCGGTCCTGCTAGACACCGAACTCTATTTAATAATACAACTCTAACATTTGACAACCAAACAATTAAACAAGGCGACACGGTAAAGAATCTGGGTGTTATCTTCGACCCAACTCTCTCCTTTGAGGCACACATTAAAAGCGTTACTAAAACGGCCTTCTTTCATCTCCGTAATATCGCTAAAATTCGCTCCATTCTGTCCACTAAAGACGCTGAGATCATTATCCATGCGTTTGTTACGTCTCGTCTCGACTACTGTAACGTATTATTTTCGGGTCTCCCCATGTCTAGCATTAAAAGATTACAGTTGGTACAAAATGCGGCTGCTAGACTTTTGACAAGAACAAGAAAGTTTGATCACATTACGCCTGTACTGGCTCACCTGCACTGGCTTCCTGTGCACTTAAGATGTGACTTTAAGGTTTTACTACTTACATATAAAATACTACACGGTCTAGCTCCATCTTATCTTGCCGATTGTATTGTACCATATGTCCCGGCAAGAAATCTGCGTTCTAAGGACTCCGGCTTATTAGTGATTCCCAAAGCCCAAAAAAAGTCTGCGGGCTATAGAGCATTTTCCGTTCGGGCTCCAGTACTCTGGAATGCCCTCCCGGTAACAGTTCGCGATGCCACCTCAGTAGAAGCATTTAAGTCTCACCTTAAAACTCATTTGTATACTCTAGCCTTTAAATAGACTCCCTTTTTAGACCAGTTGATCTGCCGTTTCTTTTCTTTTTCTTCCATGTCCCACTCTCCCGTGTGGAGGGGGTCCGGTCCGATCCGGTGGCCATGTACTGCTCGCCTGTGTATCGGCTGGGGACATCTCTGCGCTGCTGGTCCGCCTACGCTTGGGATGGTTTCCTGCTGGCTCCGCTGTGAACGGGACTCTCGCTGCTGTGTCTTGGATCCTCTTTGGACTGGACTCTCGCGACTGTGTTGTATCCATTGTGGATTGAACTTTCACAGTATCATGTTAGACCCGCTCGACATCCATTGCTTTCCTCCTCTCCAAGGTTCTCATAGTCATCATTGTCACCGACGTCCCACTGGGTGTGAGTTTTCCTACCGAGGATGTCGTGGTGGTTTGTGCAGCCCTTTGAGACACTAGTGATTTAGGGCTATATAAGTAAACATTGATTGATTGATTGATTGATTTTCTTTGCATCTAAAACAGGAAATGTGTCATCCAGGCGAGTTTAATTTTAAATGAAAGCTTCTGCTATTTCTGCTTGGATGTGATCTTTAAAAGGATAGTTAGTGGAAAAAATCTTTCCAGGGGTGTCATTAGTAAGCTTACTAGTCAGCTCCCCCTCTGTGAGGGGCTTTACTCCAAGTTCTTGTGTACTGTTAATAAAAGTAGAAATGGAGAGAATGGTGTTTGAACATGACAAGTGGCCTCCGCACATAACCTTGGCAACGTGCACTATGAAGCTGACAGTCCTGACTTACTGTTATGGTCTGATAATTCGCGCTCATCTTCTTGGCGATTGTCTTAACGTGCTCACTCGCGGCGTTTCCGTGCTCTGTAAGGAGCGGCGCTGGTTTCCTGGCCAATTTTCGGTTGCCTCCGGGACTCTGATGTGATTTCAGAACGTTTCTCTGAGCTGTGACACCTGGACCGTCAACGTGGACCGTCAGAGCACAGCTGGCAGCGTCTAATCTCCACGCTGGGATCACAGAGACAAGGGTGTAATTACTAGCCCCCCCCCCCCGCACCCTTCAACCTACCCCCAGGCATGCCACGGAGTTGGGGTAGGGGGTGGTTACTGTTAATTGAGGAATTCTCAGAATACTCCTTTTTAAAGGGGCCATATTATGTAAAACCAACTTTTCCTACCTGTTGGGACCTGTTTTTGTGTAGTTGGGATCAAACCATGGGGACATGGTGGAGATATTTATACAAAAGACCTTGCCTTCTTCAAACTGGAATTTAAGACTTTAATGGCGTATTTTGCTTTAGTCAGCAGGTATTTCCATGTATGGTAGAGGTTTTCCCTAAAAGCTTTGCAGTTGTAGTGAAGAAGTTCCTTATTTTTCTCTATTCTCTTGTTGTGGGGCAGACTGGGTTCGTACATGTGTGCTAAAATCCTCTGCTGTTGCCATTTCTAACAAAAAGTAGCTATAGTTCTAACTCGGGTATTCTTAACGTTTTTGCCCAAGGGCCATTCAAATATTAACACTAAATTAATAATCTTACTCATGATTCCGGCTTCCTCCCACTTCCAAAGACATGCACCTGGGGATAGGTTGATTGGCAACACTAAATTGGCCCTAGTGTGTGAATGTGTGTCTATCTGTGTTGGCCCTGCGATGAGGTGGCGACTTGTCCAGGGTGTACCCCGCCTTCTGCCCAATTGTAGCTGAGATAAGCGCCAGCGCCCCCCTCGACCCCAAAAAGGGAATAAGTGGTAGAAAATGGATGGATGGATGATTTTAATCACATACAGTATTTACAAAAAACGTTTCCATTTGAGTTGGGAAATCGTGTTAGAGGTAAATAAAAATAGAATACAATGATTTTCAAATCCTTTTCAACCTATATTCAATTTTCTGGATGTTGTTGATGAATAGCTTTCGCTTTGCATAGTAGAGCTGTAACTTGCACTTACAGATGTAGCGACAAACTGTATTTAGTGACAGTGGTTTTCTGTAGTGTTCCTGAGCCCAAGTGGTGATATCCTTTAGAGATTGATGTCGGTTTTTGAAACAGTGCTGTCTGAGGGATGGAGGGTCACGGTCATCCAATGTTGGTTTCTGGCCATGCCGCTTACGTGGAGTGATTTCTCCAGATTCTCTGAACTTTTTGATGATATTATGGAGCGTAGATGTTGAAATCCCCTAAAATTCTTACAATTGCACTGTGAGACACTTTGTTCTTAAACTGTTTGACTATTTGCTCACGCAGTTGTGGACAAAGGGGTGTACCTCGCCCCATCCTTTCTTGTGAAAGACGGAGCATTTTTTGGGAAGCTGTTTTTATACCCAATCATGGCACCCACCTGTTCCCAATTAGCCTGCACACCTGTGGGATGTTCCAAATAAGTGTTTGATGAGCATTCCTCAACGTTATCAGTATTTATTGCCACCTTTCCCAACTTCTTTGTCACGTGTTGCTGGCACCAGATTCTAAAGTTAATGATTATTTGCAAAAAAAAACAAACAATGTATGAGTTTGAACATCAAATATGTTGTCTTTATAGCGCATTCAACTGAATATGGGTTGAAAAGGATTTGCAAATCATTGTATTCCGTTTATTTTTACATCTAACACAATTTCCCAACTCATATGGAAACAGGGTTTGTATATCTAACCTACTTACAGTTTACATTCTTGTCAAATGATATGAAGCAATGTGATGATCACAAATAGAATTATTCATTTATCACATAAACCTTTAGCTTATGTCCAGCTCCATCCATTCATTTTTTACCGCTTATTCCCTTTGGGGTCGCGGGGGGCGCTGGTGCCTATCTCAATGTCCAGTTGATTAGAAAAATAATTACTAACCAAATATACAGGATATAACAGACAGAAAACACATAATTATGTTGTGCTGAGGGGAGCACGGTGGAGGAGGGGTTAGTGCGTCTGCCTCACAATACGAAGGTCCCGGGTTCGATCCTGCGCTCGGGATCATTCTGTGTGGAGTTTGCATGTTCACCCCGTGACTGCGTGGGTTCCTTCCGGGTACTCCGGCTTCCTCCCACCTCCAAAGACATGCACCTGGGGATAGGTTGATTGGCAACACTAAATGGGCCCTAGTGTGTGAATGTGAGTGTGAATGTTGTCTGTCTATCTGTGTTGGCTCTGCGGTGAGGTGGCGACTTGTCCAAGGTGTACCCCACCTTCTGCCCGATTGTAGCTGAGATGGGCTCTAGCACCCCCTGCCACCCGAAAGGGACAAGCGGTAGAAAATGGAATAGATAGATAGTACTTTATTGATTCCTTCAGGAGAGTTCCCTCAGGAAAATAAAAATTCCAGCAGCAGTGTACAGAATTGAGATCGAATTTAAACAGTACAAAGTAAATAATGGGGGTATAAATGGAAAAAAAATAGAAAAATGTTACAATAAAAATCAAAAGCAACAATGAGAATAACAATATAACAGTAAAATAAGAATATAACAAGAGAAACTAGGCAGTGGTGACCAGACAGGAGTTGTACAGTCTAATAGCGTGTGGGACAAACCAGATTTTTAGTCTGTTAGTCCTGTAGGCTCCAGCGACCCAAAAAAAGGGACAAGCGGTAGAAAATGAATTGATGGATGCATAGTCCTGCACTTGGTATGAAGCAGTCTAGCACTGAACAGGCTCCTCTGGCTACTGATAACGCTATGCAGAGGGTGACTGGCATCATCCAGGATGCTCACTAGTTTTTCCACAGTACTGTTCTCTGCCACCGTCTCCAGTGAGTCCAGTTTTATTCCGATCGTACAACCGGCCCGCCTGATCAGTTTCTCCAGTCTGGAGCTGTCCTTCTTAGATGTACTGCCCCCCTAGCACACTACGACATAGAACAGAACGCTGGCAACCACAGACTGGTAGAACATCAACAAGAGGTTTTTTTTTTTTTTTTTACAGATGTGTAATAAGAAACTGTCGATAAAATTAAATTGCTAACAAAAATAGTTTTCCCACTTTAGTCATAATTCTTGCGCTTAATACATTTCTCTATCACTTTAGCTCCAGACTGCTTATGTTTTTGTTTATCATCATTACTGTCACAAGTGGTGGAAATGTGTATTACAACTGGCCCATATGGACCACTGCTGAGAAACATATGGCCCTATGGTGAAGAAACGTAGTTCTAACTTATCAATCAATCAATGTTTACTTATATAGCCCTAAATCACTAGTGTCTCAAAGGGCTGCACAAACCACTACGACATCCTCGGTAGGCCCACATAAGGGCAAGGAAAACTCACACCCAGTGGGACATCGGTGACAATAATGACTATGAGAACATGATACTGTGATACTGATGATACTGATGACTATGAGAACATATGAGAACATGATACTGTGAAAGATCAATCCATAATGGATCCAACACAGCAGCGAGAGTCCCGTTCACAGCGGAGCCAGTACGAAACCATCCCAAGCGGAGGCTGATCAGCAGCGCAGAGATGTCCCCAGCCGATACAAAGGCGAGCAGTACATGGCCACCGGATCGGACCGGACTCCCTCCACAAAGGAGAGTGGGACATAGAAGAAAAAGAAGACAAACGGCAGATCAACTGGTCTAAAAAGGGAGTCTATTTAAAGGCTAGAGTATACAAATGAGTTTTAAGGTGAGACTTAAATGCTTCTACTGAGGTGGCATCTCGAACTGTTACCGGGAGGGCATTCCAGAGTACTGGAGCCCGAAATGAAAAAGCTCTACAGCCCGCAGACTTTTTTTGGGCTTTGGGGATCACTAATAAGCCGGAGTCCTTTGAACGCAGATTTCTTGCCGGGACATATGGTACAATACAATCGGCAAGATAGGATGGAGCTAGACCGTGTAGTATTTTATACGTAAGTAGTAAAACCTTAAAGTCACATCTTAAGTGCACAGGAAGCCAGTGCAGGTGAGCCAGTACAGGCGTAATGTGATCAAACTTTCTTGTTCTTGTCAAAAGTCTAGCAGCCGCATTTTGTACCAACTGTAATCTTTTAATGCTAGACATGGGGAGACCCGAAAATAATACGTTACAGTAGTCGAGGCGAGACGTAACAAACGCATGGATAATGATCTCAGCGTCTTTAGTAGACAGAATGGAGCGAATTTTAGCGATATTGCGGAGATGAAAGAAGGCCGTTTTAGTAACTCTTTTAATGTGTGCCTCAAAGGAGAGAGTTGGGTGGAAGATAATACCCAGATTCTTTACCGTGTCGCCTTGTTTAATTGTTTGGTTGTCAAATGTTAGAGTTGTATTATTAAATAGAGTTCGGTGTCTAGCAGGACCGATAATCAGCATTTAGAATCAATATAGATGTTCTAAAAACCACAACATGCCACGTCCTTTAAGACGGCTCACAAATGGGTCATTCCGATGAGACAGTCAGAAACCGGTTTGAAGATTGGTTTGTAAAACTAAATCCATGCAAAATTTTGACTAAAGCACCACCAAAAAATTCATTACAAGACCGTTTTAACTGGCTCCGGAGCAGCCTGGCCATCTGCCAATGTGGCCCCTTTCTTGGCTGCACCTGAAGGCTCCCCCTCCCCCTGTCATAAGAACACGTGTCATTGACCTTCATTGTGACGTCTGGAATGATGGCACGTCTCTCAGCTCACAGCTTACAGGAGGAAATTGACAGCTCCTTCCTGGAATACATTATCATTAGAACATTCTGGCAAGAAGTTGCAATTAAACTTGTTTTTTTGCGCAGCACTACAACCTAGAGCTGGGCAATATGTTCTTTTTTTTTTTAATATCTCTATTTTTAGGCCATATCACCATACATGACATATATCTAGATATTTTGCCTTAGCCATGAAATAACACTTGGTGCATTTAATCACATCAGTATGATGATTGTATGTGTCTACATTAAAACATTATTGTTCATACTGCATTAATATATGCTCATTTTAAACTTTCATGCAGAGAGGGAAATCGCAACTAAGTCAATTGACCAAAACTGTATTTATTAATCAGTTATTAAGCAGCGGCACAAACGTTCATGTCCTTTCCAAACAGAAAGTGCAAGATTGTCAGAGACATTTTAAAACAAGCTATTTGTGCACTTTTGTGCACGATGTCACTAAGAGGACATATTAAATAAGACACTAAATTAAAGTGCACTTTTTGTACAGAACACCACAAAATCAATCAATCAATCAATGTTTACTTATATAGCCCTAAATCACTAGTGTCTCAAAGGGCTGCACAAACCACTACGACATCCTCGGGCAAGGAAAACTCACACCCAGTGGGACATCGGTGACAATAATGACTATGAGAACGTGATACTGTGATACTGATGATACTGATGACTATGAGAACATATGAGAACATGATACTGTGAAAGATCAATCCATAATGGATCCAACACAGTCGCGAGAGTCCAGTCCAAAGCGGATCCAACACAGCAGCGAGAGTCCCGTTCACAGCGGAGCCAGCAGGAAACCATCCCAAGCGGAGGCTGATCAGCAGCGCAGAGATGTCCCCAGCCGATACACAGGCGAGCAGTACATGGCCACCGGATCGGACCGGACTCCCTCCACAAAGGAGAGTGGGACATAGAAGAAAAAGAAAAGAAACGGCAGATCAACTGGTCTAAAAAGGGAGTCTATTTAAAGGCTAGAGTATACAAATGAGTTTTAAGGTGAGACTTAAATGCTTCTACTGAGGTGGCATCTCGAACTGTTACCGGGAGGGCATTCCAGAGTACTGGAGCCCGAAATGAAAAAGCTCTACAGCCCGCAGACTTTTTTTGGGCTTTGGGGATCACTAATAAGCCGGAGTCCTTTGCACTTTTGTGCATGATGTCACACAAGATATTTCAATAACCGTCAAATAAAAATGAGCTGCATAATAGAAAATCAATTCGCTATGTGGTAGGTTACTGCAGATGTTATCTCCTTTTGTTTTTCACAATTTTTTCATATAGTGTTGATGTGGAAATGGTTGCCTCGGCATTTTGTTGGTGTGGCACCGAATGGAGATGTTGACATGCATATGACAAGCACTCTTCATTCTCTTGCAGGTGACTTTTCAAATTATGCTACATATTAGCAGTAATGCTTCTTTTTGTAGCAACGCTTTTGCCCCGCACTTGACAAATTACGCTTGTCTGTTTGACATATTCCCACTTGAAGCCAAACCACTGCCAGACGATGGACCCCATCCGTTTTTGGGGGGAATTAATTCTTCCTTCATTTGTTACCAGATATGCACCTTCTTTCTCTCGTATTACCACTCGCACGGCTCCACTCTCAATGCAGCTAACTAGTGGTGTAACAGTACGTGTATTTGTATTGAACCGTTTCGGTACAGGGGTTTCGGTTCGGCACGCAGGCGTACCGAACGAGTTTGTAAGCAAAAGTCTTCACAAGCTGCTCTGCTTTCTGCCTCTGTCTCAGCAGCAAGCATTGTACCACCCACACAACCATCTGATTGGTTACATACAAAGCCAATCAGCAGTGCGTATTCAGAGCGATGTAGTCAATGCTTCAGCGTCGAGCAGATATTTGTTTAGCAGGGGAGCAGCGGACATGGTACTCTCCCCAAATTATAAAAAACACTTCCCAGTCACAACTATTACAAACATCACTATGAGCCCGTTGACCTTCTAGAAACTTAAACTGCAGCTCAGCTAGTAAGCAGTATAGGCTTGAGGTGAAGGCTGATTAGCTTTTAGCGTAACGTTAGCTCATTTTGCTGAGAGAGTGTGTGCGTGCGTGCGTGCGTGTGTTAGGGGCAGCAAAGCCCTGTCTGTTATTTCATTGAACTCCATGGTGTTCAAGGATGAATAGTCTCTCTTATTGCTATTGTACTATTTTTTTCAGCAATAGTTACATTAATCATTAGTAATGTAGCGGCCTAGTTTTGAATGGCAGGGTCCCTGCTATCACATGTTGATAAAAATATAACATTTACATAATAAAAGTCAACTACAGGCTTCTCAAATGCTGTAATAAATTAAGCATGATGAGTTGACATTAAACAGTTTCAATGGAAACTGTTTAATGTTAAACTTTTTATATGTAGAAGAAAGTTTTTTTCATTTTATTTAATCAAAGCAACAACTTGAGGCAGTTTAATGTGGATTAACGTGGGCAGAATTATGATAGTGTTCCCAATGTTAAAAGGATAAAGCCATTGTTTACAAATTTGGTAAATAAATAACCCAAAAAATGTATATTTTGTTGATTTCTTACTGTACGGAAAATGAACCGAACCGTGACCTCTAAACCGAGGTACGTACCAAACCGAAATTTTTATGTACCGTTACACCCCTAATGATATCTATTGTCGCTAGTCTGCGGGCTATAGAGCGTTTTCCGTTCGGGCTCCAGTACTCTGGAATGCCCTCCCGGTAACAGTTCGAGATGCCACCTCAGTAGAAGCATTTAAGTCTCACCTTAAAACTCATTTGTATGCTCTAGCCTTTAAATAGACTCCCTTTTTAGACCAGTTGATCTGCCGTTTCTTTTCTTTTTCTTCTATGTCCCACTCTCCCTTGTGGAGGGGGTCCGGTCCGATCCGGTGGCCATGTACTGCTTGCCTGTGTATCGGCTGGGGACATCTCTGCGCTGCTGATCCGCCTCCGCTTGGGATGGTTTCCTGCTGGCTCCGCTGTGAACGGGACTCTCGCTGCTGTGTTGGATCCGCTTTGGACTGGACTCTCGCGACTGTGTTGGATCCATTGTGGATTGAACTTTCACAGTATCATGTTAGACCCGCTCGACATCCATTGCTTTCCTCCTCTCCAAGGTTCTCATAGTCATCATTGTCACCGACGTCCCACTGGGTCATTATTGTCACCGATGTCCCACTGGGTGTGAGTTTTCCTTGCCCTTATGTGGGCCTACCGAGGATGTCGTGGTGGTTTGTGCAGCCCTTTGAGACACTAGTGATTTAGGGCTATATAAGTAAACATTGATTGATTGATAGAGAGACAATTGCAATGATCCGGTTTCACCTGAGAGGCAAAATATTGAATTATCCAAAATGAAGGAAAATCCTGAGGATGTTTTCACACTTTGATCCCCTTTGATGACTATCATCCATCCATTTTCTACCGCTTATTCCCTTTCGGGGTCACGGGGGGCGCTGGCGCCTATCTATCAAGGGTCTTTAAAAAGAAATGTTGCTCTGGTCCAGAGTGTGAATGCAATCTTAGTGTGTATTAAACTGCTTTAGTGTGAATTCAGTTTCCGTCCTGCAAAGGGGTCCCAGTGTGAGGTGGACTTAGTTTAGGGAAGGACTGAGGTGTAGACTATAGTTGACTTTCACACGTGGTCCTCTGTCGTCCATGGGCGGCGCTGTCTAAATGCTAGCTCGGTGGACCGCTGGCATCCACAAGTATGCTGCTCGCCACAGCACAGCTATAATTGCCTCCAGCAGGGAAAAAAGTCTCGTCTCTACCAATGTGGGCGAGTCTTCTGCGTGTACGTTTATAAAAAGGCTTTAATTTGGACCTTTTGGCCTGATGTCTGGACCCGCCCACGTTTGATGCTGAAGACTCGAGCTGACAGCTGCCGCCTTCCTGTTTAGACCCGAGTCATCCCATCAAACATGGATCTTACTCCGTCCTACTAACACCTTTAGAACAGAGCAACCGTACTCTGTGTACAGGTGCATATCTATAAATTAGAATCTCAGTCTAAATATTTGATTTTCAATCAATCAATCAATCAATCAATCAATCAATCAATCAATGTTTATTTATATAGCCCCAAATCACAAATGTCTCAAAGGACTGCACAAATCATTACGAGTACAACATCCTCGGAAGAACCCACAAAAGGGCAAGGAAAACTCACACCCAGTGGGCAGGGAGAATTCACATCCAGTGGGACGCCAGTGACAATGCTGAATATGAGAAACCTTGGAGAAGACCTCGGATGTGGGCAACCCCCCCCCTCTAGGGGACCGAAAGCAATGGATGTCGAGCGGGTCTAACATGATACTGTGAAAGTTCAATCCATAGTGGCTCCAACACAGCCGCGAGAGTTCAGTTCAAGCGGATCCAAGACAGCAGCGAGAGTCCCGTCCACAGGAGACCATCTCAAGCGGAGGCGGATCAGCAGCGTAGAGATGTCCCCAACCGATACACAGGCGAGCGGTCCATCCTGGGTCCCGACGAGCGGTCCATCCTGGGTCTCGACTCTGGACAGCCAGTACTTCATCCATGGTCATCGGACCGGACCCGCTCCACAAGGGAGGGGGGGACATAGGAGAAAGAAAAGAAGCGGCAAATCAACTGGTCTAAAAAGGTCTATTGAAAGGCTAAAGTATACAGATGAGTTTTAAGGTGAGACTTAAATGCTTCTACTGAGGTAGCATCTGGAACTGTTACCGGGAGGGCATTCCAGAGTACTGGAGCCCGAACGGAAAACGCTCTATAGCCCACAGACTTTTTTTGAGCTCTAGGAATCACTAATAAGCCGGAGTCTTTTGAACGCAGATTTCTTGCCGGGACATATGGTACAATATTTTAGATTTGAATGGCAATGTCTAATTTGGATTTTAGAAGTCCAAATTAGACAAAGCGACCAATTGAAGGACATTTTTGCAGTCAATTTATTAAGTGGATCAGTCGTTTACAAAGTCCATCAATCCATTTTCTACCAGTTGTTCCTTTTGGGGTCGCTGGAGAGGTAAAGTAAACTTACAAAGTAAACTTTTTAAAATTTTGTGAGATAGCCATTTGGTAGTTTTATTACTGCTGCCTAGTTTCTCTTGTTATATTCTTATTTTACTTCTATATTTTTATTGTTATTGTTGCTTTTTATTTTTATCATTGTAATATTTTTCTACTTTGTTTCCATTTATACCCCCATTATTTATTTTTAGTTTTTAAATTCGATCTCCATTCTTTTTATTGTTATTGTTGCTTTTTATTTTTATTATTGTAATATTTTTCGACTTTGTTTCCATTTATACCCCTGTTATTTATTTTTACTTTTTAAATTCGATCTCCATTCTGTACACTGCTGCTGGAATTTTAAGTTTCCTGAGGGAACTCTCTGAAGGAATCAATAAAGTACTATCTATCTCTCTATCTCTCTCTCTCTCTCTACATCTCTACATCTCGCTCTCTATTTCTCGCTCTATCTCTACATCTCTCTCTCTATTTCTCGCTCTATCTCTACATCTCTCTCTATCTCTACATCTCTCGCTCTCTATTTCTCGCTCTCTCTATCTCTCGCCCTCTCTATCTCTCGCTCTATCTCCATCTCTCGCTCCATCTCTCGCTCTCTATCTCTTGCTCGCTCTCTATTAGCTGTAAATAAGAAATGACAGTCTTGAATTATTAAAGTATAGACTGAATCTATAAAATATTCACTAAGAGTGTCAAATTTTTAATTGAACTAAAGTGGTACTTTGAGATAAGCGCGGCCTTTCAAAGTGTCAACTTGTTGTTATTCTTTAGGTTGCGAGCAAAACGTCAGGTCACGAGACTCCCCACCGCTATTTGGCATGGAGCAGTTTTTCTCAAATAGTGAGATGTGCGATGCCGCAAGGGGTGCGGGTGACCCCGGGGTGATAATAGACTTTATCAGTATCATGCTTCAAACTCTGTTTCAAAAAAGACTGCAAAACATGCCAATTTTAGCCATTAATCTTGAATATTCTTCGATTTATTTAAAATAATTAGCACAAATCGTTGCATTTAATTTTGTTTTGTAGGTTAAAGTGTTTAGAGTTGCTGATCAATTTGAATTTGTTATCATGCGAGTCCATTTAATTGTATTTTTCAGTATCAAATGGCTCAAGACGACCAAAAAATGTTTTGTTTAAATAAGGATGTATTTATTTAAAATTTTCAAGCAAAATGATGCACCTTAAATCTTTTGTTATGGACAAAAACATTTTTAATAAAGCTTATTAAAAAGAATTAGCATGTCACTAAAGATGAAGAACACATTTGTGTACTTATGGACTAAGTACATCATATCAAAAGATGATTCTTATTTTTTATTCTAATTATGGTCCAATTAGCCCAAATAGCAAAGAGAAATAATAAAAGCATGTAAACAAACAGTTTGGGCCTTAAGAGGTTAATACTTTTGACAAAATAATAGAATGGAAAATATGTTACTGCTTATATCAGTAGACTAAATTATGAGCCTTGTTTGCTTACTTACTACTAAAAGACAAGTTGTCTTTTGTGTTCCCTATTTTATTTAAGGATAAACTTGCAATAAGAAACACATGTTTAATGTACCCTCAGATTTTTTGTTAAAATAAAGCCAATAATGCAATTTTTGTGATCCCCCTTATTTAGAAAAGTATCAAAGTACCGAAAAGTTTTGAAATTATTTTGGAACTGGTACCAAAATACTAGTAGAAATTGGACAATAATTTATCATTTCATAAAATGTTCACGCTTTTAAGAATCTTTATTTCCTAAAGAATATACTGACGAAACTCAAAACATTTGAATGTTGTACAAAGGTTAGTTTAGAAGGTGAAAGTAATAAATGACAAATGCAACTCAAGATAGCTCAAGCCTTCTTTTGATATAACTTTGGTTATAGCTTACATCTTATAAAAAAAAAAACCTTAATTTGAAAATCTCAGGAAATTTGGCGTTTGCAAAAACTGTAAGGCAATTATAACAAAGGCTTGACATATCTCACTTTACATGTAATGAGTTTATATCACATTAGACGTTGAATTGCTGACATTAATGGACTTTTACACAATATTCAATTTGATTTAGTTTCACCTGTACAAGGGCAATGACTGAGTGAAAACCTGGTTGAAGGAAGACATGCAACTTTCTCTGACTCCAACCGAACATTCGCCTACCGGAAATCAGTCTACTAAAATTATGCCAGCCTTTGACCACAAACTTTGTCACTGCTCGTTGACAGTCATCTATCCTGGCCTGAGGCATTGTACTCTTCCCTGTCGCGGTGAAAGGAGAAGCCAGAGGTAAACGTGAACTAGTACCGTCTCCTGTCATTCTTAATTAACTGAGTAGGCATTCATTTCAATAGCAGCTTCGGCAAGTTTGAAAAATGGCGCTAATAAAAGCGTTACTAAAACGGCCTTCTTTCATCTCCGTAATATCGCTAAAATTCACTCCATTTTGTCCACTAAAGACGCCGAGATCATTATCCATGCGTTTGTTACGCCTCGTCTCGATTACTGTAACGTATTATTTTCCGGTCTCCCCATGTCTAGCATTAAAAGATTACAGTTGGTACAAAATGCGGCTGCTAGACTTTTGACAAGAACAAGAAAGTTTGATCACATTACACCTGTACTGGCTCACCTGCACTGGCTTCCTGTGCACTTAAGATGTGACTTTAAGGTTTTACTACTTACGTATAAAATACTACACGGTCTAGCTCCATCCTATCTTGCCGATTGTATTGTACCATATGTCCCGGCAAGAAATCTGCGTTCAAAAGACTCCGGCTTATTAGTGATTCCTAGAGCTCAAAAAAAGTCTGCGGGCTATAGAGCGTTTTCCGTTCGGGCTCCAGTACTCTGGAATGCCCTCCCGGTAACAGTTCGAGATGCTACCTCAGTAGAAGCATTTAAGTCTCACCTTAAAACTCATTTGTATACTCTAGCCTTTAAATAGACTCCCTTTTTAGACCAGTTGATCTGCCGTTTCTTTGCTTTTTCTTCTATGTCCCACTCTCCCGTGTGGAGGGGGTCCGGTCCGATCCGGTGGCCATGTACTGCTCGCCTGTGTATCGGCTGGGGACATCTCTGCGCTGCTGGTCCGCCTACGCTTGGGATGGTTTCCTGCTGGCTCCGCTGTGAACGGGACTCTCGCTGCTGTGTCTTGGATCCTCTTTGGACTGGACTCTCGCGACTGTGTTGTATCCATTGTGGATTGAACTTTCACAGTATCATGTTAGATCCGCTCGACATCCATTGCTTTCCTCCTCTCTAAGGTTCTCATAGTCATCATTGTCACCGACGTCCCACTGGGTCATTATTGTCACCAATGTCCCACTGGGTGTGAGTTTTCCTACCGAGGATGTCGTGGTGGTTTGTGCAGCCCTTTGAGACACTAGTGATTTAGGGCTATATAAGTAAACATTGATTGATTGATTGATTGATTGATATGTCCCCCCCTCCCTTGTGGAGGGGGTCCGGTCCGATGACCATGGATGAAGTACTGACTGTCCAGAGTCGAGACCCAGGATGGACCGCTCGTCGGGACCCAGGATGGACCGCTCGCCTGTATCGGTTGGGGACATCTCTACGCTGCTGATCCGCTTGAGATGGTTTCCTGTGGACGGGACTCTCACTGCTGTCTTGGAGCCACTATGGATTGAACTTTCACAGTATCATGTTAGACCCGCTCGACATCCATCGCTTTCGGTCCCCTAGAGGGGGGGGGTTGCCCACATCTGAGGTCCTCTCCAAGGTTTCTCATAGTCAGCATTGTCACTGGCGTCCCACTGAATGTGAATTCTCCCTGCCCACTGGGTGTGAGTTTTCCTTGCCCTTATGTGGGTTCTTCCGAGGATGTTGTAGTCGTAATGATTTGTGCAGTCCTTTGAGACATTTGTGATTTGGGGCTATATAAATAAACATTGATTGATTGATTGATATAATTGCCGCTTTTGATAGTACCTTTTTGTATTCATGACGGATGCCGTGCTGCGAGCGTTACTGCCGCTGAGAGGTGATCGGAGCGGTTTAAAATCGCGACATTCTTTTAGTTACTGCATTTTGTGTGTTCCAATGTTTCACAGTATTGTTCGTACGTCCTACTTTTGATGAAATGGCAACTTGCCTACAATTAGCGCTGTTGCAATGTTTTGTTTTGTTAAATGTAGCCAACCTTTAAAACAATTCTATCACACGGGCGCTATTTTCTGGCTGTCCGCCAACAGGAAATATTTTTTTTTTGGAAATTGGCAAGCAATTTCAAGGAGTTAATACCCTGGAAGACAGTTCTGAACAAGAACCGGTTATTCGATTCTTATTCCTGTCAGCGATAAATGTTATAATTCCAAAACTTGTATTCCAAGGTAATTCTTTCAAAGGAATTCTAATTCATCGTTGTATGTAGTCTCTGTGTGTCCGACATCGGAATACACCGATGGGCGATTCAAACTTTCTGCACATGTCATAGTCGAGCAACGTGTATGTCATTGTGAATTGTGAATTATATTTATATAGCGCTTTTCTCTAGCGACTCAAAGCGCTTTACATAGTGAAACCCAATATCTAAGTTACATTTAAACCAGTGTGGGTGGCACTGGGAGCAGGTGGGTAAAGTGTCTTGCCCAAGGACACAACGGCAGTGACTAGGATGGCGGAAGCGGGAATCGAACCTGCAACCCTCAAGTTGCTGACACGGCCACTCTACCAAACGAGCTATACCGCCTCAAGGACTCGGTACATTCAAATTGGCCATTGAAGCAAACTTACTGTGTTTGAATAGCCCTTTGGCTGACGTCAACTTGAGCGTTCCGCTACGCCAGGCCAGGGGATGCCGAAGCAAGCTAAGCTAAACTGAGCTAGGGCTCCTTGCACACCTGCACATTATCAAAAGCAAAACCAAAACCAAACAATTACGCCGACAGGTTTAAACTGAAAGTATGCAGTGTATTAGGACTGGGCAATATGGCCTTTTTTAATATCTCGATATTTTTAGGCCATATCGCGATACACGATAAATATCTCAATATTTTGCCTTGGCCTTGAATTAACACTTGATACATATAATCACAGCAGTATGATGATTCTTTGTGTCTATATTAAAACATTGGATTGATATATGCTCATTTTAAACTTTCATGCATGTTACGCTTGTGTGGCATTGTAATGCCGGATTCGGTCCTCCGTGGATGCGTCAGCAAGAACACAGCAAAAAGGTAAGAACTAAGGGATTTATTAAACAAAAGGAGCTATGAACAAAAATACTGATACAAATAGAAAAGGCAAATAAAAGCGCTAGCATGGAAAGCTAGGACAAACAAACCGAAGCACAAGGGCACCAAAAGGAAATACAAAACAACTAGCGTGAAAGCTAGGAATAAAAATAAAGCTTAGCGTGAGAGCTAGC
Source organism: Nerophis ophidion (assembly GCF_033978795.1). Taxonomy (NCBI): domain Eukaryota; kingdom Metazoa; phylum Chordata; class Actinopteri; order Syngnathiformes; family Syngnathidae; genus Nerophis; species Nerophis ophidion. The sequence goes on along the minus strand of NC_084612.1, from coordinate 86,513,465 downwards.
GAAAACGAGAGTGAGAGACAAGTCGTAAACAGATGTATGTGAACAAAACTAAGATCCGACAATCAGTGAACAGAAAACGCTGGCTTATAAACAGGTGGTGATTAGTAAAGACAGGTGTGCTGGAAAAGAGAGTAGCAGCTGAAACTAATGAGTGACCATGGAAACGAACGAAACAGGAACTGATATAAAAATGGAACAAAAATAACAATACGGTGATGATCCGACCATCGGATCACAACAGTATCCCCCCCCAAAAGAGACAGATACCAGATGTCCAAAAAAAAAATACAACAAAGAATGCAAAGAAAAACTAGAACCCCCTCCCCACAACAAGAAAATCCGCAGAAGAAGGGAGGGCGGAGGGTCACCAGGTCGCGTGTCCCCGAATCCACCGAGGAATAGCAATGTGGCGGCGGCGGATGGAACGCCGCTGCCGAAAAAGTTTTGGCGGCCGACCTTGAAAAGGCCACATCAGTGGCCGCCTTGCAGGATGAGGTGCACGGCGAGGCGGACGACCTCGCAGAGGCCACACCTGTGGCAGACGTGGAGGAGGCTTGGCAGCAGCAGACGAAGGTGCGGGGGCTGCAGCCGAAGCAGGTGCAGAGGCCGGCGGAGGAGCAGGCGCAGGCTTCAGCCGAGGAGCAGGCGCAGAGGCCGGCGGAGGAGCAGGCGCAGGCTTCAGCCGAGGAGCAGGCGCTGGCTTCAGCCGAGGAGCAGGCGCTGGCTTCAGCCGAGGAGCAGGCGCTGGCTTCAGCCGAGGAGCAGGCGCTGGCTTCAGCCGAGGAGCAGGCGCTGGCTTCAGCCGAGGAGCAGGCGCTGGCTTCAGCCGAGGAGGAGGCGTTGGCTTCAGCCGAGGAGGAGGCGTTGGCTGTAGCCGAGGTGCAGGTGCTGCAGCCGAAGAAGGCGGCGTCGTGGAGTATGGCGTAGTCGTCGCCGTCGTGGAGGTCGGCGTAGTCGTCGCCGTCGTGGAAGAAGGCGTAGTAGTCGGCGTCGTGGAAGAAGGCGTAGTAGTCGGCGTGGAAACCGCAGTTGTCGACGCAGGTGTTGGAGTGGGTTCCAACTTAAGAGCTGGTGCGAACTCCAGCTTTGGAGCTGGTGCTGGAGTGGGCTCCAGCTCTGGAGCTGGTGATAGAGTGTGCTCCAGCTTTGGAGCTAATGCTGGACTGGGTTCCAGCTTTAAGGCTGGTGCTGGAGTGGGTTCCAGCTTAGGAACAGGTGCTGGTGCGAGGACCAGGAAAGAGTCGATTGCTGGCGTGAGAACCAGACTAGGATTCGGTGCTGGTGTGTGAACCAGGCGAGAGACCGAAGCTGGTGTGGGAACAAGGTTAGGAACCTCTTCTGGTGTGAAAACCAGGCGAGAGTCTACTTTTGGTGTAAAAACCAGGTTAGGGACAGTGCCGAACATCGGTGGTGGAGGACGTGCTGGAGGTAATGACCTCGCAAGTCTGAACACCGGTGGAGGAGGTCTACTTGGTCGTTGTGATTTGACCGGGGGAAACACAGGTGGAGGAGGTCTACAAGGCCGTTGAGACTTGGCCGGGGGAAAAACAGGTGGAGGAGGTCTACAAGGCCGTTGAGACTTGGCCGGGGGAAACACAGGTGGAGGAGGTCTACGAGGAAGAGCTAAGCGGAATACAGGTGGCGGCGGCCTAGGAGGAGCTAGCGGTTTAACGGGCCGAAAAACAGGTAAGGGTGGCCTCATAGGAGGTTGCGGTTTGACAGTTTTAAGAAATGGTAGCGTCTGCGCTACCTCCGCAACACAGCTATAGGCCATAGCCCCCCCCTCCAGACGGGAATCCCAGACCCGTTCCCTGTGGTCAGGGACTGACCATAAGGGAGGGTGGTGGGAGGTTTGGAGGCGGGCAGACTCCTCCCCTCTATATTGTCCAGAGTGTCCCTTTGAAAAGGGAGAAAAAACCTTGGACTTGGGCTGGGAATGAGGTTTTACAGGTGGAGTTGAAAAAGCAGATGGTTGGGATTTACCAGAATAATAAAAAGCAAAAATGTCCTGGAAATTCTGTATTTTATTATTAATGTTATTGTCATTTGAAAATGGATGAGAAAGAGAATCTTCCAAAAAAAATTCCTCATTGATGATGTCATCAACGGAGGACGGGTTTGCGTTACCGGGAGGCGTCGACGAAATGACGTCATCTGCGCGGGACACAAGTTGAGAATTTGCCCAGTCGGTAAAACTGTTAGCAAAGTGTGTTATTGGGTCCCCAAACAATGGTGTAGGGGTTTTGTATGCGGACTGTAGGTTGCTGTGTTTATGAGGAGGGAGGCATGGAGTGGGAAAGTCACTGTCACGGGACGAAGCCATCGTTCGCGGCTTCCGCCTACGCGGACGAGCGCGAGCGCTGCGGGAGGGAAACTCACCGGACCGGGAAACATCGATGGGGATCAGGGTTCCATCCGGACCCCACATGATACTTTCATCCGGGTTGCATCGGAGAGTCTCTGCCTCCATCGCCCGAAACATAATCCATGTACCTTCATCGAAGGCGTCCTCGTGGTTGCCAGACGCGAAGGAACCATTCTTTGGTCGGATCTTACTGTTACGCTTGTGTGGCATTGTAATGCCGGATTCGGTCCTCCGTGGATGCGTCAGCAAGAACACAGCAAAAAGGTAAGAACTAAGGGATTTATTAAACAAAAGGAGCTATGAACAAAAATACTGATACAAATAGAAAAGGCAAATAAAAGCGCTAGCATGGAAAGCTAGGACAAACAAACCGAAGCACAAGGGCACCAAAAGGAAATACAAAACAACTAGCGTGAAAGCTAGGAATAAAAATAAAGCTTAGCGTGAGAGCTAGCGAAAACGAGAGTGAGAGACAAGTCGTAAACAGATGTATGTGAACAAAACTAAGATCCGACAATCAGTGAACAGAAAACGCTGGCTTATAAACAGGTGGTGATTAGTAAAGACAGGTGTGCTGGAAAAGAGAGTAGCAGCTGAAACTAATGAGTGACCATGGAAACGAACGAAACAGGAACTGATATAAAAATGGAACAAAAATAACAATACGGTGATGATCCGACCATCGGATCACAACAATGCAGAGAAAGAAATCCCGCTTGGGATGGTTTCCTGCTGGCTCCGCTGTGAACGGGACTCTCGCTGCTGTGTTGGATCCGCTTTGGACTGGACTCTCGCGACTGTGTTGGATCCATTATGGATTGAACTTTCACAGTATCATGTTAGACCCGCTCGACATCCATTGCTTTCGTCCTCTCCAAGGTTCTCATAGTCATCATTGTCACCGACGTCCCACTGGGTGTGAGTTTTCCTTGCCCTTATGTGGGCCTACCGAGGATGTCGTATTGGTTTGTGCTCATCTCTACGCTGCTGATCCGCTTGAGATGGTTTCCTGTGGACGGGACTCTCACTGCTGTCTTGGAGCCACTATGGATTGAACTTTCACAGTATCATGTTAGACCCGCTCGACATCCATTGCTTTCGGTCCCCTAGAGGGGGGGGGGGTTGCCCACATCTGAGGTCCTCTCCAAGGTTTCTCATAGTCAGCATTGTCACTGGCGTCCCACTGAATGTGAATTCTCCCTGCCCACTGGGTGTGAGTTTTCCTTGCCCTTTTGTGGGTTCTTCCGAGGATGTTGTAGTCGTAATGATTTGTGCAGTCCTTTGAGACATTTGTGATTTGGGGCTATATAAATAAACATTGATTGATTGATTGATTGATTGTGTTGTGGTTTGTGCAGCCCTTTGAGACACTTGTGATTTAGGGCTATATAAGTAAACATTGATCGATTGATTGATTGATTGAAATCACAACTAAGCCATTCGCCCAATACTGTATTTATTAAACAGTTATTATTAAGCAGTGGCACAAACGTTCATGTCATTTCCAAAACAGAAAGTGCAAAATTGTCAGAGACATTTTAAGTGTCTAATAAAAATTTGCTGCATAATAGGAAATCAAATAGTGTTCATCCTTTGCTATGTGGTAGGTTACTACGGACGTTATTAAATTCTGTTGTTGATACTTTCTTTCATACGGTGTTGATCTGGAAATAGTTGCTTCTACATTTTGTTGGTGTGGCACCGAACGGAGATGTTGACATGCGGAGTAATCACTCTTCATTCTCTAGCAGGTGATTTTTCATATGATGCTACATATTAGCAGTAACGCTACTTTTTACAGCAACGCTTTTGCCGCTTGCTTGACTTATTATGGTTGTCTGTTCGACATATTCCCACTTTAAGCCAAACTACCCCTGCGGTTTTTCTTGGAATTACTTCTTCCTTCTTTCTCTCGTATTCCCACTCGCACGGCTCTGATAACATCACAGCTAACGTTACCCATGCTGCTACCGCTCTGCTGCGCGAGGGCGTATACGTATGTGACGTATGACGCGACAGTATGTGACGTATGTGTGCTTGCTGTCTGCGAGAAGGAGAGACAGGAAAGAGCGAGAATAGCCTGTAGTGTAATGCCAGCAGCTAAAAGCAACTGCGTGAGAACGTATACTCCGATATCTAGATAAAATCATTTTCTACATCGCACAGAAACAAACCCGCGATATATCGTGAATATCGATATATCGCCCAGCCCTACAATAGGGTTGATTGACTCTACATTCAGATTTTCCTGGAACCATAAAACTTTTAAAAGTTGATTCCTACTTTTGGTGCTCAGTCTGCCTACCAGAAAAATTGGCTTAGCAGCTTAATTTGTTTCTCTATACACTGTGGAACCGCTTCCTTAAAGGTCTACTGAAATGAGATTTTCTTATTCAAACGGGGATAGCAGCTCCATTCTATGTGTCATACTTGATCATTTCGCGATATTGCCATATTTTTGCTGAAATGATTTAGTAGAGAACATCTACGATAAAGTTTGCAACTTTAGGTTGCTAATAAAAAAGCCTCGCCTTTACCGGAAGTAGCAGACGATGTGCGCGTGACGTCACGGGTTGTAGGGCTCCTCACATCCTCACATTGTTTATAATGTGAGCCTCCAGCAGCAAGAGCTATTCCGACCGAGAAAGCGACAATTTCCCCATTAATTTGAGCGAGGATGAAAGATTCATGGATGAGGATATTGAGAGTAAAGGACTAGAAAAAAAAAGGCCATTGCAGATGTTATTACACACATTTACTATGATAATTCTGGAAAATCCCTTATCTGCCCATTGTGTTAGTGTTTTAGTGGGATGAAATAGGACCTAAAGTCGGAGGGGTGTGGCCACGGGTACGTGTGTTGACCCAGTGTCTCTGAGGCAAGTCACGCTGCTGGAAGCTCGGCTGATGTAAGAGCAAACTTATTACCACATTTTCTCACCGAAAACTGCTGGTTGACATTTGGTCGGGATCCATGTTCGCTTGACCGCTCTGATCCATAGTAAAGCTTCGCCTTCGGGAATTTTACACAAGGAAACATCGACTGTTTGTGTTTGTGTGGCTAAAGGCTAAAAGCTCCCCACCTCCACTTTTCTACTTTAACTTCTCCATTATTCATTGAACAAATTGCAAAAGATTCAGCAACACAGATGTCCAGAATACTGTGTAATTATGCGATTAAAGCAGACTATTTATAGCTTGGATCGGGCTGGAAAATATTGTCCACTACAACCCGAGACGTAAAAATGCACGAGTCATCATACCGCGACGTTTTCAACACGACACTTCGCGGGAAATTTAAAATTGTAATTTAGTAAACTAAAAAAGGCCGTATTGGCATGTGTTGCAATGTTAATATTTCATAATTGATATCTCAACTATCAGACTGCGTGGTCGGTAGTAGTGGGTTTTAGTAGGCCTTTAAGTCAATAATACTCCATTCCATCAAACATTTCTTAAAAGTACTGTACCATCATCACCGAAGGACGAAGTTCGACATGTTTCAGTCTAGCTAATCGCTCAGCCAGCTGCTAAACTATCTTGAAAGAACACAAACAAGTGCTTAGTAAACTTTAAGAAGTCTAAACCGGGGTGCTCAAACCTTTTCCCTCCAAAGGACAAAGTGGAAATGTGCCAATCGTCTGGGGGCCAAACAAAGTGATTTAGCCCCAGGCCACCACAAATAAGCTAATGGTGCTCGTAGATCTGGGCGAGGTAGCGACATGGTAACGTTAGCTGTGATGCTAACGGTGAGGTGCGGGTGGTAATACGAGAGAGAGAAGGTGCGAATCTGGTAACAAATGGAGGAAGAATTAATTCCCAAGAAAAATGGCATGGGATCCATCGTCCGGCGGTGGTTTGGTTTCAAGCGGGGATATGTTCAACATTTATGCGGCAAAAGCGTTGCTACAAAAAGTAGCAGCATTGCTAATGTAGCATCATTTGCTAAGTCACATTTGTGAACATGTACTTCTGTGGAGGGAAAATTCTTAACATGTATATGAAGTAGAGCTGGGCGATATGGCCTTTTTTTTTTTTTTTTTTAATCTCGATATTTTTAGGCCATGTCACGATACACAATATCTATCTCGATATTTTGCCTTAGCCTTGAATAAACATTTGATGCATATAATCACAGCAGTATGATGATTCTATGTGTCTACATTAAAACATTCTTGTTCATACTGTATTCATAGATGCTCATTTTAAACTCTCATGCAGAGAGGGAAATTGCAACTAAGTCAATTGACCAAAACTGTATTTATTAAACAGTTATTAAAGGGGAACATTATCACAATTTCAAAAGGTTTAAAAACAATAAAAATCAGTTCCCAGTAGCTTGTTTTATTTTTCGAAGTTTTTACAAAATTGTAAACCTCCCGGAATATCCATTAAAAAAAGATTTAAAGTTCTTGATTTTCGCTATTTGCGATGCGACTGTCCATTTCCCTGTGACGTCATACAGTGCTGCCAATAGAAACAACATGGCGGTTACCACAGCAAGATATAGCGACATTAGCTTGGATTCAGACTCAGATTTCAGCGGTTTAAGCGAATCAACAGATTACGCATGTATTGAAACAGATGGTCGGAGTATGGAGGCAGATAGCGAAAACGAAATTGAAGAAGAAACTGAAGCTATTAAGTGAATTGCTATTGACGCTACTCTGCCATAGCATGGGCGTACCTAATGAAGTGGCCCATTTCATGGCTGCTTTTTAGCATCGCCGGTAAAATGTGCGGACCAAACGATCAGGACTTTCGCATCTTGTGACACTGGAGCAACTTAAATCCGTCGATTGGTAAGTGTTTGTTTCGCATTAAATGTGGGTATCTAGTTTCAAATGTACATACAGCTAGCGTAAATAGCATGTTAGCATCGATTGGCATAGCATGTTAGCATCGATTAGCTGGCAGTCATGCCGTGACCAAATATGTCTGATTAGCACATAAGTCAACAACATCAACCAAACTCACCTTTGTGATTTAGGTGACTTAATCATTGCAAATGCATCTGCAGGTTATCCATACATCTCTGTGCCATGTCTGTCTTAGCATCGCCGGTAAAATGTGCAGACACTCTGGCACATTCAATGGGGGTTTGGCGGCAGATTTCTTGCCAGTGGTGCAACTTGAATCCCTCCCTGTTAGTGTTGTTACATCCTCCGACAACACACCGACGAGGCATGATGTCTCCAAAGTTCCAAAAAATTGTCGAAAATAACAGAGCTGAGACCCGGTGTTTGTAATGTGTTGAAAATGAAAATGGCAGGTGTATTACCTCGGTGACGTCACGTTCTGACGTCATTGCTACGAGAGCGATAAACAGAAAGGCGTTTAATTCGCCAAAATTCACCCATTTAGAGTTCGGAAATCGGTTAAAAAAATACATGGTCTTTTTTCTGCACCATCAAGGTATATATTGACGCTTGCATAGGTTTGGTGATAATGTTCCCCTTTAAGCAGTGGCACAAACATTCATGTCATTTCAAAACAGAAAGTGCAAGATTGTCAGAGACATTTTAAAACAAGCTATGAGTGCACTTTTGTGCATGATGTCACTAAGATGACATATCAAAACAACACTAAATCAAAGTGTACTTTTTGTACAGAACACCACTACAAGAGTTTAAAACAGATAAAGTGCATGATTTCACACAAGATATTTTAATAAGTGTCAAATAAAAATGAGCTGCATAATAGGAAATCTCCTTCGCTATGTGGTAGGTTCCTACGGACGTTATATCCTTCTGTTGTTGACTATTTTTTTCATACGGGGTTGATGTGGAAATGGTTGCATCGGCATTTTGGTGGTGTGGCACCGAACAAGGATGTTGACATGCGGGGTTTCAAACACTCTTCATTGTCATTCTTTTTTTTTTTTAATTTGTCGCACTCTTATTATGATTATTTTTATTTTGCAATTTTATTTATTCGACTCCTTTTACCGTATTGCTTTTATCTTGTTTAGTTCATTCATTGTTTGTTTGTTTTGTTTTTTTTGTTCGAGGCTTTTTAAACTGTAAAGCACTTTGGTTCAACTTAGAAATTGTTGTAAATGTGTTATATAAAAAAAGCTGCCTTGCCTCTATCAATCAATCAATCAATGTTTATTTATATAGCCCCAAATCACAAATGTCTCAAAGGACTGCACAAATCATTACGACTACAACATCCTCGGAAGAACCCACAAAAGGGCAAGGAAAACTCACACCCAGGGGGCAGGGAGAATTCACATTCAGTGGGACGCCAGCGACAATGCTGACTATGAGAAACCTTGGAGAGGACCTCAGATGTGGGCAACCCCCCCCCTCTAGGGGACCGAAAGCAATGGATGTCGAGCGGGTCTAACATGATACTGTGAAAGTTCAATCCATAGTGGCTCCAAGACAGCAGTGAGAGTCCCGTCCACAGGAAACCATCTCAAGCGGATCAGCAGCGTAGAGATGTCCCCAACCGATACAGGCGAGCGGTCCATCCTGGGTCCCGACGAGCGGTCCATCCTGGGTCTCGACTCTGGACAGTCAGTACTTCATCCATGGTCATCGGACCGGACCCCCTCCACAAGGGAGGGGGGGACATAGGAGAAAGAAAAGAAGCGGCAGATCAACTGGTCTAAAAAGGAGGTCTATTTAAAGGCTAGAGTATACAGATGAGTTTTAAGATGAGACTAGCGGGTGACTTTTCAGAAGATGCTACATATTAGCAGTAATGCTACTTTTTGTAGCAACGCTTTTGCCCCAAACTTGACAAATTACGGTTGTCTGTTCCACATATTCCCGCTTGAAGCCAAACCACCGCCAGACGATGGACCCCCTGCTGTTTTTCTTGGGAATTCATTCTTCCTCCATTTGTTACCAGATTCGCACCTTCTTTCTCTCGTATTATACCTCGCACCACAGCTAACGTTACCCATGCCGCTACCTCTTTGCCCTGCGAGGGCGTATGCGTGTATGACATATGTAAGAAGGTGCGCTTTTTTTTTATGTCTCTGTGAGAAGGACAGACAACCAAGACTGAGAAACGCCTGTACTGTAATGCCCGCAGCTAAAAGCAACTGCGTGAGAACGTATACTCCAATATCACGATATAGTCATTTTCTATATCGCACGGGATCTTCAGCTCTCGCTGGATCGGTTCGCAGCCGAGTGTGAAGCGACCGGAATGAGAATCAGCACCTCCAAGTCCGAGTCCATGGTTCTCGCCCGGAAAAGGGTGGAGTGCCATCTCCGGGCTAGGGAGGAGACCCTGCCCCAAGTGGAGGAGTTCAAGTACCTAGGAGTCTTGTTCACGAGTGAGGGAAGAGTGGATCGTGAGATCGACAGGCGGATCGGTGCGGCGTCTTCAGTAATGCGGACGTTGTACCGGTCCGTTGTACCGGTCCGTTGTGGTGAAGAAGGAGCTGAGCCGGAAGGCAAAGCTCTCAATTTACCGGTCGATCTACGTTCCCATCCTCACCTATGGTCATGAGCTTTGGGTCATGACCGAAAGGATAAGATCACGGGTACAAGCGGCCGAAATGAGTTTCCTCCGCCGGGTGGCGGGGCTCTCCCTTAGAGATAGGGTGAGAAGCTCTGCCATCCGGGAGGAACTCAAAGTAAAGCCGCTGCTCCTTCACATCGAGAGGAGCCAGATGAGGTGGTTCGGGCATCTGGTCAGGATGCCACCCGAACGCCTCCCTAGGGAGGTGTTTAGGGCACGTCCAACCGGTAGGAGGCCACGGGGAAGACCCAGGACACGTTGGGAAGACTATGTCTCCCGGCTGGCCTGGGAACGCCTCGGGATCCCCGGGAAGAGCTAGACGAAGTGGCTGGGGAGAGGGAAGTCTGGGTTTCCCTGCTTAGGCTGTTGCCCCCGCGACCCGACCTCGGATAAGCGGAAGATGATGGATGGATGGATGGATGGCACGGAGACAAACAAATATTGATGTATGAAAGTCCAAAAAAAAATGTTTCAATCAATGAGTCATCCTCAGACGAGTTTGCCAACGGAGACGCGTGCATCCTGCCACTTACTAAAGGGAGTGCTCAAGGTGTGCACGTGTGTGTGTCTTTGTGTGTGCACGTGTGTGTGTGTGTGTGTGTCTGACACAGTAGTAAAGTACTTCTGCTAATGACTTGTTCATGCATCATGAAGTGACAAGACTTCTTGTACAGTAGAAGAACCACTACCAGCGTTACAAGAAGTCTTTTGGTTCAAATGATGTCCTAACAGTCTATCTCCCATATGAACCTGGGAACCAAGCTTTTAGAGAATAAAATGTGGGGGAAAAAACGAAGCAGCTTTTCCTCTAGTGTCACAGGTCTGTTCACATCGCCTTTGGGAGTAGCCAGTGACTCCGTTTAACTCGTATGATCATTATTTAAAGCAAATCAAATGAATCTGTTTCTGGGTTGAACTGCGGCTTGAGCCTGAGCTGTGTTGTGTCTGAATGACCTTTTTTATTGCAGACATAATTATAGTTTAGCCTTTGAATGTAAAACGCTGTCATTAAAAGGGACCTGTGCTGTGAGGAGAACCTTCCAGTGGTTTGTCATTATGGAAACGGAGCGAGGTGGATGGTGGTGTGTGTTTGATCTGGACCTCTGCCTGAGCTCAGCTGGTGTCGCTTTAGAAGTCTTAAAAGGGAGTCCAACTAGTGTCAGATGAAGTCATCACATTTTGGATCCTGCTCAGCTGGACTGACAGGATCATGCTTGACGTGTCCTTGTGGGCTTCCCTCTAGAATGGAGCCTGCTTACTAGTGCAAATTGTATCTTTTAGAGTGGTTCTGAATCAGGTTACGAAAGGTAAACAACTCTTAAAAAAAAGTTTGGTTCTGTTTTTCTTTTGAGCAATCTGAACATGTTGGACCCCACAACATGGATACAGAACTTACATTTACAAAATGGTCGAGCCATAAAAGTTCTGGCCCGCTGCGTGCGATTCTCATGGCACTAATGGTGTCGCGAAGCCACATACTGTGACTTTTGTCGAACCTTGTCCAGAGAAATCAGTTTGGACAGTTTTTGCCTCGTTTACAAAGGAGTCCATTACGGCAGCATAATGGTGGCTCCAATTAGATTTACATGGTCCAATTTGATGATGGGAACACAACCAGCTACAGCTCGTTGGTGCCAGGACTTCCTTTCCCTGCATCACACAGACTGTGTCATTGCCATTTGGACCAAGCACAGATATCACAACTGTTCTGCATCAGCTCTGCTTCCAGTTTCTGTGAAAAAGGGCTGGAAGAGTTTGCACGGTTAATAAGCATAAACAATTTCAATAAGTACCATCAATGAGTGTACTGTGTTCATACTAGGGATTTCTCGGTCAACATTTTTTGCTCGATTTGGGTTTTTTGGCAGCAGATCTGATCCGATACTTGTTTTACATTAAGTCAACACGCTAACATGTTTTTTATAAAACATAATTAGCACATTTAAGGTTTGCCAATATTGTTGTAAATCAGATGATGTATTACAAATGGGTATTAAAAGCTACATGCAATTTTATTTTATAACAAAATCAATTGGTTAATGCACAATAACTAAAAAATGTTTGTAAACGATAACAAAAAGACCTACATTGGTTTGTAATGAGAACAAGAAAAATAAATGATAGCAAAACATGCGCACACACAGGCCACATCACCGATCACCAATAGGTGGACCGCTCGCAATAAATATCAATCAATCAATCAAGGGCTGCACAAACCACTACGACATCCTCGGTAGGCCCACATAAGGGCAAGGAAAACTCACACCCAGTGGGACGTCGGTGACAATGATGACTATGAGAACCTTAGAGAGGAGGAAAGCAATGGATGTCGAGCGGATCTAACATGATACTGTGAAAGTTCAATCCACAATGGATACAACACAGTCGCGAGAGTCCAGTCCAAAGCGGATCCAACACAGCAGCGAGAGTCCCGTTCACAGCGGAGCCAGCAGGAAACCATCCCAAGCGTAGGCGGACCAGCAGCGCAGAGATGTCCCCAGCCGATACACAGGCGAGCAGTACATGGCCACCGGATCGGACCGGACCCCCTCCACACGGGAGAGTGGGACATAGAAGAAAAAGAAAAGAAACGGCAGATCAACTGGTCTAAAAAGGGAGTCTATTTAAAGGCTAGAGTATACAAATGAGTTTTAAGGTGAGACTTAAATGCTTCTACTGAGGTGGCATCGCGAACTGTTACCGGGAGGGCATTCCAGAGTACTGGAGCCCGAACGGAAAATGCTCTATAGCCCGCAGACTTTTTTTGGGCTTTGGGAATCACTAATAAGCCGGAGTCCTTTGAACGCAGATTTCTTGCCGGGACATGTGGTACAATACAATCGGCAAGATAAGATGGAGCTAGACCGTGTAGTATTTTATACGTAAGTAGTAAAACCTTAAAGTCACATCTTAAGTGCACAGGAAGCCAGTGCAGGTGAGCCAGTACAGGCGTAATGTGATCAAACTTTCTTGTTCTTGTCAAAAGTCTAGCAGCCGCATTTTGTACCAACTGTAATCTTTTAATGCTAGACATGGGGAGACCCGAAAATAATACGTTACAGTAGTCGAGGCGAGACGTAACAAACGCATGGATAATGATCTCAGCGTCTTTAGTGGACAGAATGGAGCGAATTTTAGCGATGTTACGGAGATGAAAGAAGGCCGTTTTAGTAACGCTTTTAATGTGTGCCTCAAAGGAGAGAGTTGGGTCGAAGATAATACCCAGATTCTTTACCGTGTCGCCTTGTTTAATTGTTTGGTTGTCAAATGTTAGAGTTGTATTATTAAATAGAGTTCTGTGTCTAGCAGGACCGATAATCAGCATTTCCGTTTTTTTGGCGTTGAGTTGCAAAAAGTTAGCGGACATCCATTGTTTAATTTCATTAAGACACGCCTCCAGCTGACTACAATCCGGCGTGTTGGTCAGCTTTAGGGGCATGTAGAGTTGGGTGTCATCAGCATAACAGTGAAAGCTAATACCGTATTTGCGTATGATGTCACCTAGCGGCAGCATGTAGATGCTGAAGAGTGCAGGGCCAAGGACCGAACCCTGGGGAACTCCACACGTTACCCTAACGTAGTCCGAGGTCATATTGTTATGGGAGACACACTGCATCCTATCAGTAAGATAAGAGTTAAACCAAGACAGGGCTAAGTCTGACATACCAATTCGTGGATTGCTCATATGTGCGAGCTTTTAGAACAGTTTTCCGCCTTTTTTACTCATTTAACGAATCATTGAAGCAACAAAATAAACCGTGAGGTCCGGGCTATAAGCTGCTACTTTTTCCCCTATGCTTTGAACTCTGCGGCATATAAAACAGTGTAGCAAATTAATGCATTTTTCTTTGCTGACGGCCATGACTCAAAAAAAAAAATGTTTTTTTAATAAAAAAAAAAAGGAAAGACACTGAACAGGTTTATAGTTTGCGCTATAGTGCCATCTTTTGGACAAGTTTGCTCACTGCAGGTGTTGCATTGCCCCTTTGTTTAGACCATGGGTAGGGAACCTATGGCTCTAGAGCCAGATGTGACTCTTTTAATGACTGCACCTGGCTCTCAGATAAATTTTAGCTGACATTGCTTAACACGATAAATAATGAATAAATCCGCTGGTAATCACAGTATCAAAAAAAAAAACGTTCAAAATATAAAACATTCTCATGCATTTTCATCCATCCATCTGGTTTCTACCGCACCTGTTCAAGAAGTCGCATTAATGGTAAGAAGTATTTTATTTATTTTTAGGCTAGCCTCAGAATAACAATGTTATTAAAAAGAATAAGAGACTTATTATACTCTAAAAATGTTGGTCTTTCTTAAAAATGCACGCATATAGTTGTATTCAGTTTTTTAAAAAAAAGTTGTATGGCTCTCACGGAAATACTTTTTAAAATATTTGGCTTGTATGGCTCTCTCAGCCAAAAAGGTTCCCGACCCCTGGTTTAGACTGAGCTTTCAAACGGAAGTACAAGTGCTGTTCTGTCTTCTAGCCGTCCATAGCATTTGTGTGATGTCTGTCGGAATGTTTTAGTGCATATTTGTACATACTATTGTAATGTAATGACGTTGTAAACGTCGTTAGCATTAACTTATATTCTAACACAATTACAAGTGTCTATGTGAGTATTATTAACTTATAATGGCATTCTTTTTCAATTGTTTCAGTTTCGTAAATTCACATGTCACCGTGGAGTTATTAAGTCTGTTTAGCAAGCCTCCGCAGCTACTGGGTGCATGACGATGGCTCCCGTTTTGTTTGATTAACCGTTTTACTGCCGTCTTAGAGACCATTTACAAACAATTAAGTGATATTAACATAATCTTTGTGTACATATCTCATTTCACAACTTTTATATCTGCGGCTTCAAGTGCATTGCAGCTAATATATGGAAAAATATAGAGATATCCGAAAAATGGCTTTTTTGCCCATATTTCGATGTTGTCCAACTCTTAATTACCGATTCCGATATCAACCGATACCGATGTATACAGTCGTGGAATTAACACATTATATTATGCCTAATTTTGTTGTGATGCCCCGCTGAGTACATTAAACAATGTAACAGGGTTTTCCAAAATAAATCAACTCAAGTTATTGAAAAAAGTGCCAATTTTATTATTGAAGCCATAAAGTGCATTATTTTTTTTAACATACCTCAAAACAGCAGCTTGGCATTTGGGACATGCTCTCCCTGAGAGAGCATGAGGAGGTTAAATGATAAATAAATGGGTTGTACTTGTATAGCGCTTTTCTACCTTCAAGGTACTCAAAGCGCTTTGACACTACTTCCACATTTACCCATTCACACACACATTCACACACTGATGGAGGGAGCTGCCATGCAAGGCGCCAACCAGCACCCATCAGGAGCAAGGGTGAAGTGTCTTGCTCAGGACACAACAGACATGACGAGGTTGGTACTAGGTGGGATTTGAACCAAGGACCCTCGGGTTCCGCACGGCCACTCTCCCACTGCGCCGCGCGCGGTTGAAGTGGGCAGCGTTAAGGTGGGGGGATCAGGGTAGCGGGGGTGTATATTGTAGCGTCTCGGAAGAGTTAGTGCTGCAAGGGGTTCTGGGTATTTGTTCTGTTGTGCTTATGTTGTGTTACGGTGCGGATGTTCTCCCGAAATGTGTTTGTCATTCTTGTTTGGTGTGGGTTGACGGTGTAGCGCATATTTGTAACAGTGTTAAAATTGTTTATACGGCCACCCTCAACGGCGTTTTTAAAAAGTCAGAAATTGTACTTATTGAAACCGATACCGATAATTTGGAAACCGATACCGATGATTTCCGATATTACATTTCAAAGCATTTATTGGCAGTCCGATATTATCAGAAATCCTTAGAAAAATATATTTTTCTTCTAAAAATAAGTGGGTACAGCTTGTATACTGATGCGCTCTATAGTCCAGAAAATACGATAAATCAATGTTTTTTCTAATTGAGTTAATCAATTTATTCACTGAATTGTTGCAGCTCTAACTGGGGCAGAGCTGGGCTTGGCAAGCTCATCAGCAGATCAGTTAAAAAAAAGGCAAATATCAGCCCAGATCTGATCAAATATTCAATCAATCAATCAATGTTTATTTATATAGCCCTAAATCACAAATGTCTCAAAGGACTGTACAAACCATTACGACTACGACATCCTCGGAAGAACCCACAAAAGGGCAAGGAAAACTCACACCCAGTGGGCAGGGAGAATTCACATCCAGTGGGACGCCAGTGACAATGCTGACCATGAGAAACCTTGGAGAGGACGTCAGATGTGGGCAACAATGGATGTCGAGCGGGTCTAACATGATACTGTGAAAGTTCAATCCATAGTGGCTCCAACACAGCCGCGAGAGTTCAGTTCAAAGCGGATCCAAGACAGCAGCGAGAGTCCCGTCCACAGGAAACAATCCCAAGCGGAGGCGGATCAGCAGTGTAAAGATGTCCCCAACCGATACACAGGCGAGCGGTCCATCCTGGGTCTCGACTCTGGACAGCCAGTACTTCATCCATGGTCATCGAACCGGACCCCTTCCACAAGGGAGGGGGGGACATAGGAGGAAAAAGAAAAGAAGCGGAAGATCAACTGGTCTAAAAAGGAGGTCTATTTAAAGGCTAGAGTATACAAATGAGTTTTAAGGTGAGACTTAAATGCTTCTACTGAGGTGGCATCTCGAACTGTTACCGGGAGGGCATTCCAGAGTACTGGAGCCCGAACGGAAAACGCTCTATAGCCCGCAGACTTTTTTTGGGCTTTAGGAATCACTAATAAGCCGGAGTCCTTTGAACGCAGATTTCTTGCCGGGACATATGGTACAATACAATCGGCAAGATAGGATGGAGCTAGACCGTGTAGTATTTTATACGTAAGTAGTAAAACCTTAAAGTCGCATCTTAAGTAAGTAAATCAGGAGTTCTCTAGTTCAGTGGTTCTCAAAATGTTTTCAGCCATGTACCCCCTGTGAACATTTTTTTAATTCAAATACCCCCTAATCAGACCAAAACATTTTTGGTTGGAAAAAAAAGAGATACAACACTATGTCATCAGTTTCTGATTTATTAAATTGTATAACAGTGCAAAATATTGCTAATTTGTAGTGGTCTTTCTTGAACTATTTGGAAAAAAATATATAAAATAACTAAAAACTTGTTAAAAAATAAACAAGTGATTCAATTATAAATAAAGATTTCTACACATAGAAGTAATCATCAACTTAAAGTGCCCTCTTTGGGGATTGTAATAGAGATCCATCTGGATTCCTCAACTTAATTCTAAACATTTCTTCACAAAAAAATAAATCTTTAACATCAATATTTATGGAACATGTCCACAAAAAATCTGTCAACACTGAATATTGCATTGTTGCATTTCTTTTCACAGTTTATGAACTTACATTCATATTTTGTTGAAGTATTATTCAATAAATATATTTATAATTGATTTTTGAATTGTTGCTATTTTTAGAATTTTTTAAAAAAATCTCACGTACCCCTTGGCATACCTTCAAGTACCCCCAGGGGTACGCGTACCCCCATTTGAGAATCACTGCTCTAGTTCATATAAATTCATAGTAAAAAGTAGGGATGTCCCGATACAACTTTTTCACTTCCAATACAATACCGATATTGTAGCCTTGAGTATTTGCCGATACCGATATCAATACGATACGATATAGGCACGAATCATACATATATTTATTCCTTATTTTGTTTTGTAGAATGTTAGAAAAGGCTTGATAAAGTGATGTTACTGTTACTGATGTTGTAGTGTGAAAACAGAAAACAATAGTCAGCAAGAGTAGGTATAGGAAAAACTGACCCATTTATTATTAACCAATTGGTTACATAAATTTTAACCTTCAACATAAGAGTATTACCTCAACAAATCCAATAAAAACAAAATGTTATATTTAAAGTGCAAAATAAACACTAATACCAACATAATTATACAATTGAAAAGAATAAATTAAAAATAAATTAGAAGACCCTGAAAAATAACCTAAATAAGTCCAATAAAAAATAAAAAAAAACGTTTTAAAGTGCAAACAATTCAAGTTCACTTCAGTTATTTTTTTACTGTCAGCATATGTTGGAAACAACTGTGGGCAGGGACAAAAGCCACAAAAACAACACAATATTGTCCACTGTCCAACTGCTCTAAATTAAGAGTTCACAGCTCCAGTTTCACTGACTGACTATGCCCAAAACAATGTAGTAATTACTCTTAGTCTTCACTGAAGAATAGTGTAAACACAATAAACATATCACTCTAATAACAAGAGCATAAAACAAATAATAATCAGTCAGTGCTGACTGCCCTTACTAATCCTCCTCCTCCTTCTCCACTTTCTGCAGTCCGAGCATAATGTGGAGATTTTTTTTTAAGAAGATAAGCATTTCGGCATGATGTGAGTTAAAATACTTCCACACAGCCGACATCACTACACTTTGCTGAGCACACGCGTTGTCGTTGTTGTGATCACGTGGGCTGTGCATGCTGGATCAGAGACGTTCTTCTTCCGCGGCCGTCACCAACGTTAATTAAGGGGCATTGCCGCCACCTACTGTGTTGGAGTGTGATCAAACCAGTCACCTATTATAGAAGTGCTGCAGCGGCAAAACGACAGCTTATATCGGAGCGCTTATATCGGAGTTTTTAGATTCAGTCCGATAAAATCCGATATTCACTTTTTTGGCTAATATCGGACCGATTTCCGATATCAATATCGGATCGGGACATCCCTAGTAAAAAGTAGGAAAAGTTAGAACAATTACCGGAAAGTCAAAATCCATATTGAGCAAGCCCCCATATAAATGCATGAAATGCTGACGTTGCTTAGCTGCGGTCCATCAGTCGTCGTAGCTCGGTTGGTAGAGGGGTTCCAGGTTCGATCGCCGCTTCCACCATCCTAGTCAATGCCGTTGTGTCCTTGGGCAAGACACTTTACCCACCTGCTCCCAGTGCCACCCACACTGGTTTTAATGTAATTTACATATTGGGTTTCACTATGTAAAAGCGCTATACAAATACAATTAATTTCACTTCACAATTCATTACTCAAATGATTCAGGTTTTCAAAATAAAAGGAGCGACAACAAAATGTTATTCAAGTTTGTTTTTTTCAGGAAAACATTGCGCGGCAGAAACGAACCTGTTGACTTTGTCCATAGAGACTGGTGCTAGCTTACATGTCACTCATTTTAATCCACCAAAAAGTAGTGTTGATAAATGTGTTTCCAATATATTCAATAAAATGAGTTTTCCCTTCCCCGGTTTCAAGACTTAGCAGATGTGTCAGCAGCTGCAGCACTTTTCCTCCCTCGTTTTTCAAGTGAAGAAGGTGAGCAACACTAATAACATGTTCGCGTCATTGCTGGCAATCCGTGAGCAATTGTTCCTGTTGCCGTTACCAAAAAGAAAATAACTTGAAGACAGTAAACCACATATTATCGGTCTACTTAATGATCACTATGGAATAAAAAAATAACAGCCTCTAGCATTAGTAATACATTACTGTACAAGTAGTATGTCATCTGGTGGTGGTTGCGTCAGCGTCCTGTAAGATTTAGTGCGGGTCACTTATTGGTGGTATATGGCGTATTTAAATATACATTTCAAATAATTATAACCAATCAGAATCCGGTTGGGATGGACATCTGAAAAAAGAAAATGGGGATGGACTGCAAAAACCTGCATCCGACTTCACTTGCAGGCATTAGACTGCAACCCAAAAGGAAAGAAAAGGGAAAAGTTGCTCGACCGAAACAGACTTTGTGCGGAGGGATTGATGTTGAGGCCAAAACCACTGGAGCCACCTGGGAAGAGTTTTTTTTTTTTCTTTTTTAATGAAACTTTTATTAGTAGATTGCACATTACAGTACATATTCCGTACAATTGACCACTAAATGGTAACACCCGAATAAGTTTTTCAACTTGTTTAAGTCGGGGTCCACGTTAATCAATTGATGGTAGCTGAATGAAAAAGCCCGGTATGTTGGCGACATGTTGCTGTGGCTCTATTTTCTCATTGGAATACTTGGATGATACCACACTTTTAGGTATCGATCCGATACAAAGTAGTTACAGGATCATACATTGGTCCTATTCAAAGTCCTCATGTGTCCAGGGACGTATTCCCTGAGTTTATAAAACTAATATGAATTTGTGATGCTAAAAAGCAGGCGGTGTATATTGTAGCGTCCCGGAGGAGTTAGTGCTGCAAGGGCTTCCGGGTATTTGTTCTGTTGTGTTTATGTTGTGTTACGGTGCGGATGTTCTCCCGAAATGTGTTTGTCATCCTTGTTTGGTGTGGGTTCACAGTATGGCGCATATTTGTAACAGTGTTAAAGTTGTTTATGCGGCCACCCTCAGTGTGACCTGTATGGCTGGTGACCAATTATCAATCAATCAATCAATGTTTACTTATATAGCCCTAAATCACTAGTGTCTCAAAGGGCTGCACAAACCACCACGACATCCTCGGTAGGCCCACATAAGGGCAAGGAAAACTCACACCCAGTGGGACATCGGTGACAATAATGACCCAGTGGGACGTCGGTGACAATGATGACTATGAGAACCTTAGAGAGGAGGAAAGCAATGGATGTCGAGCGGGTCTAGCATGATACTGTGAAAGTTCAATCCACAATGGATCCAAAACAGTCGTGAGAGTCCAGTCCAAAGCGGATCCAACACAGCAGCGAAAGTCCCGTTCACAGCGGAGCCAGCAGGAAACCATCCCAAGCGGAGGCGGATCAGCATCGCAGAGATGTCCCCAGCCGATACACAGGCAAGCAGTACATGGCCACCGGATCGGACCGGACCCCCTCCACAAGGGAGAGTGGGACATAGAAGAAAAAGAAAAGAAACGGCAGATCAACTGGTCTAAAAAGGGAGTCTATTTAAAGGCTAGGGTATACAAATGAGTTTTAAGGTGAGACTTAAATGCTTCTACTGAGGTGGCATCTCGAACTGTTACCGGGAGGGCATTCCAGAGTACTGGAGCCCGAACGGAAAACGCTCTATAGCCCGCAGACTTTTTTTGGGCTTTGGGAATCACTAACAAGCCGGAGTCCTTTGAACGCAGATCTCTTGCCGGGACATATGGTACAATACAATCGGCAAGATAGGATGGAGCTAGACCGTGTAGTATTTTATACGTAAGTAGTAAAACCTTAAAGTCACATCTTAAGTGCACAGGAAGCCAGTGCAGGTGAGCCAGTACAGGCGTAATGTGATCAAACTTTCTTGTTCTTGTCAAAAGTCTAGCAGCCGCATTTTGTACCAACTGTAATCTTTTAATGCTAGACATGGGGAGACCCGAAAATAATACGTTACAGTAATCGAGGCGAGACGTAACAAACGCATGGATAATGATCTCAGCGTCTTTAGTGGACAGAATTGAGCGAATTTTAGCGATATTACGGAGATGAAAGAAGGCCGTTTCAGTAACGCTTTTAATGTGTGACTCAAAGGAGAGAGTTGGGTCGAAGATAATACCCAGATTCTTTACCGTGTCGCCTTGTTTAATTGTTTGGTTGTCAAATGTTAGAGTTGTATTATTAAATAGAGTTCGGTGTCTAGCAGGACCGATAATCAGCAATTATGCCTTGTGTGTGTGTGAAAAGCCATAGGTAATACGTGATTGGGCCGGCACACAAATGCTTGGCATTTAAGGTTTATTGGCGCTCTGTACTTCTCCCTATGTCTGTGTACCACTCCGTACTGCTTGCGTTTTAAAAAGTCATCAATTTTACTTTTTGAAACCGATACCGATAATTTCCGAACCGATACCGATAATTTCCGATAATACATTTTAAAGCATTTATCGGCCGATAATATTGGCTATCCGATATTGGACATCTCTACGTTAGGGGTGTAACAGTAAGGGTATTTTATCGAACCGTTTTGGTACAGGATTTCCGGTTCGGTGCGGAGGTGTACCGAACGAGTTTCCACACAGACATATTAAGTGGCGTACTGCACGTTATGTAAACAACACCCAAAATGCCGGATATGTGAGGCATTTAAGAAACTCCGCCCTGACAGCTCCGCAAAAGAGGACGTATGGTCAGTCTATGACCTAGCCCAGTCGCTGCTAGCATGTGAAGTGAATTATATTTATATAGCGCTTTATCTCTAGTGACTCAAAGCGCTTTACATAGTGAAACCCAATATCTAAGTTACATTCAAACCAGTGTGGGTGGCACTGGGAGCAGGTGGGTAAAGTGTCTTGCCCAAGGACACAACGGCAGTGACTAGGTTGGCAGAAGCGGGAATTGAACCTGCAACCCTCAAGTTGCTGGCACAGCCGAGCTGACCACACGTCCTCCCCTCACCGGACTCAACCCACCCCCATCCATCCATTTTCTACTGCTTATTCCCTTTGGGGTTGCGGGGGGCGCTGGTGCCTATCTCAGCTACAATCGGGCAGAAGGCAGGGTACACCCTGGACAAGTCGCCACCTCATCGCAGGGCCAACACAGATAGACAGACAACATTCACATTCACATTCACACACTAGGGCCAATTTAGTGTTGCCAATCAACCTATCCCCAGGTGCATGTCTTTGGAAGTGGGAGGAAGCCGGAGTACCCGGAGGGAACCCACGCAGTCACGGGGAGGACATGCAAACTCCTCACAGGGGCGGTATAGCTCGGTTGGTAGAGTGGCCGTGCCAGCAACTTGAGGGTTGCAGGTTCGATTCCCGCTCCTGCCATTCTAGTCACTACCGTTGTGTCCTTGGGCAAGACACTTTACCCACCTGCTCCCAGTGACACCCACACTGGTTTACATGTAACTTAGATATTGGGTTTCACTATGTAAAAGCGCTATATAAATATAATTCACTTCACTTCACAGAAAGATCCCGAGCTTGGGATGGAACCCGGGACTACTCAGGACCTTCGTATTGTGAGGCAGACGCACTAACCCCTCTGCCACCGTGAATACCCTATTCTATAATATTGAATCAAAATCAATGTTATTATGAACTATTGACCTAGCTTCCCGTTACTTCACATCAAATATTCCACTAAGGAAAATATGTTTGATGGAAGATTTAGCAAATTTGGTAAAAAAATAACCCAAAAAATTTATATTTTGTTGTTTTCTTACCGGGGCTTCACGGTGGCAGAGGGGTTAGTGCGTCTGACTACCAATACGAAGTTCCTGCAGTCCTGGGTTCAAATCCAAGCTCGGGATCTTCCTGTGTGGAGTTTGCATGTTCTCCCCGTGACTGCGTGGGTTCCCTCCGGGTACTCCGGCTTCCTCCCACTTCCAAAGACATGCACCTGGGGATAGGTTGATTGGCAACACTAAAATTGGCCCTAGTGTGTGAATGTGAGTGTGAATGTTGTCTGTCTATCTGTGTTGGCCCTGCGATGAGTTGGCGACTTGTCCAGGGTGTACCCCGCCTTCCGCCCGATTGTAGCTGAGATAGGCGCCAGCGCCCCCCGCGACCCCAAAAGGGAATAAGCGGTAGAAAATGGATGGTTTTCTTACCGTACCAAATATGAACCGAACCGTGACCTCTAAACCGAGGTACGTACCGAACCGAAGTTTTTGTGTACCGTTACACCCCTACTCTACGTACAAACTGACGTAGCCCTTGAAGCATGCACATGGTCGTTTTATCAACACTGGAAAGCTTCACGATTTAACATTTTCCTTTTATCGAATATCGCCCCAGGCCTATCTACAGCGTCGTGGGCCCTCTCAGGTTTGGTAGTATTGAATCAAAAGAAGCAAGACCATTGCATGCCTTCAAAATCAGAGTTTAAGTTTTTATAGGTCAGTTAGGTCCGAGTCATGTGGTGACCAGCTGTCCAATGTTTTTTTATTTTTTGGAATTTATGTGGTGGCGCAACAGAAAGTTGGCATGTTGACGACTTTCAGGAGTGTGTTTGCACGATAACCCGATGTGTTGTTTCTCGGATAACAACATGATTGCAGTAACGTGCAGTCTGATTGGTCCACGACTCAAGCGTTGTCTTGTGCCGATGTGTGGCTTTTTGTCAGCCTCTTGTTGGAGAACAATCGCTGATTAGCGCTCCCAGAGTGTAGTCCGCTTGTGGGCCGTGAGGGAATCGCACTAATGATGGTAAAGGAGGAGGTCTAATTAGGCCAGGGGCTAATGATGCCCAAGCCATGGGGGTGAGAGGGGGCGCGTCATACACATCCAACCAATCAAATGTGAGCTGGAGTTTTGCCGCTGGTTCCCATCTGATCTACCGGATCAGCCGCTCCAAGTCACGGGAAGCAAAGCCATGCGAAGAAGCCGACCCCTCACCTGCATGCTAGCGAGCCCCGTCCATTAAGGACAAGCTTCCTGTGTGTTTTGTCTGGCAGGCCGCCCGCTCCCAGATGCCGTGGAATGCGTCTCCAAACCGCGGGGAAGCAAAGAGTCAGTCAAGCAGTTCCTGTGATCAGATTCCGGATCGGGTACAACTTTCCGTGGCTCTCAGGCCCGTCCTGTCTTATTCCCCGAACGGCCTTTCCCCCGGGATCAGACTTGTGGCCGCATTCCAGAGCCGTCCTCTCAAATTAGTCTGCGTGGAGGCGTGGGCCGCACTGATGCTCCCTTCATGGGGAGGCCACTGCACAAACGCCGCCTTCTTGACCGCGCTTGACTTCCTGCCAGCCGCTCGCTAGCAGCTGTCCCCGTGTTTACACTTTTTTTTTTTTTTTTACTAACACTAACTTTGTCAAGACCACCTCCCACCCCCACGCTGGCTCTTATACAACACATTCCTTCAGGCTCTCGATTTGGACTTGGACAGAATAAGAGTCTTAACATTGGTTTAACTTCGCCATCCGCTCGGAATTTCAACATTGCAGCCAAAGTCACTGCTCGCCCAGTAAGACCCTTTAGCCCACTTTGTTTTGTTTGTTTGGATCATCAATGTGTCAACATGTTCCATTGGGTTGTCCATGTTGTGTTTACATTGGGACACAATCTGGCTTCGATATGGATCAAATCTGGCTTCGATCTGGATCAGATTTGGCATTAGGGTTGTACGGTATACCGGTACTAGCATAGTACCGCGATACTAATGAATCATATTCGGTACTATACCGCCTCTAAAAAGTACCGGTCCCCCACCCCCCATACCATGGCTAGGCAGGTGAGAGTATGGCCAACTTGGTTTGAAAGTTCAATCAATCAATCAATGTTTACTTATATAGCCCTAAATCACTAGTATCTCAAAGGGCTGCACAAACCACAACACAAACCACTACGACATCATCGGTAGGCCCACATAAGGAAAAACCTATATTATAGGTAGTGGGCTGTTTTAGGGAATTTTTGATCAAATTATCCATAGTAGCAATATTAATAATGTTGTGTTTATTATGCCCAGTGCACTTAATATAATTACGACCATATCTAGGAATTGATACGACCGGGATTTTCCGATTGTTTGTTTGTTGCTTTGATAAACTGAACGCATCATACTTTGCCAACTCAGTAGAACGCATGTTCCGATTGTTTGTTTGGTGCTTTGATAAACTGAACGCATCATAGTTTGCCACCTCAGTAGAACGCATGTTCCGATTGTTTGTTTGGTGCTTTGATAAACTGAACGCATCATAGTTTGCCACCTCAGTAGAACGCATGTCCAACTCCGAAACAATTAAAGCAGAAAAAACTTGTTCTAATTTAACTGACTCCTTACCTAGGCCAGTAGTCTCACATCTTCCATTTACAGTAAATCCGATTTCAGGATGGAGATGAAGTTGGTAGCAAACATGGCGCACTGTAGTCAAATGTAGCTTTTTCAAATTTACAAAGCACTTCCTCTCTTTGTTTCACCGTGTCACTTTAAGCTGCAAGTATTGCCTTTAAGGAAGGGCACCAAGGCAAAGATTATTTTCTTTCGAAGCAGGGGATGTATGTATGTATGTATATATGTATATATACCGAATTTTTCGGAGTATAAGTCGCACCTGCCCAAAATGCATAATAAGGAAAAAAACATATAAGTCGCACTGGAGTATAAGTCGCATTTTTTGGAGAAATGTATTTGATAAAACTCAACACCAAGAATAGACATTTGAAAGGCAATTTAAAATAAATAAAAAATAGTGAACAACAGGCTGAATAAGTGTATGTTATATGACGCATAAATAACCAACTGAAAAGGTACCTGGTATGTTAACGTAACATATTATGGTAAGAGTTATTCAAATAACTATAACATATTAAACATGCTATACGTTTACTAAACAATGTGTCACTCCTAATGAAATCTTATACGTCTAGTCTCTTACGTGAATGAGCTAAATAATATTATTTGATATTTTACAGTAATGTAATTCACACGTAAGTCGCTCCTGAGTATAAGTCGCACCCCTGACCAAACTATGAAAAAAACTGTGACTCAAAGTCCGAAAAATATGGTGTGTATGTGTGTGTGTGTGTGTATATATATATATATATATATATATATATATATATATATATATATATATATATATATATATATATATATATATATATATATATATATATATATATATATATATATGTATATGTATATGTAGGTGTGGGAAAAATCACAAGACTACTTCATCTCTACAGAACTGTTTCATGAGGGGTTCCCTCAATCATCAGGAGATGATTGAGGGAACCCCTCATGAAACAGTTCTGTAGAGATGAAGTAGTCTTGTGATTTTTCCCACACCTACATATTGCGCTCTACCACGGTATCGAGCACTATTCTCTGGATAATCCAATCAAGACATATACAGTATATATATATATATATATATATATATATATATATATATATATATATATATATATATATATATATATATACACACACTGTTTTTTAATTCATTATTAATATAAA
The DNA here is from genome assembly GCF_033978795.1 of Nerophis ophidion. Taxonomy (NCBI): domain Eukaryota; kingdom Metazoa; phylum Chordata; class Actinopteri; order Syngnathiformes; family Syngnathidae; genus Nerophis; species Nerophis ophidion. The sequence goes on along the minus strand of NC_084612.1, from coordinate 86,486,761 downwards.
CTTGTCAGCTTTTTGTCATTTCATGATGCTTTTATCTCTATTTTTACATTTTGATAGAGGGAGGTACTTTTTGTTATTGTTTAACTTATGTATTATGTAACATATTTATGTAGATGACGTATCGGGACAGATCCATAAAGAGTTTGAGCGGAAATATGTTGTATAGGAATTAACTATAAACAATACAACAGTAACAAATTGCTGTGTCCCATGAATGTTTTTTGAAATTATACCTTTGTGACGTTAAAAAAAAAAAAGGTTTACTTTTTATATCAAATTAAAAAACACAAAGATGTTTGGCTAATAAAGATGAAGTCTAATAAACAAGCTTGGTTCCTCTCTTGGTTCAGTACAACACTTTAGCCAGCCAAAATAATGAGTGACACCTCGCACATCGAATACACAATCTTCACAGCCTGCGTTCAATTTGATGAGATGACAAAACATTTTGCTCGTATTAATGTTATTTGACCACTGATACAGTTTCCAGTTACATAAAGGAGGAGTGAACATCCCAGTAAACAAAATAAAGACTTTATAAACAGGTTGTGCCAATGTTCATGACACATCACCTGCTGTGTTGAGAAAATAAACGCAAAATCAAATAGTGTTCTCCTTTGCTGTATACTTTTAGTGTGGGGTGTCTCCAATATTGTCCACACCTGTCTCCATCTAAACACAGCAGCGCTCTCTTAAACACAGGCCAGGAAGCGAGGGAGAATTACGTTAAACCAAGCGCTTGGCTCCGTTTACTCTGAGGGGAAATCTGCGGCGCAAAGTCTGTGTAGGTAATCCAACCATGACTATCAAGCCAAGTGACGCCTGACTTAGTGTTGCCTAAAATTCATCAATAAATGACGGGGTTTCGGTAATTGAAAAATTAAGACATATTACTAACTCTTGGGTATTTTATCGCAAATTCTTGTTATTCTGTTAACTGTCCATTAACAAGTACTAAGTCAAGGGCGGTCAGGACATGTTCTTGCCCTGGTGTGCGTGTGAGGGGAAAAAAGACGTGCACACAACAAAGAATATGTGCGGGAATTAAACTAAAACCTCTTTTTCAAGAGTGTCTTGTTACACATGAAATCAATCAATCAATCAATGTTTACTTATATAGCCCTAAATCACTAGTGTCTCAAAGGGCTGCACAAACCACCACGACATCCTCGGTAGGCCCACATAAGGGCAAGGAAAACTCACACCCAGTGGGACGTCGGTGACAATGATGACTATGAGAACCTTGGAGAGGAGGAAAGCAATGGATGTCGAGCGGATCTAACAGGATACTGTGAAAGTTCAATCCACAATGGATACAACACAGTCGCGAGAGTCCAGTCCAAAGAGGATCCAAGACACAGCAGCGAGAGTCCCGTTCACAGCGGAGCCAGCAGGAAACCATCCCAAGCGTAGGCGGACCAGCAGCGCAGAGATGTCCCCAGCCGATACACAGGCAAGCAGTACATGGCCACCGGATCGGACCGGACCCCCTCCACAAGGGAGAGTGGGACATAGAAGAAAAAGAAAAGAAACGGCAGATCAACTGGTCTAAAAAGGGAGTCTATTTAAAGGCTAGAGTATACAAATGAGTTTTAAGGTGAGACTTAAATGCTTCTACTGAGGTGGCATCGCGAACTGTTACCGGGAGGGCATTCCAGAGTACTGGAGCCCGAACGGAAAATGCTCTATAGCCCGCAGACTTTTTTTGGGCTTTGGGAATCACTAATAAGCCGGAATCCTTTGAACGCAGATTTCTTGCCGGGACATATGGTACAATACAATCGGCAAGATAAGATGGAGCTAGACCGTGTAGTATTTTATACGTAAGTAGTAAAACCTTAAAGTCACATCTTAAGTGCACAGGAAGCCAGTGCAGGTGAGCCAGTACAGGCGTAATGTGATCAAACTTTCTTGTTCTTGTCAAAAGTCTAGCAGCCGCATTTTGTACCAACTGTAATCTTTTAATGCTAGACATGGGGAGACCCGAAAATAATACGTTACAGTAGTCGAGGCGAGACGTAACAAACGCATGGATAATGATCTCAGCGTCTTTAGTGGACAGAATGGAGCGAATTTTAGCGATGTTACGGAGATGAAAGAAGGCCGTTTTAGTAACGCTTTTAATGTGTGCCTCAAAGGAGAGAGTTGGGTCGAAGATAATACCCAGATTCTTTACCGTGTCGCCTTGTTTAATTGTTTGGTTGTCAAATGTTAGAGTTGTATTATTAAATAGAGTTCGGTGTCTAGCAGGACCGATAATCAGCATTTCCGTTTTTTTGGCGTTGAGTAGCAAAAAGTTAGCGGACATCCATTGTTTAATTGTTTAACATTCATATTACACATTAAAATGACAGGATGGACTTCAAGTAAAACAGTTCCAGATAACTGAGGCTCCTTCAAATGCTCTGTTCAGATTTAAAAGCATTTAGGATAAAAATTCAGTCAGCTTCCAGTCTCTTTTGTAGTATGGTGCAAGCACAAGGAGCTGCATAGACAAAAGCTTCTTTCCCCAGCTCAGTGCCAGCAAAAGGGAGAAAGAGACGTTGGATCTCAGAGCGTAAGACTTCGCACTTCTCTGTGGAATCAATGTACAAATGTATTCGGGGAATAGTCCCAGAAGAGCCTTGTAAATAAAAATGTACCAGTGACATGGTCTCCTAGTGGACAGAGAAGGCCCTCCCACCCGAGAGTACAAGTCACAGTGTGGTGTGTCATGGCTCTACAGTTTGTGATGAGCTTCAAAAGAAGCTTGGTACACACAGTCCACCGTCTGAAGACAGGAACGAGTAGCATTCATAGAAAAAAAGATCACCATAATCTAGCACAGATAAAAATGTGGCAGAGACAAGGTTAGCACAGGATTGGCAATAAAAGTTGAAAAGAGTGTCGTGGACCTCGACTTAAACAAGTTGAAAAATTTGGGGTATTACCATTTAGTGGTCAATTGTACAATTAATCAATGTGACTTCTTCAACACGCTGAAAAACACACATTCCGTCATTATTTTTAGAGCGCACTAAGATACTAAGTAGACAATATCAGTTTTCATGCAAATGTTTTGTCACTGTTTTGTTTTTTTAATACAAACATTTGTGCATTTCAAGCATTAAGTCTGCTCCTCCTTGGCAAAAACCGACCAATCACAGCTCTGCATTCTCCAGGCTTAATCATTCAAGGAGATCCTCTGGCCATACTCTGATGGGCCGGAAGCCCCACTACGTGACTACAGGGCACCAACTTTGAAACCCAGTCATTCATACTCTCTTAGCCTGTGCAGTACTGCCATCTAATGTCTTGGAAGTGCAACTGCATTGAAAATGAGACTCAAATAGGGACGGCGTGGCGCAGTGGGAGAGTGGCCGTGCACAACCCGAAGGTCACTGGTTCAAATCCCACCTAGAACCAACCTCGTCACGTCCGTTGTGTCCTGAGCAAGACACTTCACCCTTGCTCCTGATGGGTGCTGGTTGGCGCCTTGCATGGCAGCTCCCTCCATCAGTGTGTGAATGTGTGTGTGAATGGGTAAATGTGGAAGTAGTGTCAAAGCGCTTTGAGTACCTTGAAGGTAGAAAAGCGCTATACAAGTACAACCCATTTATCATTTATTTATTTAAATGTTGAGATGTAACCGCTGGACAGCAGTTGTCATAATCATCTTATTTTTAAACCCTTGTGTGGTGTGTCTGTGGGACCCCTTTTCATTTTTTATTAAAAGAAAAATGATACAATTATTTAATTTTTCAAACAGAGACTCACTGACTTTGGCTCATTTTCTGTGAAGAACATATATCAGAATACACACACATTTGTATTACTTATAAGATGTCCGGGTCCACTGGACTTGGGGCTAATAGAAGTGTGGAAATTGATGTACTGTGTACCACACACACACACACGCACACGCACACACAGCAGGCTTAGACAGGAGGAGGACAGAGTGTAGGTACACAAGAATATCAGAGGGTCAAATGTGCAAGAAAATGAGAGCAGACAGTGTTGACAAACAATGTTGCAATGTTGTTGTGTGGGAAACACAAAAGAAGAATCCCTGTGGGATGCAGAAACTGGCAGTGACATTTTTCCGTGCAACGTTCATATTGTTGTTACTCAGCCAACGTTTGTGGGTCTGATGCACCCAATGCATTTTGTGGCTTTGAATGCCTCACAATCAAACACTTTTATGTTAAAATATTGAACAGATGTTTATTGGGATAAGGTAAACATCTGTTCAGTATTTTAACATAAAAGTGTTTGATTGTGAGGCATTCAAAGCTACAAAATGCAATGGGTCCATCAGACCCACAAACACTGGCTAAGTAACAACAATATGAACATTACACAAGGGTTAAACACATTTTATTATCAAACAGTTAACAATTTTTAACACACACAAACGTGCCACAAATTGAGTAGCGGTGTCAATCAAATGTGAACGGTACCCATCTTTAGTTATGATGTTCTAAACTCCGGGTTCAATTCCCGCCTCTGCCAACCTAGTCACTGCCGTTGTGTCTTTGGGCAAGACACTTTACCCACCTGCTCCCAGTGCCACCCACACTGGTTTAAATGTTACTTAGATATTGGGTTTCACTATGTAAAGTGCTTTGAGTCACTAGAGAAAAAGCGCTATATAAATATAATTCACTTCACTAATATTTTTTGCAAACCAGTAATTAGAGTATCCAAATTTTGTGTTGTTGTTGAGTGTCGGTGCTGTCTAGAGCTGGGCAGAGTAACCGTGTAATACTCTTCCATATCAGTAGGTGGCCCCCACTAGCTAATTGCTTTGTAAATGTCAGAAACAGCGGTGGGCAGCGTGCAGGTAAAAAGGTGTCTGGTGAGTGCCCCTAAGAAAAGGCATTGAAGCTTAGAGAAGGCTATGCAGAACGAAACTAAAACTGAACCGGCTACAAAGTAAACAAAAACAGAATGCTGGACGACAGCAAAGACTTACTGTGGAGCAAAGACGCCGCCAACAATGTACATCCGAACATGACACGACAATCAACAATGTCCCCACAAAGAAGGACAAAAACAACTGAAATGTTATTTATTGCTAAAACAAAGTAGATGCGGGAATTATAACTCAAAGGAAAACATTAAACTGCTACAGGAAAATACCAAAAAAAAAGAGAAAAAGACACCAAAATACGGGACGGCGTGGCGCAGTGGGAGAGTGCCCGTGCGCAACCCGAGGGTCCCTGGTTCAAATCCCACCTAGTACCAACCTCGTCACGTCCGTTGTGTCCTGAGCAAGACACTTCACCCTTGCTCCTGATGGGTGCTGGTTGGCGCCTTGCATGGCAGCTCCCTCCATCAGTGTGTGAATGTGTGTGTGAATGGGTAAATGTGGAAGTAGTGTCAAAGCGCTTTGAGTACCTTGAAGGTAGAAAAGCGCTATAAAAGTACAACCCATTTATCATTTATTTATCATTTAAAATAGGAGCGCAAGACAAGAACTAAAACACGACACAGGAAAACAGCAACAAACTCAAAATAAGTCACAACATGATGTGACAGGTGGTGATAATGATGCATGGTTGGTTATGGATTTAAGTCATATCCAACAATTGTGACGACTTTTTACTGTCAACTGAGTTTTATTTTTTTAATGATTTCTGCTGGTGTTTTGGTTCGGCTGAAAAATGGTTGAAAAACACTGCTGTACTTGACTCCATTTAATCACCTAACAGTTTCTCACATAATGGAACAACGAATCCTTTCCTATGGGCACCGATCTGTGATGTCTAACCTTCACTGATTGCTAAAAGTGTCCCGTCCAAAGGCAAAACCCAGTAACTCATGCTACAACTACAACTACAACAACGGGGTTCTATTAACACTGACACGATTGTATACACGGCGGATACTGCCCTCCAAAATAGTTTCTCTCGTTTTGAGGAAATAACATTAGAGGAATTGTTACGTGTAAATGGAATAAAACAGACAACATGTTTACTTGACCCTACGCCTGTACTGGCTCACCTGCACTGGCTTCCTGTGCACTTAAGATGTGACTTTAAGGTTTTACTACTTACGTATAAAATACTACACGGTCTAGCTCCATCCTATCTTGCCGATTGTATTGTACCATATGTCCCGGCAAGAAATCTGCGTTCAAAGGACTCCGGCTTATTAGTGATTCCCAAAGCCCAAAAAAAGTCTGCGGGCTATAGAGCGTTTTCTATTCGGGCTCCAGTACTCTGGAATGCCCTCCCGGTAAAAGTTTGAGATGCCACCTCAGTAGAAGCATTTAAGTCTCACCTTAAAACTCATTTGTATACTCTAGCCTTTAAATAGACTCCCTTTTTAGACCAGTTGATCTGCCGTTTCTTTTCTTTTTCTCCTATGTCCCACTCTCCTTTGTGGAGGGGGTCCGGTCCGATTCGGTGGCCATGTACTGCTCGCCTGTGTATCGGCTGGGGACATCTCTGCGCTGCTGGTCCGCCTCCGCTTGGGATGGTTTCCTGCTGGCTCCGCTGTGAACGGGACTCTCGCTGCTGTGTTGGATCCGCTTTGGACTGGACTCTCGCGACTGTGTTGGATCCATTGTGGATTGAACTTTCACAGTATCATGTTAGACCCGCTCGACATCCATTGCTTTCCTCCTCTCCAAGGTTCTCATAGTCATCATTGTCACCGACGTCCCACTGGGTGTGAGTTTTCCTTGCCCTTATGTGGGCCTACCGAGGATGTCGTGGTGGTTTGTGCAGCCCTTTGAGACACTTGTGATTTAGGGCTATATAAGTAAACATTGATTGATTGATTGAACTCAATCTTGGTCAAAACTGAGCTGATAATAATTTTGGAGTTCCTAGGTGATATGCTTTACATTAGTGTATGCGATATTGTCATTTGTTCCGTAAGTAAGCTGTTACGCGCATGGCAGGACCTAGCAACTACCACATAACCGCGTAGATACAACAGAAAAACCTAGTATCTCAAGGGACCAATCGAAGCTTCTTTGTCAGTCGCCTTATTGTCTTTAATGAGACATTTGCAGGAATGGGGGCCGACGGTCAAGCTGATTATGTGATATTATGGCACAAGGGGATATTTGGAAGATTGGCCCAGGACGTTGCAAGCACCTTCATTAAATGTATTGTTCTTCATTCTTCCCCTTGCATACTCTTTTGGGCAGATAGCTGATTGATTGATACTTTTATTAGTAGATTGCACAGTACAGTACATATTCCGTACAATTGACCACTAAATGGTAACACCCCAATAAGTTTTTCAACTTGTTTAAGTCGGGGTCCACCTTCATCAATTCATAGTACAAATATATACTATCAGCATAATACAGTCATCACACAAGTTAATCATCATAGTATGTACATTGAATTATTTACATTATTTACAATCCGGGGGGTGGGATGAGGAGCTTTGGTTGATATCAGAACTTCAGTCATCAACAATTGCATCAACAGAGAAATGTGGACATTGAAACAGTGTAGGTCTTATTTAGTAGGATATGTACAGCCAGCAGAGAACATAGTGAGTTCACATAGCATAAGTGAAGTGAATTATATTTATATAGCGCTTTTCTCAAGTGACTCAAAGCGCTTTACATAGTGAAACCCAATATCTAAGTTACATTTAAACCAGTGTGGGTGGCACTGGGAGCAGGTGGGTAAAGTGTCTTGCCCAAGGACACGACGGCAGTGACTAGGATGGCTGAAGCGGGAATCGAACCTGCCACCCTCAAGTTGCTGGCACGGCCGCTCTACCAACCGAGCTATACCGCCCCTAGGATAAGAACAAGTATATACATTAGAAGTACATTTGAGTTGTTTATAATCCGGGGAGGGCTTCACGGTGGCAGAGGGGTTAGTGTGTCTGCCTCACTATACGAAGGTCCTGCAGTCCTGGGTTCAAATCCAGGCTCGGGATCTTTCTGTGTGGAGTTTGCATGTTCTCCCCGTGACTGCGTGGGTTCCCTCCGGGTACTCCGGCTTCCTCCCACTTCCAAAGACATGCACCTGGGGATAGGTTGATTGGCAACACTAAATTGGCCCTAGTGTGTGAATGTGAGTGTGAATGTTGTCTGTCTATCTGTGTTGGCTCTGTGATGAGGTGGCGACTTGTCCAGGGTGTACCCCGCCTTCCGCCTGATTGTAGCTGAGATAGGCGCCAGCGCCCCCCGCGACCCCGAACGGGAATAAGCGGCAGAAAAAGGATGGATGGATAATCCGGGGAGATGGGATGTGAATGGAGGAGGGTATTAGATAGATAGATAGTACTTTATTTATTCCTTCAGGAGAGTTCCATCCATCCATTTTCTACCGCTTATTCCCTTTCGGGGTCGCGGGGGGCGCTGGCGCCTATCTCAGCTACAATCGGGCGGAAGGCGGGGTACACCCTGGACAAGTCGCCACCTCATCGCAGGGCCAACACAGATAGACAGACAACATTCACACACTAGGGCCAATTTAGTGTTGCCAATCAACCTATCCCCAGGTGCATGTCTTTGGAAGTGGGAGGAAGCCGGAGTACCCGGAGGGAACCCACGTATTCACGGGGAGAACATGCAAACTCCACACAGAAAGATCCCGAGCCTGGATTTGAACCCAGGACTGCAGGACCTTTGTATTGTGAGGCAGACGCACTAACCCCTCTGCCACCGTGAAGCCCTCAGGAGAGTTCCTTCAGGAAAATGTAGTACTGTATTAGTACTGTGGAGGTCAAAATAAAAACTGGACGCTGTACACGGCTCTTGCCCAATGTGCAAACGCAGAATGGGGCCCACCCGGGATTGTGATAAAATATCTGGAGAAAGGGCACACGTTCATGAGAGCAGATTCAATCCATGGCTCAATCGGCAAGAAAATGAAAGCTCAAGAAAACATCGATACGTTTGATGACGAGGTGGCGACTTGTCCAGGGTGTACCCTGCCTTCCGCCCGATTGTAGCTGAGATAGGCGCCAGCGCCCCCCGCGACCCCGAAAGGGAATAAGCGGTAGAAAATGGATGGATGGATGTAAGACAGCATCAAGATAGATTGGTTTTCCTTTGTTTTCTCAAAATCAGCTAGGAGTGAGTTACCAGGTTTTGCCTTTGGACGGGAGAAGTGTCCTCGGCAGAGGTCGCCGCTGTTGCTAACGGAGCGTTTTGTTTGTTGTCGCCGCAGATGCAGCAGCTGTTCTACGAGAACTACGAGCCCAACAAGAAGGGCTACATCCGAGACCTCCACAACAGCAAGATCCACCGGGCCATCACGCTGCACCCCAACAAGAACCCGCCCTACCAGTACCGCCTGCACAGCTACATGCTCAGCCGCAAGATCGCCAACCTGCGGCACAAAACCATCCGGCTCCACCGCGAGATCGTCCAGATGAGTCGCTACGGCGCGGCCGAGCCGAGCCGGGAGGACCTCCAGCTGGGGATGCCGCCCTCCTTCATGCGCTTCCACCCGCAGCAGAGAGACGACGTCCTGGAGTGGGAGTTCCTGACCGGGAGGCACCTGTTCTCCGCCTTCGACGGACAGCCGCCCCGCCGCGGGATGGACACGTCCCAGCGCCAAGCCCTGGACGACATCATCATGCAGGTGATGGAGATGATCAACGCCAACGCCAAGACGCGGGGGCGCGTCATCGACTTCAAGGAAATCCAGTACGGCTACCGGCGGGTGAACCCGCTGTACGGCGCCGAGTACGTCCTGGACCTGCTGCTCCTCTACAAGAAGCACAAAGGAAAGACCATGACGGTGCCCGTGCGCAGACACGCCTACCTCCAGCAGACCTTCAGCCAAATCCAGTTCCGGGAGGAGGACCAGATGGACGCCCAGACGCTGGCGGCGCACATCAACCAGGAGTCGGACTCCCTGTCCTTCCTGTCCAACTCCTTGAAGATGCTGGTCCCCTTCAAGCTGTCCACGTCCGGCCATGAGCAGAAGGAAGTGGTGGACAAGAAGGTCAACATCCTGGTGCCTCTGTCGGGACGCTACGACATCTTCGCCCGCTTCATGGCCAACTTTGAGCGCTTCTGTCTGATTCCCAAGCAGAACGTCAAGCTGCTGGTGCTGCTCTTCAGCACCGACAACGACACGGAGCGCGTCAAGCAGGTGGAGCTGATGCGGGAGTACCACGTCAAGTACCCCCGCGCCGACATGGAGATCAAGCCCGTGGCCGGGGCCTTCTCCCGGGCGCTGGCTCTGGAGGTGGGCTCGTCGCTCTTCACCAACCAGTCGCTGCTCTTCTACTGCGACGTGGACCTGCTCTTCACCGCCGACTTCCTCAAGCGCTGCCGGGCCAACGCGGCCCTGGGCCAGAGCGTCTACTTCCCCGTCATCTTCAGCCAGTACGACCCCAAGGTGGTCTACGCCGGGAAGGTGCCCGGCAACAACCACTACGTCTTCACCTCCAAGACGGGCCTGTGGAGGATCTTCGGCTACGGCATCGTCTGCGTCCACAAGGGGGACCTGGTCCGGGCGGGGGGCTTTGACACCACCATCCAGGGCTGGGGGATGGAGGACGTGGACCTCTTTAACAAGTTTGTGCAGTCGGGCGTGTCGTTGTTCCGCAGCACGGACACGGGCATCGTGCACGTGCACCACGCCGTCGCCTGCGACCCCAACCTGGAGGCCAAGCAGTACAAGATGTGTCTGGGGTCCAAGGCGTCCTCGCACGGGTCCACGCAGCAGCTGGCCCAGCTCTGGCTGGACAAGAACGACCACGCCCAGCGCAGGCTGGCCGCCAACAACGGCTCGCTTAGGACAGCCTGAGGGGGGACGTGCTGCTGGCCACGCCCACAAATAATTTATTTTCCACGCAGAAACCCCTTTTTACTTTTTACACTTTGACAGCAGGAGGCGGGGCCAGCCCCAGGAGGCGGGGCCATCGGACACTTTGTGAATGTTTACATTTCCTCACACACAGAGATTGTTTTTTTCGTGTGAACAACTGCTGGATTTGACGTCTAATTTATTCCTTTTTGTTCAATGCAAAGATTGTAACTTCCTGTCACCAAAGACTCAATTCTGTGCGTGCGTGCGTGTGTGTGTGTGTGTGTGTGTGTGTGTGTGTGTGTGTGTGAGATTGAGTGAACAGTAAAGAATGTTCCATAGCATTTGGTTTAAAAGCCAGGGGGCGTGGCTTCACGTGAAGCCAGCGTCTTACCTGGCAGGTACTGATATTCCCGGCTGGTCCAGTCTTCCAAAACAGGAACTTTTGTGACAACAAGAAGACGGACTGAGGTTGTCGTTAGTTTTTTTAAATCTTTCTTTTTTCTTTTTTTTTTTTTATTATTATTATTATTGTTTTTAATTTGTCTTTCAACTTTCGAGTGGGAAAGTTTTTCTATTTAAAGAATAAAATGGTGGGGAAGTTTTCCTAAAATTGTTTTCCCTTTTTTTTTTTTTAAACCAAGATTCAGGAATATGTCACAAGGTCCAAGTTACCATGGTTACTAAGACCCCTTTACTCGAGTCGCCCCCTGCTGTTTGTGTTCGGTAATGTTGCACCACAGACAACATTACATTAAAGGCCTACTAAAACCCACTACTACCAACCACGCAGTCTGATAGTTTATACATCAATGATGAAATATTAACATTGCAACACATGCCAATACGGCCTTTTTAGTTTACTAAATTACAATTTTAAATTTCCCGGAAGTTTCGTCTTGAAAACGTCGTGTAATGATGACGTGTACGCAGGACGTCACGGGTTTTAAGGAAATATGAGCGCTGCGCACACACACAGCTAAAAGTCATCTGCTTTAACGGCATAATTACACAGTATTTTGGACATCTGTGTTGCTGAATCTTTTGCAATTTGTTTATTTAATATTGGAGAAGTCACAGTAGAAAGATGGAGTTGGGAAGCTTTAGCCTTTAGCCACACAAACACATGGTGATTCCTTGTTTAAAATTCCTGGAGGTGAAACTTTCCTATGGATCAGAGCGCGGTCAAGCCAACATGTATCCAGACCAAATGTCAACCAGCAGGTTTCGGTGAGAAAATTGTGGTTAAAAAGTCCGTTCTTACCGGAGAAAAGCTGAGCTTGTGCCGTCCATAAAGCTGCCGTTGAATCCCCTGAGACACTGCACGTCAACACACCCTTCCGACTATCAGGTACTATTTAACTCACTAAAACACTAGCAACACAATAGAAATAAAAGGGATTTCCCTGAATTATCCTAGTAAATGTCTCTAAAAACATGGGAATCTGTCCCAATGCGATCGCATTTTTTTTTAACATGTTTTTTTTTATCTACTCCGTCGCTATCAATATCCCCAAACACGAATCTTTCATCCTCGCTCAAATTAATGGGGAAATTGTCGTTTTCTCGGTCCGAATAGCACTTTTTGTTGGAGGCTCCCATTAAAAATAATGTGAATATGTGAGGAGCTATCACACGGGTGACGTCATCGTCTGTGACTTCCGGTAGAGGCAGGGCTTTTCTCTTAGAACCGAAAGTTGCGAACTTTATCGTGGATGTTCTCTACTAAATCCTTTCAGCAAAAATATGGCAATATCGCGAAATTATCAAGTATGACACATAGAATGGACCTGCTATCCCCGTTTAAATAAGAAAATCTCATTTCAGTAGGCCTTTAAGTCAGGGGTCGGCAACCTAAAATGTTGAAAGAGCCACATTGGACCAAAAATAAAAAATAAAACAAATATGTCTGGAGCCGCAAAAAAATAAAAGCCATATTACATACAGATAGTGTGTCATGAGATATAAATTTAATTAAGAGGACTTAAAGGAAACCAAATGAGATGAAATATAGCTACAAATGAGGCATAATGATGCAATATGTACATATCGCTACCCTAAATAGCATGTTGGCATCGATTAGCTTGCAGTCATGCAGGTTTTTTTTTTTGATTGATTGATACTTTTATTAGTAGATTGCACAGTTTACTACATATTCTGTACAATTGACCACTAAAGTGTAACACCCGAATAAGTTTTCAACTTGTTAATCAGTTCATGGTAACCAAAGACCAAATATGTCTGATTAACACTCCACACAAGTCAATAACGTCAACAAAACTCACCTTTTTGGATTCATACACAACGTTAAGTTTGGTGGACAAAATGAGACGGAAAAAGAAGTGAAATAAAACACGTCTTAGAACATGGGTGTCAAACTCTGGCCCGCCGTGTAATTTTATTTGGCCCTTGAGGTAATATCAAATTAAGATTAGAGCTGGCCCGTCGGTATTATACAGGGGCAATGCCTCTGTAACACTGCATTCACCGCTGATACTCGCTGATACAACCCTCACGGTTTTCCCGGGAGACTCCCAAAGTTCAGTGCCCCTCCCGAAAATCTCCCGGGGCAACCATTCTTCCGAATTTCTCCCGATTACCACCCGGACAACAACATCGGGGGCGCGCCTTGAAGGCACTGCCTTTAGCGTCCTCTACAGCCTGTCGTCACCTCCGCTTTTCCACCATACAAACAACGTGCCGGTCCAGTCACATAATATACGCTGCTTTAACACACACAAGTGAATGCAATGCATACTTGATCAACAACCATAAGGGTCACACTGAGGGTGGCCGTATAAATAAATGATAAATGTGTTGTACTTGTATAGCGCTTTTCTACCTTCAAGGTACTCAAAGCGCTTTGACACTACTTCCACATTTACCCATTCACACACTGATGGAGGGAGCTGCCATGCAAGGCGCCAACCAGCCCCCATCAGGAGCAAGGGTGAAGTGTCTTGCTCAGGACACAACGGACGTGACGAGGTTGGTACTAGGTGGGAATTGAACCAGGGACGCTCGGGTTGCGCACAGCCGCTCTCCCCACTGCGCCACGCCGTCCCTATAAACAACTTTAACACTTTTACAAATATACGCCAGACTGTGAAGCCACACCAAACAAGAATGACAAACACATTTCGGGAGAACATCCACACCGTAGCACAACGTAAACTCAACAGGAGAAATACCCAGACCCCCTTGCAGCACTAACTCTTCCGGGACGCTACAATATACCACCAAACCCCGCTCCCCCAATTTTTATTTACATTTTATTTCATGTGCCATTTATATTTTTTACTCATTATTGTAAATTGAAACTCGATTTTGTATGTGACTATAAAGTTATACAAGCCTTGCTTGTTTAACATTCAATCCAAAACTTGTTGGGTCCCTATTAAAAGGTTAATTTTTTCAACCTTGTTGTTCAGTTTTAAATTTTGGCCCACTCTGTATTTGAGTTTGACACAACTGTCTCAGAAAGTCGGAGAAAGTTATACACGTAAACAAACTACGCTGAGTTCAAGGACCGCCAAAATTAGTAGGACAAAACAGCGTTCGCCAATTACTCGAATCAGTGAAGCATGTTTAATACAAACTGTGTGCTTTATAGCAATTAGGGAGGTTTGTGTCATGTTTGTCCTCCTACAGAAACTATATTAAGACAAAAAAAACAAAATTTACTCATCTTTTTCCATTTTTCATACATTTTTTAAAAAGCCCCAGAGAGTCTCTAGGGCGGCGCTAAAGAGCCGCGGGTTGCCGACCCCCGCTAAGTCGTAGTGTCAAAGATGACGTGTTGATGTTGTGTAACGTGTAGATCTTTTTTTTGGCTCCATCAGCAAGTTATCACCAGAATGACCAACATTGAAATTGAACTAGAATATTTCCCGCGGATTTCTTTAGATGGACCTGCTATCTGTGCCCTGGACGTCTGGCTGGAGGGGACGCCGGAAGACGGTGCTGAGAGTCTGAATACGTGAGTTTTTAAGGTGCAACTGTACAAAAAGAGCTACAGAGGTCGCTTTTAACGTTAGCATGCGCTCAATAAAATGCTAACACTTAACATGCCGTCGTTAGCACACATGCTAACAGTTAGCATACATGCTAACAGTTAGCATGTCTCACATATTAAAGGCCTACTGAAAGCCACTACTACCCACCACGCAGTCTGATAGTTTATATATCAATGATGAAATATTAACATTGCAACACATGCCAATACGGCCTTTTTTAGTTTACTAAATTGCAATTTTAAATTTCCCGGGACTTTTTTCTTGAAAACGTCGCGTAATGATGACGTGTACGCGTGACGTCATGGGCTGCGCACACACACACAGCTAAAAGTCGTCTGCCAGGCTAAGACCGATTTTTTTTCAATTTTATTTTAATCTTCAATTTTTTTCTGCCCCCCCCCCCCCCCCTCTTGTTTACCTGTATCTCACCTTTCTTGTAAGGGCCGCTAGAAGCCGGCAGACCCGTCAGCGATCCTGTTCTGTCTCCCTGTAATGTTTGTTTGATTTTGAATGGGATTGTGCTGAAAATTGTAATTTTCCTGAAGGAACTCTCCTGACGGAATAAATAAAGTACTATCTAATCTAATCTTTAACGGCATAATTAACATTGCAACACATACCAATACGGCCTTTTTAGTTTACTAAATTGCAATTTTAAATTTCCCGGAAGTTTTTTCTTGAAAACGTCGTGGAATAATGACTTCACGGGCTGTTAGGAATATGAGCGCTGCACACACACACACACACAACTAAAAGTCGTCTGCTTTAACTGCATAATTACACAGTATTTTGGAGATCTGTGTTGCTGAATCTTTCGCAATTTGTTCAATTAGTATTGGAGAAGTCAAAGTAGAAAGACGGAGTTGGGAAGATTTAGCCACACAAACACACGGTGATTCCTTGTTTAAAATTCATGGAGGTGAAACTTTTCTATGGATCAGAGCGGACATGGATCCCGACTACTTGTCAACCAGCAGGTCTCGGTGAGAAAATTGTGGTTAAAAAGTTGCCACTTACCGGATATCAGCTGAGCTTGTGCCGTCGACTTCCCCAAAACACTGCGCGTCAACACCCGTGGACGTACACTTCCGACTATCAGGTACTGTTAAACTCACTAAAACACTAGCAACACAATAGAAAGATAAGGGATTACCCAGAATTATCCTAGTAAATGTGTCTAAAAACATTTGAATCCGTCTCAATGCAACGCGATTGCGGTCGCGTTTTTTTTTTTAACATTTTTTTTTTTTTTTCTAGTCCGTCGCTATCAATATCCTCAAACACGAATATTTCATCCTCGCTCAAATTAATGGGGAAATTGTCATTTTCTCGGTCTGAATAGTTGTTTTTGTTGGAGGCTCCCATTAAAATCAATGTGAATATATGAGGAGCCATCAACATGTGACGTCATCGTCTGTGACTTCCGGTAGAGGCAGGGCGTTTCTCCAGTTGCGAACTTTATCGTGGATGTTCTCTACTAAATCCTTTCAGCAAAAATATGGCAATATCGCAAAATGATCAAGTAGGACACATAGAATGGACCTGCTATCCCCGTTTAAATAAGAATCTCATTTCAGTAGGCCTTTAAGTAATATGGCTGTGGAAATAGAACAAACATGACATGAAAAGTTACTTAAGTTAACTTAAGCTTAAAGGCCTACTGAAACCCACTACTATCGACCACGCAGTCTGATAGTTTATATATCAATGATGAAATATTAACATTGCAACACATGCCAATACGGCCTTTTTAGTTTACTAAATTGCAATTTTAAATTTCGCGCTGAAAACGTCGCGGTATGATGACGTGTGACGTCACGGATCGTAGCGGACATTTTGATCCAGTACCGATCCCAGCTGTAAGTCGTCTGCTTTAATCGCATAATTACACAGTATTCTGGACATCTGTGTTGCTGAAACCTTTGCAATTTTGTTCAATTAATAATGGAGACGTCAAAGAAGAATGATGTAAGTGGGAAGCGGTGTATTGCAGCTGCCTTTAGCAAAACAAACACAGCCGGTGTTTCCTTGTTTACATTCCCAAAAGCTGACGGTAAAGCTTTACTATGGAACAGAGCGGTCAAGTGAACATGGTTCCCTACCACATGTCAACCGGCAGGTTTCGGTGAGAAAATGGCGGCAATAAGTCGGCTCTTACTGTAGACTTTTTTTCTTTTTTTTTAAATTTTAATCTTCTGTTTTTTTCTCCCATTCCCCCCATGTTTACCTGTATCTCATCTTTTTTTGTAAGGGGCGCTGGAAGCCAGCAGACCCGTCTGCAATCCTGTCTCCCTGTAATGTTTGTCTGATCATGAATGGGATTGTGCTGAAAATTTTATTTTTTCTGAAGGAACTCTCCTTAAGGAATAAAGTACTATCTATCTAATCTAATCTAGACATGAGCGGAGAGTTTGCATCGTTCTTCCTGCAGCTGTGGACTCTCTTGCCTCGACCGTCATTTGCTTACACCATGTAGGAGGGGGGAAAAAAATAGCCCGGCTGCCTTGCCTCGTCGAGAAACGTGGCTTCCCTCAGAGACACTGGCAGTCACCACACTCGTGGCCACACCCCTCCGACTTTCAGGTACCACCATGTAATCGCACTAAACACTAGTGACACAATAAGCAGATAAGGGATTTTCCAGAATTATCCTAGTGTGACAAACAGTTCAGGGTGTCCCAAGTTAACAGAGAGTGTGAGGAGGAGTTTTGTCCTTTCAGAGTTGCCGTGGGGCTGTGACGTAGAGTGTGTGGTTGTGGAGAGAGAGGTGTAAAGGAGTTCACATTAAAGAAGCGGTGGCTACCGGACCTGCTCTAATGTCTCCCGTTTATTATTTTATTAAATAAGTACTCTGTATAGGCGAACACTCGGCTACACTAGTAAATGTGTCTAATAACTTCTGAATCACTCCCACTGCCGTCGTCTTTTTTTCTTCTTTCTAGTCCTTCACTCTCACTTTCCTCATCCATGAATCTTTCATCCGCACTCAAATTAATGAGGAAATCGTCGCTTTCTCGGTCCGAATCGCTCTCGCTGCTGGTGGCCATGTTTGTAAACAATGTGAGGATGTGCGGAGCTCCACAAGCCGTGACGTCACACGCATATCGTCTGCTACTTCCGGTACAGGCAAGGCTTTTTTATTAGCGACCAAAAGTTGCAAACTTTATTGTCGATGTTCTCTACTAAATCCTTTCAGCAAAAATATCGCGAAATGATGAAGTATGACACATAGAATGGACCTGCTATCCCCGTTTGAATAAGAACATCTCATTTCAGTAGGCCTTTAACTATAGGAGAAAACATTGTGATTCTTTGGCGTACCACTAGATGGGGCCCATGTACAGTTTGAGAATCACTAATGTGGACAAATTCTAACTTGAATTACAGTATAACCATGTTTGTGCACAATTAACCACACGAAAAAAAACATGAATTTTACTGTCAAAAGTCATGATTTATTGCTTGTTTCAATGTTCAATACAAACAGATTATTTTTGTAAAAAAAAACAAACAACAGACGCTGACGTTCATCGGCCGCGCTTGCTGGTTAGAAACCTTTTACAAGAGCGGCGTCATTACCGGCGTCCGTGGACCCGGACAAGATGGGGCATGTTGGAACTGACCCTAAAAGTTGTAAAGTACGCGAGGCGTGTCCGAGTGCGGGAGGATACTCGCCCCCCCTCAGCCAGTGTGTGTGTGGTAGGATGTCAGAGGCCAAAGGTCAGACCGACCTCTGACCTCCTTTAACCTCATCCGCCAGAAGACGGCCCCCGCCTGCCAGGTCTCCAGGAGCAGGAGCTGCCTCCCTCGCCACTTAGGGGATTGTAGTCTAGAAAAAAATACAATTTAAATGCAGACAAGAATGTAGTAAGGTAAATAACTGCTATGTCAAATGAGCTATGAGAGCTAACATGCTAACAGTGTTACGCACCAAGTAATATTAACTTTATCATCTGTTCTCTACTAAATCCTTTCAGCAAAAATACGGCAATATAACAAAATGATCAAGTATGACACATAGAATGGACCTGCTATCCCCGTTTGAATAAGAAAATCTCATTTCAGTAGGCCTTTAACGGTTGCAAAAATTAGATAAAAGTAGCATGCTAACATTATATACCAAATTCAATGACTAATGGTGTATGGCTACAAAATTAGCTTTAAAAGTGTACAATTGGCTAAAAAATTAGTGTATGAATTTTGGTGCATTCACACAATAAAGTTCTCTTTAGCGGAATCTACAAAACCCAAGACCAGTGGAGTTGTCACGTGTAAATGGTAAATAAAAACAGAATACAATGATTTGCAAATCTTTTTCAACCTATATTCAATTGAACAGACTGCAAAGACAAGATACTTAACATTCGAACTGAGAACCTTTTTTTTTTTTTTGCAAATAATTAGCCCAGTGAAGCTGGCGGCGTTTCTGGGTGTTGTTGATAAATGGCTTTCGCTTTGGATAGTAGAGTTTTAACTTGCACTTACAGATGTAGCGATGAACTGTAATTACTCACATTGGTTTTCTGAAGTGTTTCTGAGCCCATGTGGTGATATCCTTGACACACTGATGTCACTTTTTATTGCAGGGATCGAAGGTCCGTAATATCGCTTACGTGCAGTGATTTTTCCAGATTCTCTGGACCTTTTGATGATATTACGGACCGTAGATGGTGAAGTCCCTAAATTCCTTGCAATAGCTGGTTGAGAAATGTTGTTTTTAAACAGTTGGACAATTTGCTCACGCATTTGTTCACAAAGTGGTGACCCTCACCCCATTCTTGTTTGTGAATGACTGAGCGTTTCATGGAAGCTGCTTTTATACCCAATCATGGCACCCACCTGTTCACAATTAGCCTGTTCACCTGTGGGATGTTCCAAATAAGTGTTTGATGAGCATTCTTCAACTTTCTCAGCCTTTTTTTTGCCACTTGTGTTAGCTTTTTTCAAACATGTTGCGGGCCTAAAATTACAAATGAGCTAATATTTGCAAACTTTACCAGTTCGAACGTTAAATATCTTGTCTTTGCAGTCCATTCAATTGAATATAAGTTGAAAAGGATTTGCAAATCAATTGTATTCTGTTTTTATTTACCATTTACACAACGTGCCGACTTCACTGGTTTTGGGCTTTGAACAAGCCAAGTGTGTTTCTTTTCAAGGTCTTTACTTCTAACGTTCTTCTTACCAGAGCTGCGAAGCGGCTTCTTGTCTTTCTTTGGTTGGACCAACGTGCTGGACGAGGCGCCGTCGTCGCTGCTCTGTGGAGACACCAGAGAGTCAAAGACGGCTCAGGTTTGAAAAGAAGAAAACACTCGGTCATATTTTAGTGCGGCGGTGCTCAAACTGTGGTACTGGTACCACCAAGTATGGTGTTTTACTTTACAATATTCAAAACACAGTGTTACTGTTCAAACAATGAAATGTCCCAGTGGCCGTAAATATTAAATATATATGATATAAATTATACATCTGCCTTGTTTTTGATAAATACACAGGCTGTTTAGGGCCGCCCTAGCGGCTCCCTGGAGCTTTTTCTAAAATATATTTTATTTTAACATCTGTTTTAACACATGACACAAATCTCCCTAATTGTTAGAAATCACACTGTTAACATTAAACATTTTTCACTGATGAGAGTATTTGGCGCGCACAGTTTTGTCCTACTAATTAAAGTTAAAGTACCAATGATTGTCACACACACACTAGGTGTGGCAAAATTGTTCTCTGCATTTGACCCATCACCCTTGATCACGACCTGGTAGGCAAGGGGAGCAGTGAGCAGCAGCGGTGGCCGCGCCCGGGAATCATTTTTGGTGATTTAACCCCCAATTCCAACCCTTGATGCTGAGTGCCAAACAGGGAGGTAATGGGTCACATTTTTATAGTTTTGGTATGACTCGGCCGAGGTTTGAACTCACAACCAACTGATCTCAGGGCGGACACTTTAACCACTAGGCCACTGAGTAGGTTGTGGCTGTAGACTACCACAACGTACCCCACTGTTCTCATCCAAAACATTCTAAATCAGGTGTCCAAAGTGTGGCCTGCGGCATTCTAAAAATATATAAACAAAATGTTTTTAAAGGCCTACTGAGACCCACTACTACCGACCACGCAGTCTGATAGTTTATATATCAATGATGAAATATTAACATTGCAACACATGCCAATACGGCCGGTTTAGTTTATCCATCATCCATCCATTTTTCTACCGCTTATTCCCTTTCGGGGTCGCGGGGGGCGCTGGCGCCTATCTCAGCTACAATCGGGCGGAAGGCGGGGTACACCCTGGACAAGTCGCCACCTCATCGCAGGGCCAACACAGATAGACAGACAACATTCACACTCACATTCACACACTAGGGCCAATTTAGTGTTGCCAATCAACCTATCCCCAGGTGCATGTCCTTGGAAGTGGGAGGAAGCCGGAGTACCCGGAGGGAACCCACGCATTCACGGGGAGAACATGCAAACTCCGCACAGAAAGATCCTCAGCCTGGAATTGAACCTGGGACTGCAGGACCTTTGTATTGTGAGGCAGACGCACTAACCCCTCTACCACCGTGAAGCCGCGGTTTAGTTTACTAAATTGCAATTTTAAATTTCCCGCGGCAAGAAATCTGCGTTCAAAAGACTCCGGCTTATTAGTGATTCATAGAGCTCAAAAAAAGTCTGCGGGCTACAGAGCGTTTTCCGTTCGGGCTCCAGTACTCTGGAATGCCCTCCCGGTAACAGTTCGAGATGCCACCTCAGTAGAAGCATTTAAGTCTCATCTTAAAACTCATCTGTATACTCTAGCCTTTAAATAGACCTCCTTTTTAGACCAGTTGATCTGACGCTTCTTTTCTTTCTCCTATGTCCCCCCCTCCCTTGTGGAGGGGGTCCGGTCCGATGACCATGGATGAAGTACTGACTGTCCAGAGTCGAGACCCAGGATGGACCGCTCGTCGGGACCCAGGATGGACCGCTCGCCTGTATCGTTTGGGGACATCTCTACGCTGCTGATCCGCTTGAGATGGTTTCCTGTGGACGGGACTCTCACTGCTGTCTTGGAGCCACTATGGATTGAACTTTCACAGTATCATGTTAGACCCGCTCGACATCCATTGCTTTCGGTCCCCTAGAGGGGGGGGGTTGCCCACATCTGAGGTCCTCTCCAAGGTTTCTCATAGTCAGCATTGTCACTGGCGTCCCACTGGATGTGAATTCTCCCTGCCCACTGGGTGTGAGTTTTCCTTGCCCTTTTGTGGGTTCTTCCGAGGATGTTGTAGTCGTAATGATTTGTGCAGTCCTTTGAGACATTTGTGATTTGGGGCTATATAAATAAACATTGATTGATTGATTGATTGTTGAAAACGTCGCGTAACGATGACGTGTATGATGACGCGTGCGCGTGACTTCTCGAGTTGGAGGGGACGTATTAGCGCAGCACCACTAGCGGCTAAAAGTCATCTCTTCTCATCGCGCGATTACACAGCATTCTGCACATCTGTGTTGCTGAATCTTTTGCAATTTGTTCAATTAATAATGGAGAAGTCGAAGTCGAAAGATGGAGGTGGGAAGCTTTAGCCTTTAGCCACACAAACACACGGTGTTTCCTTGTTTAAAATTCCCGGAGGTGAAGCTTTACTATGGATCAGAGCGGTCAAGCAAACATGGTTCCCGACCACATGTCAACCGGCAGGTTTCGGTGAGGAAATTGTGGTAAAAAGTCGCCTCGTACTGCTGCTGCCGTGACTAATTCTCTCAGAGACTGGCGTCAACACACCCGTGGACACACCCCTCCGACTATCAGGTACTATATAATCTCACTAAAACGCTAGCAACACAATAGAAAGATAAGGGATTTCCCAGAATGATCCTAGTAAATGTGTCTAAAAACGCCTTTTTTATTTTATTTTGTTTTTTTGTTTTTTTAGTCCTTCGCTATCAATATCCATCCATCCATTTCTACCGCTTATTCCCTTTTGGGGTCGCGGGGGGCGCTGGCGCCTATCTCAGCTACAATCGGGCGGAAGGCGGGGTACACCCTGGACAAGTCGCTACCTCATCGCAGGGCCAACACAGATAGACAGACAACATTCACACTCACATTCACACACTAGGGCCAATTTTAGTGTTGCCAATCAACCTATCCCCAGGTGCATGTCTTTTGGAAGTGGGAGGAAGCCGGAGTACCCGGAGGGAACCCACGCATTCACGGGGAGAACATGCAAACTCCACACAGGAAGATCCCGAGCCTGGATTTGAACCCAGGACTGCAGAACCTTCGTATTGTGAGGCAGACGCACTGACCCCTCTGCCACCGTGAAGCCCGCTATCAATATCCTCAGCCACAAATCTTTCATCCTCGCTCAAATTAATGGGGAACTTGTCGTTTTCTCGGTCCGAATAGCTTTTTTTGTTAGAGGCTCCCATTATAAACAATGTGAGGAGCCCTCACACGGGTGACGTCATCGTCTGCTACTTCCGGTACAGGCAAGGCTATTTTATTAGCGACTAAAAGTTTCTAACTTTATCGTCGATGTTCTCTACTAAATACTTTCAGCAAAAATATGGCAATATCGCAAAATGATCAAGTATGACACAGAATGGACCTGCTATCCCCGTTTAAATAAGAAAATCTCATTTCAGTAGGCCTTTAAAAGGGACAAGTGGTAGGAAATGGATGGAAGGATGGAATAAAAGAGCAAAGGGATGAAATGTAATGAGTAAAAAGTTGCCATGTTGACTCTAATTACACAAAATTGTTGGTTTTCTTTAAAACTGTCATTGTTAACAAATCAAAATGTATGTTATGAATGATTGAGCTATTTTAGGCTCTAATAATTTTCACATCAAATATTCCACTTTGAAAGGTCTGTGAATATTCTCATGAATCCAGTTCAGTGTCATCTCAGGGCATTCAGTCCATCACAACTGGACTGTTTTGGTTTGTCTTAGAAGACGTTTTGCCTCTCATCCGAGTAGGCTTCATCAGTTCATACTCAAAGACTTAGATTGGTAGGTTCTAGTCTTAGACTTAGATTGGTCATTGTGGAACGCTCTCCCTGACCACCCGAGGGCGCCAAAGACTGTGGATGCTTTTAAAAAAGGCTTAAAATGCCTTTTTTTAGATTTATGCGTGTTAGTTCTGGCGATTAGGCTGTTCTAGTTTTTATTTTTACTTATTTAATTATCTTTTTTTTATTTATTAATTTTTTTGATACACTTTGAGGTTGTTTGCTCAATGTAAAGTGCTTTTTACAAATAAAATCTATTATTATTATTATCTTGTTTTAGACTTAGATTGTGCAGATCTAGACTAGCGGTTGGTGCCAAAACCCCAAATATTTATACTCCATAACCAGGAGGGTGTGCCTGGGCAAGGATGGTTTCGCCCTATCGTAGTGAGAAAAACGGTTTTGATGTAAACAAGACAATCCTAACTGTCAAAGCCAAGGACAGTCGTTGAAATGTAATTTCCTCTCGTTAGCATTGAGGTTTTGTGTGGCAGAACGGTCGCTGTGGATCGACTACTAACAGTCCAAAATAGTCGGAATAACCCATATTAGCGTTCCATTCAGTTGTAAACAAATGGCATTCTGGTCACCCTTTGTTATTTGTTGAAAGCTAAATTGCAGACTCTTAGGAAAGGTTGAAATGTTGGTGTTGTATGTGGTTTTTCAACATTGACATAGATGATTTTCCTCATTCCTATTTCGTACCATCCATCCTCCCTGTTCAGAATCTGTACATTAATGAAATTAAACAATGGATGTCCACTAATTTTTTGCAACTTAACGCCAAAAAACGGAAATGCTGATTATCGGTCCTGCTAGACACCGACCTCTATTTAATAATACAACTGTAACATTTGACAACCAAATAATAAAACAAGGTGACTCAGTAAAGAATCTGGGTACCCAACTCTCTCCTTTGAGTCACACATTTAAAGCGTTACTAAAACGGCCTTCTTTCATCTCCGTAATATCGCTAAAATTTGCTCCATTTTATCCACTAAAGACGCCGAGATCATTATCCATGCGTTTGTTACGTCTCGATTACTGTAACGTATTATTTTCGGGTCTCCCCATGTCTAGCCTTAAAAGATTACAGTTGGTACAAAATGCGGCTGCTAGACTTTTGACAAGAACAAGAAAGTTTGATCACATTACGCCTGTACTGGCTCACCTGCACTGGCTTCCTGTGCACTTAAGATGTGACTTTAAGGTTTTACTACTTACGTATAAAATACTACAGGGTCTAGCTCCATCCTATCTTGCCGATTGTATTGTACCATATGTCCCGGCAAGAAATCTGCCTTCAAAAGACTCCGGCTTATTAGTGATTCCTAAAGCCGAAAAAAGTCTGCGGGCTATAGAGCGTTTTCCGTTCGGGCTCCAGTACTCTGGAATGCCCTCCCGGTAACAGTTCGAGATGCTACCTCAGTAGAAGCATTTAAGTCTCACCTTAAAACTCATTTGTATACTCTAGCCTTTAAATAGACCTCTTTTTTAGACCAGTTGATCTGCCGCTTCTTTTCTTTTTCTCCTCTGTCCCCCCCTCCCTTGTGGAGTGGGTCCGGTCTGATGACCATGGATGAAGTACTGGCTGTCCAGAGTTGAGACCCAGGATGGACCGCTCGCATGTGTATCGGTTGGGGACATCTCTACGCTGCTGATCCGCCTCCGCTTGGAATGGTTTCCTGTGGACGGGACTCTCGCTGCTGTCTTGGATCTGCTTTGAACTGAACTTTCGCGGCTGTGTTGGAGCCACTATGGATTGAACTTTCACAGTATCATGTTAGACCCGCTCGACATCCATTGCTTTCGGTCCCCTGGGGGCGGGGGGGGTTTGCCCACATTTGAGGTCCTCTCCAAGCTTTCTCATAGTCATCATTGTCACTGGCGTCCCACTGGATGTGAATTCTCCCTGCCCACTGGGTGTGAGTTTTCCTTGCCCTTATGTGGGTTCTTCCGAGGATGTCGTAGTCGTAATGATTTGTGCAGTCCTTTGAGACATTTGTGATTTAGGGCTATATAAATAAACATTGATTGATTTTTGTTCTCAAAGGTGCAGTAGACAGCTGAGTCTTGGCCTGAAGGGTTCGCCCGTCTATGCTGTGTCATGCCTCAGCTTAATGGTTGTTTTGTTTCCCAGTAATATGAACCAGTGCATTCACCATTACCATACCAGCTACACCCGATTGTTTTTGCAGGTGTGGTGTGTCCGTTTTTAGGGATACATGCCATCCTAGTCACGTCCGTCGTGTCCTTCAGCAAGACACTTCACCCTCGTTCCTGATGGGTCATGGTTAGGGCCTTGAATTGCAGCGGGATTTGCTGCTAGCGGGGTGTATAAAATAGTCAGGAATTGTCATGGATGCAAAGGATTCTGGGTATTTGTTGTGTTGCGTTTATGTTGTGTTACTGTGAGGATGTTCTCCCGAAATGTGTTTGTCGTTCTTAAATGGTGTGGCTTCACAGCGTGGCGCATATTAGTAAGAGTGTTAAAATTGTTTATATCACAACCATTAGTGTACTCTGTGTCACCCAGTATGCCTTGCAGTCGTGTGCGTGTGTCTGCGGAAGCCACACACAACATATTGCTGGACTGGCAAGTATTTAGTACACGTTGTAGAAGGCGTCAAAGGCAAAGGCTTCATAGCACGCCCTAATAATTATTAACTGGGTGACTGCCGGCAGACATTTTTGAGAATGTTTACGTCTCCTTTTGTCTTCTTCGCTTTGTGACACGGGTCCAAAATGGCTCTTTGAACGGTAAAAGTTACCGATCCCTGAACCATGTATATCAAATATTTCCAAATGGTTCAACCGTCACCCGCCCGAATCTATTTAAAATCTATTTTTTCGTCATGTCACCCGCCCGACCCGCGGACTCCGCGGATGAGAACCGACCGCAAACCGCGCATCTCTATAGGCCACGTACTTAGCAATAGTGTATGTCACACATTTAATGCTGCTGACACCGGGTCTGAGGGTATTTTTTGAAGGCCATAAATGCCAGGGATGGTGTCCTGTGGGTATAATCTGCAATACAATGCCTGGTTGGTGGCTTCTGACTTTTGTAGAGTTTCTAAGTACTCAATGATTCTTCTCTTGTACTCACTCCCTTTTGAGTATTTAATTTGTGTTAGAGTCTTTGAGAAGTGTAAGCAACTGGTTTTGGTAGTCAGTTGTGTAGAGAATTACTGTGCATCTCCCCTTGTCAGCTGGCAGGATTCTGATATTTTCATCTTTGCTCAGTAATGTTACTTCCTTCCTCTCCTCAAAAGAGAGGTTTGGGGGTGTATTTGCTGCCCTTCGGTTTCTGTTAGGTTGTTTTTCCTAATAGCTGATTCCGTCGCTGTAATCTAATCAACTATAGGAACATGATGTGGAGTCATGGCAAAGTTCAAGCCTTTCACCAATATATCTATGCTAACGTGGGTATTTACGACAATTTTGGACCAGAAGGAGTCATGCGCAGCGATCGTTCTGCCACACGATACCTAACAAGCGGAAAACACACTTCAACAACTATCCTTGGTTTTTAACAGTAGGATTGTTTGCATCCAAGCAGTTAATTTTCTTACTACAATAGGAAGAAACCATCTTTGCCCAGGCACACTTCCTGGTTTTGGAGTATAAATATTTGGGGTTTTTGCACCAGCCGCTAAACTAGATCTGACCAATGTAAGTCTATGAGCATGAACTGATGAGAGGCATAACGAAATGTTTTCTAAAACAAACCAAACAGTCCAATTGTGATGGACTGAATGCCCTTAGATTCCACTTTGAAATTTTTTTTTTGTGTGGATATTTTGTAACTGCCATAAAAAAACAAACATTTTCTTTGACAAAAAGGGCCTTAAAATTTTTTTTAAAAGGTGTTGAAAGTCAAACAATATATAAAATAATGTACAACTTATTTTTACGGCTTTTATGAGTGTGCCCTTTTGGATCCCTGAAAATTTAAATTATTATTTTTTTTTAACTCTTTGTTAAAAAAAAATGGAATCAAAATCAATGATATTATGACTTATTGACCAATTCAAGAGATAGGCGCCAGCGCCCCCCGCAACCCCAAAAGGGAATAAGCGGTAGAAAATGGATGGATGGATGGACCAATTCAAGACTCCAATTATTTTACATCTAATATTCCGCTTTGAAATATTTTTTGAGGAAAATATTTCATATTATGTGTTTGCCATCCAAAAAACCTTATTTGACAGAGAGGGCATAAAACAAACAAAAAAACATTGGGAAAAAAAAAAAAAAAGCGTTGAAAGTAAAACAAATATGTGACCTGTTTTTAACACTTTTAGGAGTGGGGCCTTTTTGGATTCTGGAAAATTTTAGTGAGATTTTTGTTTTAACTCATTGCTCCAAAAATTATAATGAATTAAAATCAATGCTTCACAACAAATATTGCACTTTGAAATATGTTTGGGGGGAAATGTTGCATATTATGTGGTTTTGGGCATAAAAGAGCATAAAACAAAAAGAATACAACTTTATATGGGCAGATAGATTTGAGGTTGATCTAGAGATTTAAGCATTGCAAAAACAATTAATATGACCTATTTTTAACATTTTCATGACAGACCCTTCCAGGTCCCCGGGACCAAACTTAAAGGAAGCCCAAAATATGTTTGGGGAGAGAAGTTGCGTATTTTTTGGGTTTTGGGCATAATAGAGTGTAAAACATAACAATAATATGTACATAAAATAATGTATGACTTATTTTTACAACTTTTATGAGTGGGCCCTTTGGATCCCTGAGTATTTACATTTTTTTTTTTTTTTTTTTTTTTTTTTTTAAACTCATTGGTCAAAAAATGATTTAAAATGTTATGAATTATTGACCTATTCAAGGCTCCAATTATTTCACATCAAATATTCCACTTTGAAATTATTTTGGGGGGAAATATTGCATATTTTGTGTGATTGCCATTAAAAAAAAAAATTGGGGGACAAAAGGGGCATAAAACAAACAAAAAACATTGGGAAAAAAAGAATAAGCGTGACAGTAAAAAATGAAAAAAAAGGTGACCTATTTTTAACACTTATGAGTGGGGCCCTTGTCAAAAAACAATAATGAATTCAAATCAAAGTTATGAATTATTATCAAATTATTTATATTAACAAATATTTCACTTTGAAATATGTTTGGGGGGGAAATGTTGCATATTTTGTGGTTTTGGGCATAAAACAAAAAAATAATACAACTTTATAGGGGCAGTTAGATTTGAAGTTGATCTACTAGAGATTTAAGCGTTGCAAAAGTCATTTAAATAACTTATTTTTTAACAATTTCATGACTGAGACCAAACTTAAAGGAAGCCCTAAAGAATAATAAAAAAATAATCTACTGTTGTATTTGTTTTGAAAATGACATATCAAAATGGCCGTCCCTTGCTTTGATTTTTCAGTGGGCGGCCCTCAGTTGTACAACTCAGTGGCCTAGTGGTTAGGTGTCCGCCCTGAGATTAGTAGGTTGTGAGTTCAAACCCCGGACGAGTCATACCAAAGACTATAAAAATGGGACCCATTACCTCCCTGCTTGGCACTCGGCATCAAGGGTTGGAATTGGGAGTTAAATCACCAGAAATTATTCCTGGGCGCGGAACCGCTGCTGCTCACTGCTCCCCTCACCCCCCCTCCCAGGGGGTGATCAAGGGGATGGGTCAAATGCAGAGGACACGTGCGTGTGTGTGTGTGTGTGTGTGTGTGTGTGTGTGTGTGTGTGTGTGTGTGTGTGTGTGTGACAATCCGTGGTACTTTACTTTAACTTGTTCAACTACAGGGAAGGTCCCCAAGTGGGGTACTTAATTTCATTAAGCTTTTTTGTGATGAGCAGACACGCTTACATGTAATAAAGCAGATGTTTAACATGTGTGTCACATGTTAAACGGGGTCACGGTAAAAGAGAATATCAAGTCGACCTGCTTGCTCGCTCCTTTGCTGCTCCTGCCCAGCTTCATGCTCTCCCAGTTTTCGATCTTCTGCTTCCTCTTCTCTTCCTCTTGCTGCAGACACACCACACACAGCAGGTCAAAGGTCGTGTCTGAGAAGCAACAAAGCACCTGCGCATTTGCGCGTGCTTCACCTGCTTTTGCTTCTCTCTGAAGAGTACCGCTTTGGCGTCCTGCTCCTCCTGCATCCTCCTGCGAGAAATCTCCAAGGCCTCCTGGCGTCTCACCACCTCCTCAGAGTCTGTGACGAGTCAACAGACGCTCGTAAGTGAGGCGCACGCCATCAAGTACGACGGTACATTGTGTAAACCTCACTTCCCAACGCCTTAAAGGGGGACTTTTTTTTTTTTTTGCCTATCGTTCACAGTCATTAAGAGAAAAAAATACACTTTTTTTTTTTTGCATTCT
The DNA here is from genome assembly GCF_033978795.1 of Nerophis ophidion. Classification (NCBI taxonomy): domain Eukaryota; kingdom Metazoa; phylum Chordata; class Actinopteri; order Syngnathiformes; family Syngnathidae; genus Nerophis; species Nerophis ophidion. The sequence goes on along the minus strand of NC_084612.1, from coordinate 86,456,654 downwards.
AACATGTAAAAATTGTCTCAATCTAGGTGGCTAGCAATGCAGCTAATTACAGCAATCAATTATACCTCAAAATCAGTTTAAAAATGCATTCAATAACCATTAACAACACTTCATGTACTATATTATACATCCTGTAGAATAACCAAAGGGTAGCAACTAGAGGTGTCCGATAATGGCTTTTTTGCCGATATCAGATATTGGCCAACTCTTAATTACCGATTCCGATACCGATATATACGGTCCTGGAATTAACACATTATTATGCCTAATTTTGTTGTGATGCTGGATGCATTAAACAATGTAACAAGGTATTTCCAAAATAAACCAACTCAAGTTATGGAAAAAAATGCCAACATGGCACTGCCATATTCATTAAATGATGCACAAAGTGCATTATTTTTTTTAACATGCCTCAAAACAGCAGCTTGGAATTTGGGACATGCTCTCCCTGAGAGAGCTTGAGGTGGGCGGGGTTGGGGGGTGGGTTAAGGTGGGGGTAGGGGGTAGCGTATATTGTAGCGTACCGGAAGAGTTAGTGCTGCAAGAGGTTCTGGGTATTTGTTCTGTTGTGTTAGGGTGCGGATGTTCTCCCGAAATGTCCTTGTTTGGTGTGGGTTCACAGTGTGGCGCATATTTGTAACAGTGTTAAAGTTGTTTATACGGCCACCCTCAGTGTGACCTATACGGCTGTTGACCAAGTATGCAGTTGCATTCACTTGTGTGTGTGTGTGAAAAGCCGTAGATATTATATGATTGGGCCGGCACGCAAAGGCAGTGCCTTTTAAGGTTTATTCTCCTTACGTCAGTGTACCACTACGTACAGCGGTGTTTTAAAAAGTCATAAATTGTACTTTTTGAAACCGAAACTAATAATTTCAGATATTACATTTTAAAGCATTTATCGTCCGATATTATCGGACATCTCTTGTAACAACATTATTACTGTAAGAGCCAACACTGAGGGACTCCTTTTCTAGCGTACTAACACATCGCCATGCTTCGGTATTAGTCAAAAAAAGCTAACTGTACCAATTTGTGCCGACTGAAAAACACGAACAATCATATTACAGTATCTGTAAAGTATTAGTCCACATTTCATGTTTTGTTTGTACACAGCTAGCCAGACAACACATGAATGGTGATGCGCTACGTGTATCATAATCAGTATTAAGGTGACCCACTCGATGGAAAGTTGTGCATTTGGTCCAGCTGGTCGGGGAGATTTATTCCAGTTTATTTGGGTAAGCGCTCCATTTATGTCAAAATATAGCATGGCTTCAAGTTCCACATTTACAACGCAAAAGTCACACCGACCTCACTCTCTCGGCTTCTGTCTGCGCCAACATCTCACCGTTTCTTCGCGCTCGCTTTTAAAAGCAGCCGTTCATCCTCTGTATATTCAGCTTCAAAAAGATTAAGGTTGTGAATCTTCATTTGTACGAAAATACAGTTGTCTATTACAAAGTCTGCCATGATTACAACACACTCGCGTTTGTTTCCGGAAGTAGGAACACACATTTGCTGCCGGAAGTGCGCTGCTATGGAAACGGAAAACAGTGCAGCTAATAGGAGTAATAATAACAATGAATTAGATTTATATAGAGCTTTGCTATCAACTAGATACTCAAAGCGCTCATGGAAAAGTGAGAACCCATCATTCATTCACTCCACATTCACACTGGGTGGTGGTAAGTTACAGCTGCCCAGGGGTATACTGACGGAAGTGTGGCAGCCAATTTTCACCTATGTCCCCTTCGACCATTATTGCGCCTATTGAGCGCTCTAAAAATCCATCCAGAACCCGCCAACATTACTCTTTACATCTTGTGACCTGAAAATTAATTAGCTATATTTGTATTATAGTCCGGGCCCATGGTTCTCGCTAGGAAAAAGGTGGAGTGCCATCTCCGGGTTGGGAAGGAGATCTTGCCCCAAGTGGAGGAGTTCAAGTATCCTCGGAGTCTTGTTCACGAGTGAGGGAAGAGTAAATCGTGAGATCGACAAAAGGATCTGCAATGCGGACGCTGTATCGATCCGTTGTGGTGAAGAAGGAGCTGAGCCGGAAGGCAAAACTCTCAATTTACTGGTCAATCTACGTTACCATCCTCACCTATGGTCATGAGCTTTGGTTTATGACCGAAAGGACAAGATCCCGGATACAAGCGGCCGAAATGAGTTTCCTCCGCCGGGTGGCGGGGCTCTCCTTCAGACATAATAATAATAATAATGGATTAGATTTATATCGCGCTTTCCTATTACTAGATACTCAAAGCGCTCACAGAGAAGTGGGAAGCCATCATTCATTCACACCTGGTGGTGGTAAGCTACATCAGTAGCCACAGCTGCCCTGGGGTAGACTGACGGAAGCGTGGCTGCCAGTTTGCGTCTACGGCCCCTCCGACCACCACCAATCATTCATTCATCATTCATTCACCAGTGTGAGCGGCACCGGGGGAAAAGGGTGAAGTGTCCTGCCCAAGGACACAACGGCAGCGATTTGGATGTCAATAGGCAGGAAGCGAACCAGGTTTCTGGCACGGCCGCTCTACCCACTACGCCATGCCGCCCCTAAATGGGGTGAAAAGTTCTGTCATCCGGGAGGAGGTCAAAGTAAAGCCGCTGCTCCTCCACATGGAGAGGAGCCAGATGAGGTGGTTCGGGCATCTGGTCAGGATGCCACCCGAAGAGCTGGGCGTAGTGGCTGGGGAGAGGGAAGTCTGGGCTTCCCTGCTTAGGCTGCTGCCCCCGCGACCCGACCTCGGATAAGCAGAAGAAGATGGATGGTATTATAAATGCTAACGTTATAAAACTACTTTTAGTAGCTTGTTTTGAAATGAATTAAAGTGAACTATATTTATATAGCGCTTTTTCTCTAGTGACTCAAAGCGCTTTACATCGTGAAACCCAATATCTAAGTTACATTTAAACCAGTGTGGATGGCGCTGGTAGCAGGTGGGTAAAGTTTCTTGCCCAAGGACACCACGGCAGTGACGACTAAGGTAGCGGAAGCAGGGATCGAACCTGGAACCCTCAAGTTGCTGGCACTGCCACTCTACCAACTGAGCTATACCTCCCCTACAGCTCTGTAACTAAACAAGTTACAGAGGTAAGTAGTTTGATGCTATATAGGGTCTTGAGCTGGAGAAAGTTAATTCTAGATTATAAATCATGCTCCTCCCTTGGATAAAAGAAGGTGGTGGCCATAAACGGAGAAGTTGGTCAACGTTGATATCCAATTTAGATTCCGATATTGCGAGAAAGACACGAAAAGACGCTCGTTTGCGGCATATTTTTTAACCCTTTGTGAGAATTATGAATAATTCGTCATCTAAACGGGAAGATATAAACATCCCATCAGTCGGCATCCCAATGAGAGCAGACGTAGAACAGTAAGTGATTGTTTTAGTATGTTCGTAGTTTGCATATGTTGCTTAGCACTTAGCAATACTGCTGCATGATGCTTAGTGTTTCACTAAAGATACATCTGTTTAGCACACAGCTTGTAAATCCACAACTTGGAGCTCATCCTCCGTATAGTCAGGCTAAAAAATATAAGGTTCTGGATCACCATTTATCTCAAAGTCGTCTTTGTTGTCTCTCACTAAGTCTGCCATGATTGGTAGCGTTGTTGTTGAAGGTAAAAGCAAACGCTGTGTATGCTTAAAATAAACAAAATATTACATGTTATTATGAATGTGCCTGTAAATACATTACATATATACTTACAGCATGTCTATAAAACATTGGAGGCTCTTAGATGTTCTTAGAGCGCTTAATAGGTGGAATTGAGTAACTCCTATTGCATTCTTTGTTAGCTGACTTTTGCTAGTGTTTATTTACAAGTTAGAATGCATTGGTCTTACGTAAGGATTGTGAATGATGAGCAAAAAAAAAAAAAGTGCAGTTCCCCTATAATATTTGAGCTAGACAATGAGCTGCCAGCCCATGGCTTTTAGATATTTTGCAAGCACTGCTCAATTAGTTGGAACGTGTGGTCCCTGGTTCGAGCCCATCTGCAGGATGACCACTGCCACACACACACACACACACACACGGGTGAGGAAATGACCTTGCAGTGACGAAGACGTGGCGCTTTGGGGGCTCTGGCTGGACCTCCTCTTGCTCAGGTAGTGGACCAGCAGGTAGACCACCAGCAGTACGACCAACAGGTGCCAGCCATACTCAGACAGCAGTTCTCCAGCTAAAAAGAAATTAGCATGACAATTATTGACATGAAAAATTCCAAATGTAGCAAGTTACACGTACATACATTAAATTAAAAACATCGTTTGACAAAAACAGACTCTTTGAATCCCAGTAAGACTAAAATAATGCTATTTGGTAACAGTAGAAGAAAAAGTCAAACAATTACAGATGGATGGAGTAAATATTGAAAGGGTAAAAGAAAACACATTTTTTGGGGTGTAATAATAGATGATAAAGTTAATTGAAAAAATATACAACAAAGTAGCAAGAAACACGTCAATAAATAAAAAAACAAAAAACATGTTCTCGACCCAAAATCACTTCATGTTCTCTACAGCTCACCATATCCGAGTTATTGTGTAGAAATATGGGGGAACAACTACAAATGTGCGCTTCATTCACTAACCGTGTTACAAAAAAAGATCAATTAGAATAATACTGTATTATTCTAATTCTAATATTGGGTATAGAGAATATACAACCCCTTTATTTATTAAATCACTAATATTGAAATTCAACGATTTGGTGCATTTGCAAACAGCTAAAATGATGTACAAAGCAAACTATAACCCAAAGAATGTACAATTATTCTCAACAAGTGGAGAAATATAACCTTAGAGGAAAATCTAATTTTAAACATTTGTATGCTCGTACAACACTAAAAACCTTTAGTATGTGGAATTAAATTATGCAACGGGTTAACCAAATATATCAAACAAAGGACCAATATGATTCAGTTCAAGAGACGGTTCAAACTACAAGTGTCGACAAACTACACAGAACAAGAATTATGATGAACATCTTGAATGTGAGTGTGAATGTTGACTGTCTATCTGTGTTGGCCCTGCGATGAGGTGGCGACTTGTCCAGGGTGTACCCCGCCTTCCGTCCGAATGCAGCTGAGATGGGTTCCGGCACCCCCCGCTACCCCAAACGGGAAAAGCGGTAGAAAATGGATGGATGGATCTTGAATGTGTGAATGTGAGTGTGAATGTTGTCTGTCTTTCTGTGTTGGCCCTGCGATGAGGTGGCGACTTGTCCAGGGTCTAACCCCACATTCTGCCCGAAAGCAACTGAGATAGGCTCCAGCACCCTCCGCAACTCCATATGGGACAAGCGGTAGAAAATGGATAGCTGGATCTTTAACCCTTTTTTATTGAGACAAAGATTATTATATCTATATGCTTACTATGGTATATTTTTTATTTGTTGATTTATTGAGACTTTTATTAGTAGATTGCACAGTACAGTACATATTCCGTACAATTGACCACTAAATGGTAACACCCCAATACATTTTTCCAACTTGTTTAAGTCAGGATCCACGTTAATTAATTCATAGTTCACTGTTCTGTTACAGAGAACAATGAAATTGGATACAATTGCTATGGTATGAAAAGGGGTAGGATTAAATAAGCTCTGCTTCTTCCTACTCTTTTTCGGACGTGATGTAATGAAACAACTGGAATTTTGTGATGCATTGCATTGTATCATAGGCATGTTCCAAATAAACTGAAACTGAAACTACATTAGGCTTCACGGTGGCAGAGGGGTTAGTGCATCTGCCTCACAATACGAAGGTCCTGCAGTCCTGGGTTCAAATCCAGGCTCGGGATCTTTCTGTGTGGAGTTTGCATGTTCTCCCCGTGAATGCGTGGGTTCCCTCCGGGTACTCCGGCTTCCTCCCACTTCCAAAGACATGCACCTGGGGATAGGTTGATTGGCAACACTAAATTGGCCCTGGTGTGTGAATGTTGTTTGCCTATCTGTGTTGGCCCTGCGATGAGGTGGCGACTTGTCCAGGGTGTACCCCGCCTTCTGCCCGATTGTAGCTGAGATAGGCGCCAGCGCCCCCCCCCGCGACCCCAAAAGGGAATAAGCGGTAGAAAATGGATGGATGAAACTACATTAAACCCACTAAAGGCTTAATGGTCACATGCGCGGACAGCACCTTTTATCTCTTATTTCCAAAACTGTGTACAACAGTGGTTCCCAAATGGGGGTACTTGAAGGTATGCCAAGGGGTACCTGAGATTTTTTTTTAAATATTCTAAAAATAGCAACAATTCAAAAATCGTTTATTAATATATTTCTTGAATAATACTTCAACATAATATGAATGTAAGTTCATAAACTGTGAAAATAAATGCAACAATGCAATATTCAGTGTTGACAGCTACATTTTTTTTGTGGACATGTTCCATAAATATTGATGTTAAAAATTTCTTTTTTTGTGAAGAAATGTTTAGAATTAAGTTGATGAATCCAGATGGATCTCTATTACAATCCCCAAAGAGGGCACTTTAAGTTGATGATTACTTCTATGTGTAGAAATCTTTATTTATAATTGAATCACTTGTTTATTTTTCAACAAGTTTTTAGTTATCTTTATATCTTTTTTTCCAAATAGTTCAAGAAAGACCACTACAAATGAGCAATATTTTGCACTGTTGTACAATTTAATAAATGAGAAACTGATGACATAGTGCTCTTTTTTTCAACCAATTATGCTTTGCTGTGATTAGGTGGTACTTGAATTAAAAAAATGTTCACAGGGGGTACATCACTGAAAAAAGGTTGAGAACCATTGGTGTACATTACTAAATTGGGGTCTTATGGCCCCTTATGTGGGCACTTATACTGCCATCTGGTGGTGTCAGAAGCGTATAACATACAATGAAATTTGGGGGGAAAAAGTGTAAAAATAAGAATTAGCATGTCACTAAACATGAAGTACACGTTTGTGTACTTATGGACTAATTACATCATATCAAAAGATTATTCTTAGTTTTTATTGTAATTAGAGTCCAATAAGCCCAAATAGCAAAGAGTAAAAAAGAAAGCATGTTAACAACCAGCTTGGGCCTTAAGAGGTTATTAATAAATACTTTTTACACGAACTACCTATCTGGTATGTTTAGTACTATATTTACAACTACACACTTTGCTTTTCATCACAAATAATCTACGTGGATATTAAAGGCCTACTAAAACCCACTACTACCGACCACGCAGTCTGATAGTTTATATATCAATGATGAAATATTAACATTGCAACACATGCCAATACGGCCTTTTTAGTTTACTCAATTGCAATTTTTAATTTCCCGCTTAGTGTCGTGTCGAAAACGTCGTGGTATGATGACGCGTGCGTTTGACGTCTCGGGTTGTAGCGGACATTATTTTCAAGCCCTAACCAAGCTATAAGTTGTCTGCTTTAATCGCATGATTACACAGTATTCTGGACTTCTGTGTTGCAGAATCTTTTGCAATTTGTTCAATTAATAATGGAGAAGTCAAAGTAGAAAGATGGAGGTGGGAAGCTTTCAGCCTTTAGCAACACAAACAAACTTGTTTAAAATTCCCGAAGGTGAAGCTTTATTACGGAACAGAGCGGTCAAGTGAACATGGTTCCCGACCACATGTCAACCAGCAGGTTTCGGTGAGAAAATTGTGCTAATAAGTCGACTCTTACCGTAGTTATGAACGAAGCCTGCGTCCTCCTGCAGCTGCGGACTATTACCTCCTCCCACCAGAAACACTGGCGGTCACCACACCCGTGGCCACACCCCTCCGACTATCAGGTACTATGTAATCTCACTAAAACTCTAGTATTTTCCAGAATTATCCTAGTAAATGTGTCTAATAACATCTGAATCGCTCCCACTGCAATCGCCTTTTTTTCTTCTTCTAGTCCTTCACTCTCACCATCCTCATCCACGAATCTTTCATCCTCGCTCAAATTAATGGGGAAATGTTTGCTTTCTCGATTTGAATCGCTTTAGCTGCTCGTGGTCATGATTATAAACAATGTGAGGAGCTGTCACGCCAAATTCCTTCTCCCTATAAACCCCCCCCCCATTTACTTCCAGGGTCATGATTAATACAGACATTTTGTTAACGCTATATTATAAAAATAGAACGCTATATTATAAAAATACAAACATTTTGTTAATGCTATATTATAAAAAAAATTTAAAAACAATTTACAAACACAAGTTATGGGATGACATAAGAGGAAACGTGACCCTGGAAGTAAATGCGTCATCCCAGAGCTTGTGTTTGTAAAATTTAAAAAAATTTTTTTTATAATATAGCGTTAACAAAACGTCTGTATTTTTATAACTTAGCGTTATATTTTTATAATATAGCGTTAACAAAACGTCTGTATTAATCATGACCACGGAAGTAAATGGGGGTGGGGGGGGGCTGTAGGGGGAAGAAATTTGGCGCGAGCAAGCCCTACAACCAGTGACGTCACGCGCACATCGTCCATTACTTTCGGTACAGGCAAGGCTTTTTTATTAGCGACCAAAAGTTGCGAACTTTATCGCCGATGTTCTCTACTAAATCCTTTCAACAAAAATATGGCAATATCGCGAAATGATCAAGTATGACACATAGAATGGACCTGCTATCCCCTTTTAAATAAGAAAATATAATTTCAGCAGGCCTTTAAAGGTAAATAAAAGCTAACTGCTGACGGAGCTAGCGTGTTACACGACATCCGTGACACGGCAAGGAAAGACACAATTGACCAACGGTTGAATTAATGATTTGGGTTAATGCAATTGTTAGTTGGTTAGTTTGTGTAACAAAGATATAGTTACCGATTACGCCAACAGAAGTCAGATCCTGGTTCTTCAGGGGGGTTTTCTGCACCACGATGTCATCCTCATCATAAACATCTGTAATCTCCACGTCGTCTTCCATTGCAGAAGACAAACAGTCGCTGTGAGAAAAGACCGTAAGTAAGATTACTTTAAAAAAATATATATTTCTATGATGACGCAGCAACTTGAGGCTCGAATTGTTTGTTTGCGTCGCCTCGTCTTTTTCCGCCTTCTTCTTCTTCTTCTGTCAATTTCTGAAGCAGCTCACGTTCACGTAGGCCAGGTTGTATAGCTGTCTCCTAGCGGCAAGGTTTGCTACTACACCCCACCCCCATTCACTTCAGTTCAGTTTATTTCGAACATGCATACAATACAATTACAATATAATGCATCACATATTTCCAGTTGTTTCAATACAGCACGTCCGAAAAAGAGTAAGAAGAAGCAGAGTTTATTTAATCCTACCTTTCATATCTTAGCAGTTTTATCCCATTTTTTTGGTTCTCTGTAACAGAACAGTGAATAAATAAATACCGTATTTCCTTGAATTGCCGCCAGGGCGCTATCCATCCATTTTCCATCCATTTTCTACCGCTTATTCCCTTTCGGGGTCGCGGGGGGCGCTGGCGCCTATCTCAGCTACAATCGGGCGGAAGGCGGTGTACACCCTGGACAAGTCGCCACCTCATCGCAGGGCCAACACAGATAGACAGACAACATTCACACACTAGGGACCATTTAGTGTTGCCAATTAACCTATCCCCAGGTGCATGTCTTTGGAAGTGGGAGGAAGCCGGAGTACCCGGAGGGAACCCACGCATTCACGGGGAGAACATGCAAACTCCACACAGAAAGATCCCGAGCCTGGATTTGAACCCAGGACTGCAGGAACTTCGTATTGTGAGGCAGACGCACTAACCCCTCTTCCAGGGCGCTAATTAAATTAAAACCTCTTCTCACTCCTGCGCTTACCAAAGGCATGCGGTAAAAGTAAGCATGCGCTAATTATTTTAAAACCTCTTCTCACTTCGCACTTACCAAAGGCATGCAGTAAAAATTTGAGTGTGATGTAAGCTTGGACCTTAAATCCTACTGAATAGAATCTTAATATTCTTCCCTTTATGCGATTTCAAATGATCTGTATTGAAATCAGCCTCCTCCATTTTGAAAATGATGACAGGGGAAGGGTCAGTCGTGACGTCACGAGTTTGACCCGGCGGTAATACTAAGCATGCGCTAATTATTTAGCGAAGCGAGTTTGACCCGGCAGTAATTCAAGGCAGGCGCATACTATATGACCTGCGTCAATTCAAGGAAATACGGTACATATACCAATGCCATAAGTAAGAAAACAAATATCCATCCATCTTTTTCCGCTTATCCGAGGTCGGGTCGTGGGGGCAGCAGCCTAAGCAAGGAAGCCCAAGGTGTCCCGGGTTTTCCCCGTGGCCTCCTACCGGTCGGATGTGCCCAAAACACCTCCCTAGGGAGGCGTTCGGGTGGCATCCTGACCAGATGCCCGAACCACCTCATCTGGCTCCTCTCCATGTGGAGGAGCAGCAGCTTTACTTTGAGCTCCCCCCGGATGGCAGAGCTTCTCACCCTATCTCTAAGGGAGAGCCCCGCCACCCGGCAGAAGAAACTCATTTCGGCCGCTTGTACCCGTGATCTTGTCCGTTCGGTCATAACCCAAATCTCATGACCATAGGTGAGGATGGGAACGTTGATCGACCGGTATATTATAAATAAATAAATGATAAATGGGTTGTACTTTTATAGCGCTTTTCTACCTTCAAGGTACTCAAAGCGCTTTGACACTACTTCCACATTCACACACACATTCACACACTGATGGAGGGAGCTGCCATGCAAGGCGCCAACCAGCACCCATCAGGAGCAAGGGTGAAGTGTCTTGCTCAGGACACAACAGACGTGACGAGGTTGGTACTAGGTGGGGATTGAACCAGGGACCCTCGGGTTGCGCACGGCCAGTCTGCCCACTGCGCCACGCCGTCCCTATTGAGAGCTTTGCCTTCCGGCTCAGCTCCTTCCTCACCACAACGGATCGTTACAGCGTCCGCATTACTGAAGACGCCGCACCGATCCGCCTGTAAACAAATATTACATACATCAATGATCATTGTCTCTTTTTTTTCCAAAGATTGAAGAAATGTATGATAATTGTTTGTCAACACTTGTCGATGTTTTACATTTTTATCTGTGTTGGCCCTGCGATGAGGTGGCGACTTGTCCAGGGTGTACACCGCCTTCCGCCCGATTGTAGCTGAGATAGGCACCAGCGACCCCAAAGGGAATAAGCGGTAGAAAATGGATGGATGGATGATTGAAACTTTTATTAGTAGATTGCACAGTACAGTACATATTCCGTACAATTGACCACTAAATGGTAACACCCGAATATTTTTTTTCAACTTGTTTAAGTCGATGTCCACAATTAATTCCATTAGATTTTCTTTCTCAGGTTTGATCACAATTATCCTCATTTGTACTTTGTGAACATTTGTTGTTTGTAGCGTCTCTTAAACTGAATCATATTGGTGCTTTGTTTGATATATTTGGTTAATCCGTTGCATAATTTAATTCTACGTACCGATATGCTAAAGGTATTAAGTGTTCTACGAGCATACACATTTTTTAAATTAGATTTTCCTCTAAGGTTATATTTTTCCTCTTTTGTTGTGAAGAATTGTTGCACATTCTTGGGTAGCAAGTTATAGTTTGCTTTGTACATCATTTTAGCTGTTTGCAAATGTACTAAGTCGTGGAATTTAAATATTTTGGATTCAATAAATGAAGGGTTTATACGTTCTCTATATCCAACAGTATGTATTGTTCTAATTCAGGGGTGTCAAACTCAAATACAGAGTGGGCCAAAATTTTTAACGGAACAAAGCCACGGTTGAACAAATTAACTTTTTAATAGGGACCCAAACAAGTTTTGCATTGAATATTGAACAAGCAAGGCTTATATAACTTTATAGTGACATCTAAAATCTAATTTTAAATAAAAATAATAATTATAATCAAAAAATATAAATGGCATATCAAATAAAATTTTAATAAAAATTGAATGCCTCTTTTCTATTTTCAGCCTTCTGAGGTAAATATCAAAATAAACTTTTTCCACAGGCTAATAATACATTTGCAAATAAAATAACAATAATGAATGAATCAATCATTCAAGCCTTGAAGTAGCAAGAGAAAGTGCATGAGTAAAACGTTAATTGTTGCTTGGGGGGAGGGGGGTATATTGTAGTTCGCCTTAAGAGTTAGTGCTGCAAGGGATTCTGGGTATTTTTTTTGTTGTGTTACGGTGCGGATGTTCTCCCGAAATGTGTTTGTTATTCTTGTTTGGGTTGGGTTCACAGTGTGGTGCATATTTGTAAGATTGTTAAAGTTGTTTATACGGCCACTGTCAGTGTGACCTGTATGGCTGTTGAACAGGTATGCATTGCATTCACTTGTGTGCGTGTGTGTGTGTAAAAGCTGCATATATTATGTGACTGGGTTGGCACGCTATTTCTATGCAGAAAAAGAGGACGAGACAACAGGTTGTAGAGGACGCTTAAGGCAGTGCCATCAAGGCACACCCCCAATATTGTCGTCCGGGTGGAAATGGGGAGAAATTCGGGAGATTGTTACCCTGGGAGATTTTCAGGAGGGGCACTGAAATTTGGGAGTCCGGGAAAATCGGGAGGGTTGGCATGTATGAGTATTAGCGGTGAATGTGGTGCTACAGCGGCGCTGTTTCTGTATAATATTGGAGGGCCAGCTCTAATGTTAATTTCATATTGCCTCAAGGGCCAGAGTTTTACACCCATGTTCTAATTGGTCTTTTTATAAGATGGCAAGGTAAAATAAATAAATTAATATTTCCCAAAATGTACTCAAATGTGATTATTTCGTTGAATCATTAAATAAATCATGCAATAATTATATTGTAAAAAAAATAATTATTATTTAATAAAATTTTACTCTGAAATCAATAGTTAGTTACACGATTAATTCCAATCAACAACACCTTTGTGTATGGTGACATCATACGCAAATACGGTATTAGCTTTCACTGTTATGCTGATGACACCCAACTCTACATGCCCCTAAAGCTGACCAACACGCCGGATTGTAGTCAGCTGGAGGCGTGTCTTAATGAAATTAAACAATGGATGTCCGCTAACTTTTTGCAACTCAACGCCAAAAAAAACGGAAATGCTGATTATCGGTCCTGCTAGACACCGAACTCTATTTAATAATACAACTCTAACATTTGACAACCAAACAATTAAACAAGGTGACACGGTAAAGAATCTGGGTATTATCTTCGACCCAACTCTCTCCTTTGAGGCACACATTAAAAGCGTTACTAAAACAGCCTTCTTTCATCTCCGTAATATCGCAAAAATTCGCTCCATTCTGTCCACTAAAGACGCTGAGATCATTATCCATGCGTTTGTTACGTCTCGCCTCGACTACTGTAACGTATTATTTCCGGGTCTCCCCATGTCTAGCATTAAAAGATTACAGTTGGTACAAAATGCGGCTGCTAGACTTTTGACAAGAACAAGAAAGTTTGATCACATTACGCCTGTACTGGCTCACCTGCACTGGCTTCCTGTGCACTTAAGATGTGACTTTAAGGTTTTACTACTTACGTATAAAATACTACACGGTCTAGCTCCATCCTATCTTGCCGATTGTATTGTACCATATGTCCCGGCAAGAAATCTGCATTCAAAGGACTCTGGCTTGTTAGTGATTCCCAAAGCCCAAAAAAAGTCTGCGGGCTATAGAGCATTTTCCGTTCGGGCTCCAGTACTCTGGAATGCCCTCCCGGTAACAGTTCGAGATGCTACCTCAGTAGAAGCATTTAAGTCTCACCTTAAAACTCATTTGTATACTCTAGCCTTTAAATAGACTCCCTTTTTAGACCAGTTGATCTGCTGTTTCTTTTCTTTTTCTTCTATGTCCCACTCTCCCCTGTGGAGGGGGTCCGGTCCGATCCGGTGGCCATGTACTGCTTGCCTGTGTATCGGCTGGGGACATCTCTGCGCTGCTGATCCCCCTCCGCTTGGGATGGTTTCCTGCTGGCTCCGCTGTGAACGGGACTCTCGCTGCTGTGTTGGATCCGCTTTGGACTGGACTCTCGCGACTGTGTTGGATCCATTGTGGATTGAACTTTCACAGTATCATGTTAGACCCGCTCGACATCCATTGCTTTCCTCCTCTCCAAGGTTCTCATAGTCATCATTGTCACCGACGTCCCACTGGGTCATTTTGTCACCGATGTCCCACTGGGTGTGAGTTTTCCTTGCCCTTATGTGGGCCTACCGAGGATGTCGTGGTGGTTTGTGCAGCCCTTTGAGACACTAGTGATTTAGGGCTATATAAGTAAACATTGATTGATTGATTGATTGAATTATAGTTAATTAATGACACATTTAAGTAAATATTTAAAGATTATTGAATGTTCTTCCATTCGGCATTTGTCTGTGACAGAACAAATAGGGAAAATGTAAATAAAACATAAATATTTAAATAATGACTCAAATATGTCATTATTAATACAATTATTAAATACATCTCGACTTAATTAAATTAATAGCTTATTAAATCTTGAAATAAATCACTAGAAATAAAGTAAATCACTCAAATTATGAAATAATTGATTCATTTATAAAATACTGACAGAAAAATGTATTAAACATTTTAACTACATTTTGCATTGCATAAATTAAAGACATGTTCATGTCATTATTTATAAATATTTATGTTGGCTTTTCATCGGGCCCTTCATGGGCAAGGGCCTTAAATACGTAAATGTGACATTAATTAATTAAATCATGAAATTATTTATTACATAAATCAATTATGAAGTATATTAGAATACAATGAAATCAGTAATTATTACATCGTATAATGATGAATGAAAATTATGAAAGTGTGAGATAATTAATGACTGGCTGTGATGAGGTGGCGACTTGTCCAGGGTGTACCCCACATTCCGCATAAATGCAGCTGAGATGAGCCCCAAAAGGGACAAGCGGTAGAAATGGATGGATGGATGAATAATTAAAGACATTATTGAAGAATTCAGTAAAATTTTAATTATTCAATCAATCAATGTTTATTTATATAGCCCCAAATCACAAATGTCTCAAAGGACTGCACAAATCATTACGACTACAACATCCTCGGAAGAACCCACAAAAGGGCAAGGAAAACTCACACCCAGTGGGCAGGGAGAATTCACATCCAGTGGGACGCCAGTGACAATGCTGACTATGAGAAACCTTGGAGAGAACCTCAGATGTGGGCAACCCCCCCCCCCCCCCCCCCTCTAGGGGACCGAAAACAATGGATGTCGAGCGGGTCTAACATGATACTCTGAAAGTTCAATCCATAGTGGCTCCAACACAGCCGCAAGAGTTCAGTTCAAGCGGATCCAAGACAGCAGCGAGAGTCCCGTCCACAGGAAACCATCTCAAGCGGAGGCGGATCAGCAGCGTAGAGATGTCCCCAACCGATACAGGCGAGCGGTCCATCCTGGGTCCCGACGAGCGGTCCATCCTGGGTCTCGACTCTGGACAGCCAGTACTTCATCCATGGTCATCGGACCGGACCCCCTCCACAAGGGAGGGGGGGACATAGGAGAAAGAAAAGAAGCGGCAGATCAACTCGTCTAAAAAGGAGGTCTATTTAAAGGCTAGAGTATACAGATGAGTTTTAAGGTGAGACTTAAATGCTTCTACTGAGGTAGCATCTCGAACTGTTACCGGGAGGGCATTCCAGAGTACTGGAGCCCGAACGGAAAACGCTCTATAGCCCGCAGACTTTTTTTGGGCTCTGAGAATCACTAATAAGCCGGAGTCTTTTGAACGCAGATTTCTTGCCGGGACATACGGTACAATACAATCGGCAAGATAGGCTGGAGCTAGACCGTGTAGTATTTTATACGTAAGTAGTAAAACCTTAAAGTCACATCTTAAGTGCACAGGAAGCCAGTGCAGGTGAGCCAGTACAGGTGTAATGTGATCAAACTTTCTTGTTCTTGTCAAAAGTCTAGCAGCCGCATTTTGTACCAACTGTAATCTTTTAATGCTAGACATGGGGAGACGCGAAAATAATACGTTACAGTAATCGAGACGAGACGTAACAAACGCATGGATAATGATCTCGGCGTCTTTAGTGGAAAAATGGAGCGAATTTTAGCGATATTACGGGATGAAAGAAGGCCGTTTTAGTAACGCTTTTAATGTGTGACTCAAAGGAGAGAGTTGGGTCGAAGATAATACCCAGATTTTTTACAGAGTCACCTTGTTTTATTATTTGGTTGTCAAATGTTAAAGTTGTATTATTAAATAGAGGTCGGTGTCTAGCAGGACCGATAATCAGCATTTCCGTTTTATTGACACATTTTATAACACATTTTTGAATTTAAATAGGATTAAAATGAATTAATGACACATTTAAGTAATTATTTAAACATGTATTTATTTATTTGATTTGTCCAATTAAGCCCTTTATAATACTATACTAAAGTACAACACTATTTAAAAAAAATAATGTGAGTGTGAATGTTGTCTGTCTATCTGTGTTGGCCCTGCGATGAGGTGGCGACTTGTCCAGCGCCCCCCGCGACCCCAAAGGGAATAAGCGGTAGTAAGTGGATGAATGGAAGCTTCTTGTAAAAGCGCAGTAATATTAATGTTGTCGACCAGTGAACCGGAAGTATCAAAAAATGGCAGCACTATTTCTGGGTTAGGCGCCAGTCGATTTTGGGTAAAAAGTTCACAGACAAAACAGTTTTTTTCAAGGAGTACAGTGTTTTTCTCAACGTCTGAGGTGAAATTATTAATTAAATTATTGAATAATTTGGTAAAATTTCAATTAATGACGCATTTTATAACACATGTATGTATTCATGTATTTAAAATACGATTATAATAAATTATTGACACATTTAAGTAATTATTTAAAGAATAAATTATTTAATTTGTCACATTAGGCCCTTTATAATACTTTATTATAGTATACCATACCATACTATAGTATATCAATCAATCAATGTTTACTTATATAGCCCTAAATCACTTGTGTCTCAAAGGGCTGCACAAACCACCACGACATCCTCGGTAGGCCCACATAAGGGCAAGGAAACCTCACACCCAGTGGGACATTGGGGACAATAATGACCCAGTGGGACGTCGGTGACAATGATGACTATGAGAACCTTAGAGAGGAGGAAAGCAATGGATGTCGAGCGGGTCTAGCATGATACTGTGAAAGTTCAATCCACAATGGATCCAACACAGTCGCGAGAGTCCAGTCCAAAGCGGATCCAACACAGCAGCGAGAGTCCCGTTCACAGCGGAGCCAGCAGGAAACCATCCCAAGCGGAGGCGGATCAGCAGCGCAGAGATGTCCCCAGCCGATACACAGGCAAGCAGTACATGGCCACCGGATCGGACCGGACCCCCTCCACAAGGGAGAGTGGGACATAGAAGAAAAAGAAAAGAAACGGCAGATCAACTGGTCTAAAAAGGGAGTCTATTTAAAGGCTAGAGTATACAAATGAGTTTTAAGGTGAGACTTAAATGCTTCAACTGAGGTGGCATCTCGAACTGTTACCGGGAGGGCATTCCAGAGTACTGGAGCCCGAACGGAAAACGCTCTATAGCCCGCAGACTTTTTTTGGGCTTTGGGAATCACTAACAAGCCGGAGTCCTTTGAACGCAGATTTCTTGCCGGGACATATGGTACAATACAATCGGCAAGATAAGATGGAGCTAGACCGTGTAGTATTTTATACGTAAGTAGTAAAACCTTAAAGTCACATCTTAAGTGCACAGGAAGCCAGTGCAGGTGAGCCAGTACAGGCGTAATGTGATCAAACTTTCTTGTTCTTGTCAAAAGTCTAGCAGCCGCATTTTGTACCAACTGTAATCTTTTAATGCTAGACATGGGGAGACCCGAAAATAATACGTTACAGTAGTCGAGGCGAGACGTAACAAACGCATGGATAATGATCTCAGCGTCTTTAGTGGACAGAATGGAGCGAATTTTAGCGATATTACGGAGATGTAAGAAGGCCGTTTTAGTAACGCTTTTAATGTGTGCCTCAAAGGAGAGAGTTGGGTCGAAGATAACACCCAGATTCTTTACCGTGTCACCTTGTTTAATTGTTTGGTTGTCAAATGTTAGAGTTGTATTATTAAATAGAGTTCGGTGTCTAGCAGGACCGATAATCAGCATTTCCGTTTTTGGCGTTGAGTTGCAAAAAGTTAGCGGACATCCATTGTTTAATTTCATTAAGACACGCCTCCAGCTGACTACAATCCGGCGTGTTGGTCAGCTTTAGGGGCATGTAGAGTTGGGTGTCATCAGCATAACAGTGAAAGCTAATACCGTATTTGCATATGATGTCACCTAGCGGCAGCATGTAGATGCTGAAGAGTGCAGGGCCAAGGACCGAACCCTGGGGAACTCCACACGTTACCTTAACGTAGTCCGAGGTCACATTGTTATGGGAGACACACTGCATCCTATCAGTAAGATAAGAGTTAAACCAAGACAGGGCTAAGTCTGACATACCAATTCGTGTTTTGATACGTTCTAATAAAATATTATGATCGACGGTATCGAAAGCAGCGCTAAGATGGAGGAGCAGCAACATAGATGACGCATCAGAATCCATCGTTAGCAATAGATCATTAGTCATTTTTGCGAGGGCTGTCTCCGTGGAGTGATTTGCCCTGAAACCGGATTGAAAGGTTTCACATAGATTGTTAGACGCTAAGTGTTCATTTAACTGCTCCGCAACAATTTTTTCGAGGATTTTTGAAATAAAGGGAAGGTGAGACACCGGTCGGTAGTTTACCATGAGGTCAGGGTCGAGGTTAGGTCTTTTAAGAAGAGGATGAATAACCGCTTTTTTGAATGCTAGGGGAACAGTGCCCGAGGAAAGTGATAAGTTTATAATATTTAGCACTGATGGACCTAATAATACAAAGAGCTCCTTGATCAGTTTCCCAGGAAGAGGGTCAAGTAAACATGTTGTCTGTTTTATTCCATTTACACGTTGTAACAATTCCTCTAATGTTATTTCCTCAAAACGAGAGAAAGTATTTTGGAGGGCAGTATCCGCCGTGTATACAATCGTGTCAGTGTTAATAGAACCCCGTTGTAGCTGGGACGCATTGTCTTTAATCTCCTTTCTAATGACTTCAATTTTCTTACTAAAGAATTGCATAAAGTCATCAGCTGAGTGGGTGGAGCTACTGGAAGGAGTCCCTTGTTGGGTTAGCGATGCTACCGTACTAAACAAAAATTTAGGATCGTTTTTATTACGGTGGATGAGATTTGAGTAATATTTAGCTTTAGCTAAGGTAAGCATGCGTTTATAAGTTATTAAACCATCACTCCATGCTTGATGGTGCACCTCAAGTTTAGTCGTGCGCCATTTGCGTTCCAGCTTTCTACATAATAATTTCTGAGCTCTAGTTTCTTCTGTAAACCACGGGGTGCGCTTTTTTGGAGCCTTTTTTAACTTTAGCGGTGCTATGTTATCAATGGTTTCGCGCAGGGCGTCGTTAAAGTTGTTAGTGAGGTTATCAATAGAGCCCACATACTTTGGGAATGGTGCCATTACCGAGGGCAGTAGGTCAGCAAGAGTTGTCGTTGTGGCAGCATTAATGTTGCGGCTGCTATAGCAGTTATTATTATTATTAGTTTGACGAACATGCGTCTGAACCTCGAATTTTATAAGGTAATGATCGGACAATACTTTAGTATACGGGAGTATCGTAACTTTGGAAACGGTGATGCCCCTGACAAGCACTAGGTCTATCGTATTACCGTTGCGATGCGTGGGTTCATTTATTATTTGTGTGAGACCACAGCTATCAATTACAGTCTGGAGCGCTACGCACGGTGGGTCCGATGGGGTATTCATATGGATATTAAAGTCCCCCATTATGATTATATTATCGGCGTGTGTCACTAGATCAGCAACGAACTCTGAGAATTCATTGATAAAGTCCGAATAGGGCCCTGGGGGGCGGTAGATAACAGCCAGGTGTAGAGGCAGCGGTGTGACAGACCTCATAGTAAGCACCTCAAACGATTTATATTTATTATTTATGTTAGGACTAAGGTTAAAGTTTTCGTTGTATGATGTTTGAATGTAATGTTAGCATGTAAATTACACGGCTATGCTAATGTTGCTAACATAGCATGATGTTTAAATGTAATGTTAGCATGTAGCTCACATGGCTATGCTAATGTTGCTAACCTAGCATGATGTTATAAATAACTAAAGCGTAAAATGCTGATGCAAATGTTTCTTGTTCAATAAAAATGTAAGATTTTTATTTCACGTCGGACATTTCGTCTTTTCCCGTGCGAACCACAACGCTGCTACATTGTGCTAGCACGTGACTACATCCTGAATGAACAAATGGTAAAAAGAGTTTTTAATGTAAGAGGAACAAAGTCATGAAAATGTTAAGAAAATGAAGAAAAGATGTGGACAAATGTCTTTTTAATGATGTTGTCACAGTTATATTTCTTTATGAACACCAACAATTCTATTTTCCATCTCACAAACATTCTATTTGTTGTCTCTTCCTCAGGCTTCACTACACATCTTAAAACTACGTCCTGACAACTGTCAGTCAGCCAGACGTGGGAGTGTCAACATTTAGCATTTCTTCACGCTAGCATGATGTTCAAATGTCATATTAGCATGTAGCTCACATAGCTATGCTAATGTTGCTAACTTAGCATGATGTTAAAAAGTCACGTTAGCATGTAGCTCACATAGCTATGCTAGCGTTGCCAACCTATCATGATGTTAAAATATAATGTTAGCATGTAGCTCACATAGCTATGCTAGTGTTGCTAAACTAGCATGATGTTCAAATATAATGTTAGCATGTCGCTCACATAGCTATGCTAGTGTTGCTAAACTAGCATGATGTTAAAACATAAAGTTAGCATGTAGTTTAGATAGCTATGCTAATGTTGCTAACTTAGCATGATGTTAGAACGTCACATTAGCATGTAGCTCACATAGCTATGCAAGTCTTGCTAACCTATCATGATGTTAAAATAAAAAGTCAGCATGTAGTTTAGATGGCTATGCTAATGTTGCCAACCTAAAATTATGTTAAAATGTCATGTTAGCATGTCGCTCACATAGCTATGCTAGTGTTGCTAAACTAGCATGATGTTAAAACATAAAGTTAGCATGTAGTTTAGATAGCTATGCTAACGTTGCTAACTTAGCATTATGTTAAACTGTCACATTAGCATGTAGCTCACATAGCTATGCAAGTCTTGCTAACCTATCATGATGTTAAAATAAAAAGTCAGCATGTATTTTAGATGGCTATGCTAATGTTGCTAACCTAAAATTAAGTTAAAACGTCATTTTAGCATGTAGCTCACATAGCTATGCTAATGTTGCTAGCTTAGCATGATGTTAAAAAGGCACATTAGCATGTAGCTCACATAGCTATTCTAGCGTCGCCAACCTATCATGATGTTAAAATATAATGTTAGCATGTAGCTCACATAGCTATGCTAGCGTTGCCAACCTATCATGATGTTAAAATATAATGTTAGCATGTAGCTCACACAGCTATGCTAGTGTTGCTAAACTAGCATGATCTTAAAATATAATGTTAGCATGTCGCTCACACAGCTATGCTAGTGTTGCTAAACTAGCATGATGTTAAAACATAAAGTTAGCATGTAGTTTAGATAGCTATGCTAATGTTGCTAACTTAGCATGATTTTAAAATGTCACATTAGCATGTAGCTCACATAGCTATGCAAGTCTTGCTAACCTATCATGATGTTAAAATAAAAAGTCAGCATGTAGTTTAGATGGCTATGCTAATGTTGCTAACCTAAAATGATGTTAAAACGTCATGTTAGCATGTAGCTGACATAGCTATGCTAGTGTTGCTAAAGTAGCATGATGTTAAAATATGAAGGTAGCATGTAGTTTAGCTAGCTATGCTAATGTTGCTAACGCCATGTTAGCATGTAGCTCACATAGGTAGCGTACAGGCAGTGTTTCTTAGTGTCTTAAAGAACACAAAGCAGGCTTCAAGTGGAGATCTGTCACCAATCTTTGAAAAATCCTGATGAAGACTTTTATATTGAATGCAGAGCTGGCAGAATATGTTAGTTTGCTTCGGGGATGGAAAGAATTCAAGTGTTCCGCTCGTTTGGACAACACTGACTACTCTAATTTCTCCTCCTCTTCATCAAAGTGCTTCTTCATCCTCAACTTCCTCTTCCTCACGCCAGAAATGACAACTTATTGCTCTCTTTCTACAAAATATAAACGTCTATGTGTCATCATCATATTTACACACACACACACGCACACACACACGCACACACACACACACACACACACACACACACACGGTTCAAGGCCCCCCCCCCCCGAGGTCGGCTCCCCGTGTTGTGAAGCTTCAGTCCAGTCAAACAGTTGAGATTCCAAGCCAGCAGGTCATGTGACACACTGGCCCCTCCCCCTGCACCCACTCACTCCACCTAGCCCCTCCCTTTGCTCTTCCTGCGGTAGCCCCTCCCCTCCCACGGTCTGGTTAATAGAAGGTCTCTGATTGGCCCGAGTATGAAATATAAGGTAGTTCAGTTCTACCGGACTCTGCTGCCACGCACGGCGAGGCCCCTCCCCCTTCCCGTAAGGGGGTTGGATCACAAGATGCGCGGCGCCGACCGGTCGTTGGAAACGGTCTTGCGGAGTCGGACGCCTCTCCTGATGGTGGTCAGCATGTCGCCGGACGCGCCCTCTGCCCCCTCCTCCCCCGCGGCGGGGTCATCCGGCAGGGCAGGGAAGGGGAACTGGCCTTCGCCGAGGGCGTGCGCGCCGGCGACCAACTCGCCGATCTTCTCTACCAGGCTGTGGCGGTTGGCGGCGATCATCCGGTCCTCCTCGGACCCGCCCCCCAAAGTCGTCCCGTGTTGCTGGGCGTAGACCTCCAGCGCCGCCCCGGATCCCCAGGCTGTGTTGGGGAGGCTGAGGCGCTTGGGCGACGCCTTCACGTAATCCAGCGCGCCCGGCGCCTCGTCGCTCCCGGTGAAGTAGACGCACTCCTCGCTGCCCACACGCACCGGAACGCCGCCCATGTAGCCGCCGGCCCCGGGGACGGTGGGGGTCTTGACGGGTACGATGGGAGGCCGGATGGGAATGGGGCCGGCGCTGGACAGAGTGCGCCTCACGCCCGGTTTGGTGGACGGGGTTCTACGAATGGTGGCGGTCCCCGGAGTCCCAGATCCTCCCCCTGCGCCTGCAAGCTGTCCAGGTACCACGTGACCCCCTGGGCCCAGAACCCCGCTGGGTAAACCGGCGGTGCTGGCAGGTCTCTTGGTCTGGATCATACGACGGTAGTTCTGGCCGATGTTGGAGTGACGCGGAATCGTGGAGGACTTGTCGAAGTCCGGCTGAGCCTCCGGACCTTCGGCGTCACCGTTCACAGAGTAGCAGTCGAAATCAGAACCTGATCGGCAGAATCAGGACTCCGGGTTAGAGGCAAATGGGACGAGGACTGAGGACCGGAGGACTTACCTTGAGAAGGGATGGTGTCCTCGGAGCAGGACGGGGTGGTGGTCTCGGTGCTGTACCCGCTGGAGAACTGCAGAGAGTCCCTGCTGCTCTTCTGCTGCTCGGCACCCAGACCTCGGCTCAGAACCGTGGCCAGGTCGCCGGCTGCCGGAGAACCGTCGTCCCCACACTGAAGGCACACAATGAGAGGTCTGAGCTGTCCTGGATGTCAAGATAAGGAGCATCAGCAGCAGGACTAGAGGGAAAGATGAATGCAGCAATGTACAGACACATCCTGGGTGAAAACCTGATGGAGCGTGAGAGGCGCTGCAAAGAGGAAAGAGAGAAGGGGCCCAAAGATAGAACCTCATTCCAAATTTATCATGAAGGAAAAACTCCTTCCTCAAGGACCACCACCAGGTTTTTGGAAAGCAGGCTTCACTTCACATTTGAACTGTCTGTCAGTCAATATGCAAACCTAGCATGATGTTACAAATATAATGTTAGCATGTAGCTCATATAGCCATGCTTGTGTTGCTAACCTAGCATGATGTTGAAATTAAATGTTAGCATGTAGCTCATAGAGCTATGCTATTGTTGCTAACCTAGCATGACGTTAAGGATGTAATGTTAGCATGTAGCTCATATAGCTTTGCTTGTGTTGCTAAGCTAGCATGATGTTGAAATGAAATGTTAGCATGTAGCTCACAGAGCTATGCTATTGTTGCTAACCTAGCATGATGTTAAAAATGTAATGTTAGCATGTAGTGTAGCTCATAGAGCTATGCTTGTGTTGCTAACTTAGTATGATGTTGAAATTAAATGTTAGCATGTAGCTCACAGATGTATGGTAGTTTTGATAACCTAGCATGATGTTCAAATGTAATGTTAGCATGTCTCACTATAATAGTTTTGCTAATCCAGCACAACTTTAAAATGTAATGTTAGCATTTAGCTCATATAGGTATGCTTGTGTTGCAAACCTAGCATTAAGTTGAAATTAAATGTTAGCATGTAGCTCATAGAGCTGTGCTATTGTCGCTAACCTAGCATGATGTTAAAAATGTAATGTTAGCATGTAGCTCATATAGCTATGCTGGTGTTGCTAAGCTAGCATGATGTTGAAATAAAATGTTAGCATGTAGCTCACAGAGCTATGCTATTGTTGGTAACCTAGCATGATGTTAAAAATGTAATGTTAGCATGTACTGTAGCTCATATAGCTATGCTTGTGTTGCTAACTTAGTATGATCTTGAAATTAAATGTTAGCATGTAGCTCACAGATGTATGGTAGTTTTGATAACCTAGCATGATGTTCAAATGTAATGTTAGCATGTCTCACTAAAATAGTGTTGCTAATCTAGCACAACTTTAAAATGTAATGCTAGCATTTAGCTCATATAGCTATGCTTGTGTTGCTAACCTAGCATGAAGTTGAAATTAAATGTTAGCATGTAGCTCATAGAGCTATGCTATTGTTGCTAACCTAGCATGATGTTAAAAATGTAATGTTAGCATGTAGCTCATACAGCTATGCTTGTGTTGCTAACCTATCATGATGTTGAAATTAAATGTTAGCATGTAGCTCACTATAATAGTGTTGCTAATCTAGCATAACTTTAAAATGTAATATTACCATGTAGCTCACATAACTATGCAAGAGTTGCTGACCTAAAACAACTTTAAAACGTAATGTTAGCATGTAGCTCACATAACAATGCCAGAGTTTCTAACCTAAAACAAATTTAAGACGTAATGATAGCATGTAGCTCACGTAACTTTGCTAGTGTGAATTATATTTTTTATATAGCGCTTTTATCAAGTGTTGCTAACCTAGCAAAACTTTAAAATGTAATTATAGCATGTAACGCACCTAGCTATGTTAGTGTTGTTAGCCTAGCACGATGTTGAAATGTAATGTTAGCATGTAGTGCACATAAATTTGCTAGTGTTGCTAACCAAGCATAACTTATTTAAAATACAATGTTAGCATGTAGCTTTGCTAACCTAGCTCAAGTTTAAAAGCTAATGTTAGCATGTAGCTCACATAGCTATGCTAGAGTTGCTAACTTAGCTCAAGTTTAAAAGCTAATGTTAGCATTTAGCTCACATAGCTATGCTAGCGTTGCTAACCTAGCTCAAGTTTAAAAGCTAATGTTAGCATGTAGCTCACATAGCTATGCTAGAGTTGCTAACATAGCTCAAGTTTAAAAGCTAATGTTAGCATGTAGCTCACATAAATCAACAACATCCCCCCGTATCTCCTGGCCAAACAGGAAGTGGACAAAGTGTGTTACCTTGGCAACGGCGGCAGCTGAAGGCCCTCTGGACCTGTGAGTGACGTCAGAGTGCGAGGGGGCGTGTCCCTGAGCAGTGGGCGAGCCCTCTTTCTCCCGCAGAGGCCCCTCCTTCCTCCTGGGGGCGGGGCCAGGCTGCTCGTAGGAACCTGCTTTGGACCAATCCTGGAGAGGGAAGCTCATTAGTCCAGGAAGTGAAACTTGTCACCCTCCGGCAGTTGGAGGTTCAGGCGGAGGGGGCGTGGCCTGCACCGTGGATGGCCGTGACGAGACGGCGTGGGGGCGGAGTCAAACAAATGAAAATGGAGGAGGGAGGAGAGCAGACAAGTGATGGAGAGGCGGGGGGCCGTGATGGGGGGGACACACAGGAACAGGAAGTGTGTGACACAATGAGGATAGAAAACATGAAATATGAGATATAAAACATGATGTGTTACATATGAAATATGAGATATAAACATGATATATTACATATAAAATATGAGATATGAAGCGTGATATATTGTATACGAAATATGAGATATAAAACATGATATATTAGATATGAAATATGAGATATAAAACATGATATATTAGATATGATATATGAGATATAAAACATGATATATTAGATATGATATATGAGATATAAAACATTATATATGATATATAAGATATAAAACATGATACAGTACATACGAAATATGAGATATAAAACATTATTTATTAGATATGAAATATGAGATATAAAACATGACACATTATACACCAAATATGAAATATAAACATGATATGCTACATATGAAATATGAGATATAAATCATGATATATTAGATATGAAATTTTAGATATAAACATGATATATTACATATGAAATATGAGACATAAACATGATATATTACAAATGAAATATGAGATACAAAACGTGATATATTAAATATTAGATAAAAACATGATATATTAGATATAAAATATGAGATATAAAACATGATATATTATGTATGAGACAATAGACATGAGATATGAGACATCATATATTAGATATGTGTCAATAGACATGGGATTTGGGACATGAGATAATAGACATGAAATATGGGACATGAGATATGAGATATAGTAGACATGAGATAGGAGACATGACATACGAGATATAGTAGACATGAGATAGTAGACATGATATATGAGATATAGTAGACATGAGATAGGAGACATGATATATGAGATATAGTAGACATGAGATAGTAGATATGAGATATAGTAAACATGAGATAGGAGACATGATATATGAGATATAGTAGACATGAGATATGAGATAGTAGACATGAGAGACATGATATATGGGATATAGTAGACATGAGATAGTAGACATGAGATATGGGATATAGTAGACATGAGATAGTAGACATGATATATAAGAAATAATATAAATGAGCTGGTAGACATTAGATATTAGACATGATATATGGGATATAGTGGATATGAGATATGAGATAGTAGACATAAGAGATAGTGGACATGAGCTAGTAGAGATGAGATATTAGACATGATATATGAGATAGTACACAGGAAATATGAGATAGTATATATATAAGATATAGTAGATATAAGATAGTAGACATGAGATTGTAGATATGAAATATTAGACATGATATATGAGATAGTAGATATGAGATCTGGTAGACATGAGATAATAGCTATGAGACAGCAGATAAGAGAGAGTAGATATGAGATAGTAGACATGAGATATTAGTTATGAGACATAGTAAAGATGATACATGAGATGTAGTAGAGAGATAGAGTAGACATGACAGATAGTAAAGAGGATACATGAGATGTAGTCGACACGAGAGATAGTACAGATGATACATGAGATGTAGTAGACATTAGAGATAGTAGAAATAATACATGAGAGATAGTAAACATGAGATAGGAGACATGATATATGAGCTATAAAAGACATGAGATATGAGATTGTAGATATAAGAGATAGTAGACATGAGCTAGTAGACATGGGATATTAGACATAATAAATGAGATAGTAGACATGAGATGTAGTAGACATGAGGTATGAGATAGTAGATACGATATAGTAGATATATGATAGTAGACATGAAATAGTAGATATGAGAGAGTAGATATGAGATATTAGACATGATGTATGAGAGCGTGGATATGAGATAGTAGACATGAGATATGAGATGTAGCAGACATGAGAGATAGTAGAGACAATAAATGAGATGTAGTAGACATGAGAGATAGTAGAGATGATACATGAGATATAGCAGACATGAGAGATATTAGAGATGATACATGAGATGTAGTAGACATGAGAGATAGTGGAGATGATACATTAGATGCAGTAGACATGAGAGATAGTAGAGATGATACATGAGATGTAGTAGACATGAGAGATAGTAGAGATGATACATGAGATGTAGTAGACATGAGAGATTGTAGAGATGATACATGAGATGTAGTATACATGAGAGATTGTAGAGATTATACATGAGATGTAGTAGACATGAGAGATAGTGGACATGAGATGTAGTAGACATGAGAGATAGTAGACATGGGAGATAGTAGACATGAGATGTAGTAAAGATGACACATGAGATGTAGTAGACATGAGAGATAGTAGACATGAAAGATATTAGAGATGACACATGAGATGTAGTAGACATGAAAGATAGTGGAGATGATACATGAGATGTAGTAGACATGAGAGATAGTAGACATGAGATGTAGTAGACATGAGAGATAGTGGACATGAGATGCAGTAGACATGAGATGTAGTGGACATGAGAGATAGTAGAGATGAGATGTAGTAGACATGAGATGTAGTAGACATGAGAGATATTAGACATGAGAGACAGTAGACATGAGATATAGTAGACATGAGATGTAGTAGACATGAGAGAGTGGACATGAGATGTAGTAGACATGAGAGATAGTAGAGATGAGATATAGTAGACATGAGGTATGAGATAGTAGATACGATATAGTAGATATATGATAGTAGACATGAAATAGTAGATATGAGAGAGTAGATATGAGATTTTAGACATGATGTATGAGAGCGTGGATATGAGATAGTAGACATGAGATATGAGATGTAGCAGACATGAGAGATAGTAGAGACAATAAATGAAATGTAGTAGACATGAGAGATAGTAGAGATGATACATGAGATATAGCAGACATGAAAGATATTAGAGATGATACATGAGATGTAGTAGACATGAGAGATAGTGGAGATGATACATTAGATGCAGTAGACATGAGAGATAGTAGAGATGATACATGAGATGTAGTAGACATGAGAGATAGTAGAGATGATACATGAGATGTAGTAGACATGAGAGATTGTAGAGATGATACATGAGATGTAGTATACATGAGAGATTGTAGAGATTATACATGAGATGTAGTAGACATGAGAGATAGTGGACATGAGATGTAGTAGACATGAGAGATAGTAGACATGGGAGATAGTAGACATGAGATGTAGTAAAGATGACACATGAGATGTAGTAGACATGAGAGATAGTAGACATGCGAGATATTAGAGATGACACATGAGATGTATTAGACATGGGAGATAGTGGAGATGATACATGAGATGTAGTAGACATGAGAGATAGTAGACATGAGATGTAGTAGACATGAGAGATAGTGGACATGAGATGCAGTAGACATGAGATGTAGTGGACATGAGAGATAGTAGAGATGAGATGTAGTAGACATGAGATGTAGTAGACATGAGAGATAGTAGACATGAGAGATAGTAGACATGAGATGTAGTAGACATGAGATGTAGTAGACATGAGAGTGGACATGAGATGTAGTAGACATGAGAGATAGTAGAGATGAGAGATAGTAGACATGAGATGTAGTAGATATGAGAGATAGTAGAGATGAGATGTAGTAGGCATGAGATGTAGTAGACATGAGAGATAGTAGACATGAGAGATAGTAGAGATGAGATGTAGTAGACATGAGATGTAGTAGACATGAGAGATAGTGGACATGAGAGATAGTAGACATGAGATGTAGTAGACATGAGATGTGGTAGACATGAGAGAGTGGACATGAGATGTAGTAGACATGAGAGATAGTAGAGATGAGAGAGATTAGACATGAGATGTAGTGGACATGAGATGTAGTAGACATGAGAGATAGTAGAGATGAGAGATAGTGGACATGGGATGTAGTAGACATGAGAGAGTGGGCATGAGATGTAGTAGACATGAGAGATAGTAGAGATGAGAGATAGTAGACATG
The DNA here is from genome assembly GCF_033978795.1 of Nerophis ophidion. NCBI lineage: Eukaryota > Metazoa > Chordata > Actinopteri > Syngnathiformes > Syngnathidae > Nerophis > Nerophis ophidion. The sequence continues at coordinate 86,426,675 of NC_084612.1, read as the reverse complement.
AGATGTAGTGGACATGAGATGTAGTGGACATGAGATGTAGTGGACATGAGATGTAGTAGACATGAGAGATAGTAGACATGAGATGTAGTGGACATGAGATGTAGTAGACATGAGAGATAGTAGACATGAGATGTAGTGGACATGAGATGTAGTGGCCATGGGATGTAGTGGACATGAGATGTAGTAGACATGAGAGATAGTAGACATGAGAGATAGTAGAGATGAGATGTAGTGGACATGAGATGTAGTAGACATGAGAGATAGTAGAGATGAGATGTAGTAGACATGAGATGTAGTAGACATGAGATGTAGTAGACATGAGAGATAGTCGACATGAGAGGTAGTAGAGATGAGAGATAGTAGAGATGAGAGTCAGTAGAGATGAGAGTTGGCAGAGATGAGCCAAGTTACCGTGGTGGGTGAGCTGCATTCGCTGACTGACTGACACGTTTCTGAAGCTTCTGAGGAGGCGGAGCTTGAGGACTTCTGGAGGCCAACATGAGAAGGTGATGAGCAGGTGATGAGGAGGATGATGATGATGAAGATGTCCTACCTGGCTGGTGAGGTCAGAGGGCATTGGCGAGGGCGGCTTGGAGTAGATGTTGGCGTCCTGGGACACGAAGCCCGAGTCATGTGACGACACGCTGCTGAGGCGGTGGCAAGCCACGCCCCCTGCAGGCGGAGCCTGGTGGCTCTGCAGGCTGCGCTGGCGGTAGGAGGAGCTGGAGGAAGAGGAGGGGGAGTGGGGCAGCGAGCCCCCGCCCACACCGCCACCACCACCACCACCTGATGACCTCGAGGCGCTGCTGTGCCCGCTGTTCACGCTGCTGAATACACACACACATACACACTTATTAATACACACACACACACACACACTTTTATTTGTACACACACACTTTTATTCATACACGCACACACACACATTTATTAATGCACACACACACTGTTATTCATACACACACGTACACACACACTTTTATTAATACACACACGTACAACACTTTTATTAATACACACACTTATTAATACACACACACACATTTTTATTCATACACACACACACTGTTATTCATACACACGTACACACACACTTTTATTAATACACACACGTACAACACTTTTATTAATACACACACTTATTAATACACACACACACACATTTTTATTCATACACACACACGTTTATCCATACACACACTTTTATCCATACACACACACACACACACACACACACACACACACACACTTATTAAGACACACACACACTTTTATTCATACACCCACACACTTTGATTCATACACACATACACACACACACACACTTATTCATACACACACACACACTTTTATTCATACACATACACACATTTATTAATACACACACACACCTTTATTAATACACACATACACTTTTATTCATACACACACACACTTTTATTTATACACGCACACACACACATTTATTAATGCACACACACACTTTTATTCATACACACACGTACACACACTTTTATTAATACACACACACATTTATTAATGCAAACACACAATTTTATTAATACACACACACACACTTATTCATACACACACACATTTATTAATACACACACACTTTTATTAATACACACACATACACACTTTTATTAATACACACATGCATACACCTTTATTAATACACACACACTTTTATTCATACACACACACATTTATTAATGCACACACACCCTTTTATTCATACACACATGTACACACACTTTTGTTAATAAACACACACACTTATTAATACACACACACACTTTTATTCATACACACACACATTTGTTAATACACACACACATTTTTATTCATACACACACATACACACACGTTTAATAATACACACATACACACTTTTATTAATACACACATACACTTTTATTCATACACACACACATTTATTAAAGCACACACATTTATTAATACACACATATATTAATACACACATTTATCACTACACACACACATTAATGAATACACACACATGTTTGCCAAAACACCCATTTGTAAATACACACACACGCACATTCATTTATAAACACACACATTTATTAATACAAACACATTTAGTAATACACACACACACATTTATTAATACACACACAGGTTTGAAAATACACTCATTTGTAAATACACTCACACACATTTATTAGAACACACACACGTTTTTAAATACACACACGTTTGTAAACGCACACACACATTTGTAAATACACACACATGGTTCTAAATACACACACACACATTTATAAATACACACACATGTAACACAGGTGTCAAATACATTTGTGGAGACTATTAGGCTCTTGCCCTCTGTTTACTCTTTGCGTACTTCCTAGTCACGTGGCCGCCACAGTCCAATCAGCTGTAGTTGTATGCCGGTAGCAGGAAGTGACTGGTATGTTAGTAGCAGGAAGTGACTGGTATGTTAGTAGCAGGAAGTGACTGGTATGTTAGTAGCAGGAAGTGACAGGTATGTTAGTAGCAGGAAGTGACAGGTATGTTAGTAGCAGGAAGTGACTGGTATGTCAGTAGCAGGAAGTGACTGGTATGTTAGTAGCAGGAAGTGACTGGTATGTTAGTAGCAGGAAGTGACTGGTATGTTAGTAGCAGGAAGTGACTGGTATGTCAGTAGCAGGAAGTGACTGGTATGTCAGTAGCAGGAAGTGACTGGTATGTTAGTAGCAGGAAGTGACTGGTATGTCAGTAGCAGGAAGTGACTGGTATGTTAGTAGCAGGAAGTGACTGGTATGTCAATAGCAGGAAGTGACTGGTATGTTAGTAGCAGGAAGTGACTGGTATGTTAGTAGCAGGAAGTGACTGGTATGTCAGTAGCAGGAAGTGATTGGTATGTTAGTAGCAGGAAGTGACTGGTATGTTAGTAGCAGGAAGTGACCGGTATGTTAGTAGCAGAAAGTGACTGGTATGTTAGTACCAGGAAATGACTGGTATGTTAGTAGCAGGAAGTGACTGGTATGTTAGTAGCAGGAAGTGACTGGTATGTTAGTACCAGGAAGTGACTGGTATGTTAGTAGCAGGAAGTGACTGGTATGTTAGTAGCAGAAAGTGACTGGTATGTTAGTACCAGGAAGTGACTGGTATGTTAGTAGCAGGAAGTGACTGGTATGTTAGTAGCAGGAAGTGGCTGGTATGTCAGTAGCAGGAAGTGACTGGTATGTCAGTAGCAGGAAGTGACTGGTATGTCAGTAGCAGGAAGTGACTGGTATGTCAGTAGCAGGAAGTGACTGGTATGTTAGTAGCAGGAAGTGACTGGTATGTCAGTAGCAGGAAGTGACTGGTATGTTAGTAGCAGGAAGTGACTGGTATGTTAGTAGCAGGAAGTGACTGGTATGTTAGTAGCAGGAAGTGACTGGTATGTTAGTAGCAGGAAGTGACTGGTATGCTCTTGCTCTGTTTACTCTTTGGGAGCTCAGCACACGCTTCCTTGTCACGTGACCACCGCGGTCCAATGAGCGGTGCTTATAAGCCGGTAGCAGGAAGTGGCCAGGAGACAGGAAGTGATTGTATTTCTGCTGGAGGCAGCTTTTAAATCTCCCTTTCACCTGAAATATTCTAAACTACATGCCTATTTGTTACTTTGCAGAGCTGACTTCCATTCTTTGTCATGAAGTTGTGTTTGACTGCAGAAGCTGAGTTGGTGAGTCCATATTGATGACAAAAGCACTTCAAGCATTCATCTTTCTGCATTGCAACATCTTTGTGGAATATTCTCAATCCTCCTTATTAACATGTTTATGACTTCAACTAATGATCACATTTGTGTATTGAATGTACTTTTAAATGTGTTTGGATAAAAAAGAACATTTAGTGCACTGACTGCTTTGTGTTGGTCATAATTATGCTGCTAATGGTTATTGGAACATTTTATTGCATATTGTGATTCTGATATGTTTATTGATTTATATTGTCCAATATTGAGGAAAGAACTAGAAATTATTGAATATGTATTATGAATACTATATTAAATGATATATTATGAATACTTGATCACGCAATTTAGTGTTATTTAAGGAAGATAATTAGTGTACACATGGATTTATAAGAATAGTCTTGGCTTACACAGGACAAGCTTCTCTTTTTGATGGCCATCTAAGGAAAATAATCATCTAGTCCAAGTGTAATAGTGTGATGTTGTTGCGCTATATTTTGAACGAGACAAGGTGTTATGTTTTATTTTGAAGTATTGGTTTTATTTTGAAGAACCGGATGTCCGGTGCAGGAAGTGACTTTGCGTTTTTTTTTCGGGTCTTTACTTCCTCTTCTATCGGACTTTTGATGATGAGGTAATAGTTCTTCATTGCTCTGTTTCTTGTGTAAATATTATTTCAAAACTTTCATATTACTTTAAAATTTAAAACATTAATGTTGTAGGTATAAGTGATGTGTGGTTTTAAGTATTTTTTTATGCATAATTTTGGTAAGTAAGGATTAGAGCGTCGAATGTTTGAAATGTTTGGTCATAATTACACATGCTATTTACGCAGGTATCACTCCGCCAGAAAAGTAGAGACCTGTGTATGTGTTTCATGTTTCCAACAAAGGTATGTGGATTTGTGTATTATTATTATTTTTTTGTGATAAAACGTTTTTGTTATTGTAATTTAAATTATTATTTTTATATGAATGACTGTTATTTACTTTCTCTTCTATCGGACTTTTGATGATGAGGTATCACTCCGCCAGAAAAGTAGAGACCTGTGTATGTGTTTCATGTTTCCAACAAAGGTGGCCAATAAATGATGAAACGTCGGAATGGTGGAGTGTCTCCTACTTATAAAAACTACACAACGCAGAATAAGACTCACTACACAAGGATGGGTTTTAGAAGATTCCAGCTGGTAGGAGACTCTTCAGCCAACACTTTGCAATTAATACTTTACCTGCAGAACATGGACTGTACTGTCATCCTCTTTCCAAGAACTATTAAGTCTTAGCTGAGATTTGAACAACATCCAGAGACACTGATTAGTTTAAATGGAATTGTATATATTTATATATTGTACTTATGTTTGTTTCTTCAATTAGCTTTCATTTTGAATGTCCATTCAACTCATTGTGTGTATATATTTGCTGTCCATCATTGTGTGTGTATATCTGCTGTCCATCATTGTGTGTATATCTGCTGTCCATCATTGTGTGTATATATCTGCTGTCCATCATTGTGTGTATATATCTGCTGTCCATCATTGTGTGTATATATCTGCTGTCCATCATTGTGTGTGTATATCTGCTGTCCATCATTGTGTGTGTATATCTGCTGTCCATCATTGTGTGTGTATATCTGCTGTCCATCATTGTGTGTGTATATCTGCTGTCCATCATTGTGTGTGTATATCTGCTGTCCATCATTGTGTGTGTATATCTGCTGTCCATCATTGTGTGTGTATATCTGCTGTCCATCATTGTGTGTATATATCTGCTGTCCATCATTGTGTGTGTATATATCTGCTGTCCATCATTGTGTGTGTATATATCTGCTGTCCATCATTGTGTGTATATATATCTGCTGTCCATCATTGTGTGTGTATATCTGCTGTCCATCATTGTGTGTGTATATCTGCTGTCCATCATTGTGTGTGTATATCTGCTGTCCATCATTGTGTGTGTATATCTGCTGTCCATCATTGTGTGTGTATATCTGCTGTCCATCATTGTGTGTATATATCTGCTGTCCATCATTGTGTGTATATATCTGCTGTCCATCATTGTGTGTATATATCTGCTGTCCATCATTGTGTGTATATATCTGCTGTCCATCATTCTGTGTGTGTATATCTGCTGTCCATCATTCTGTGTGTGTATATCTGCTGTCCATCATTCTGTGTGTGTATATCTGCTGTCCATCATTCTGTGTGTGTATATCTGCTGTCCATCATTCTGTGTGTGTATATCTGCTGTCCATCATTGTGTGTGTATATCTGCTGTCCATCATTGTGTGTATATATCTGCTGTCCATCATTGTGTGTATATATCTGCTGTCCATCATTGTGTGTATATATCTGCTGTCCATCATTGTGTGTGTATATCTGCTGTCCATCATTGTGTGTGTATATCTGCTGTCCATCATTGTGTGTATATATCTGCTGTCCATCATTGTGTGTATATATCTGCTGTCCATCATTGTGTGTATATATCTGCTGTCCATCATTGTGTGTATATATCTGCTGTCCATCATTGTGTGTATATATCTGCTGTCCCATCATTGTGTGTATATATCTGCTGTCCATCATTGTGTGTATATATCTGCTGTCCCATCATTGTGTGTATATATCTGCTGTCCATCATTGTGTGTATATATCTGCTGTCCATCATTGTGTGTATATATCTGCTGTCCCATCATTGTGTGTATATATCTGCTGTCCATCATTGTGTGTGTATATCTGCTGTCCATCATTGTGTGTATATATCTGCTGTCCATCATTGTGTGTGTGTGTATCTGCTGTTGCTATTCCATTGATTTGTAGCACGTATAGGTTACAAAATTAGATACACATACATTTCTAAATACCGACACACATTTTTAAATAAACACACACATTTATATATATATACACATCCACACACAGTTATAAATACACACACACATTTGTAAATACACACGCATTTTCATAAATACACGCATTTATAAATAAACACACACACACACCCACATTTAAAAATACCCACACACATTTATCAATACACACACGTTTATAAACATACACACATTTATACATTCACACACACATTTGTAAATACACATACTTTTTATGAATACATACATTTATAAATACACACTCACACATTTACAAGTACACACATCTGTAAGTAAACACAAATTTATGGATACACACACACTATCATAAATACACACATTTCTAAATACACACATTCATAAATACATACATACACACAAAAATATTCATAAATACATACACACACACATTTATAAATATACACGTTTATGAATACACACACATATTTGTGAATACACATGCTTTTATGAATACACACACATATTTGTAAATACAAACCATTATAAATACAAACACACACATGCATTCATAAACACACACATATAAATACACGCTTTTATAAATACATGCACACACATTTGTGAATACACACAAACATATATCAATACACACACACGCACACACATTTGTAAATACACACAGACACGTTTATAAATTGTGTGTGTGTGTGTGTGTGTGTGTGTGTGTGTGTGTGTGTGTGTGTGTGTGTGTGTGTGTGTGTGTGTGTGTGTGTGTACCTGCACATGCTGCTCTTGCGTGAGCAGGAGCTGCTCGGGGAGGAGGGAGGAGTCTGATAGGACCAACTGTAGTCTGAACCTTTCAGATCCTGGATCACCTGGAGTCACACACACACACACACACACACACACACACACACACACACACACACACACACTACTTCAGTCTGGTTTTGTGTGAGGGTGTGATATTTCAACAATATGTTGTCAAGAGACAAGACTATGTGAGTAAAGTAGGATCTACTTTAGAGTAGTCAGTGTGCATCTTGTAAACAACAATGTGTAACCATGCTTCAACAAGATCATTGTGTCTTGTCTCCAGTCAAGCATGGCCCCAGGTTGCATGAGTGCTGCCGACACTGGAGAGTTGTGGTTCATTGAGAAAGAGCATGAATCCCAACATCCATCCATCTTCTTCTGCTTGTCCGAGGTGGGGTCGCGGGGGCAGCAGCCTAAGCAGAGAAGCCCAGACTTCCCTCTTCCCAGCCATTATGTCCAGCCTCTCCCGGGGTATCCTGAGGCATTCCCCGGCCAGCTGGGAGACATAGTCTCCCCAACGTGTCCTGGGTCTTCCCCGTGGCCTTCTACTAGCCGGATAGTTGGAACACACCCTCTGGTTCCCCTTCTTAAAGAGAGGAACCACCACTCCCGTCTGCCGATCCAGAGGCCCCCCACCCCACCCCCCACCCAAGACAGAGTCTTGTCAACCAAGACAGCCCCACAGCATCTAGAGCTTTAAGGAACTCTGGGCGTGTTTCATCCAACCCCGGGGCCTTGCCACTGAGGAGCTTTTTAACTACCTCAACCTCAGCCCCAGAAATAGGAGAGTCCACCACAGATCCCCCAGGCACTGTTTCCTCATAGGAAGACGTGTCCACAACATCTGCAGTAGAGGTCATCAGAACATCATCTGCACCATACACGGTGTTGATAGTGCCTGCTTCCCCTTCCTGAGGCAGTGGATGGTGGTCTAGAATCGCTTTGAAGTCATCCAGAAGTCAGTACCTGTCCACTGCCTCCGGAGTCCTATGAGCCAAAAGAACCCGATAGGACTCTTTCTTCAGCTTGACGGCATCCCTCACTGCTGGTGTCCACCAACAGGTTCTAGGATTACTGCCCCGACAGGCACCAACTACCTTGCGGCCACAGCTCCAATCAGTCGCCTCGACAATAGAGGTTCGGAACATGGTCCACTCGGACTCAATGTCCAGCACCTCCCTCGTGACATGTTCAAAGTTCTTCTGGAGGCGGGAATTGAAACTCTCTCTGACAGGAGACTCTGCCAGACATCCCCAGCAGACCCTCACAATGCGTTTGGGCCTGCCAGGTCCGTCCGGCATCCTCCCCCACCATCGCAGCCAACTCACCACCAGGTGGTGATCGGTAGAAAGCTCCGCCCCTCTCTTTACCCGAGTGTCCAAAACATAAGGCCGCAAATCCGATGACACAAGGTGGCGACTTGTCCAGAGTGTACCCTGCCTTCCGCCCGATTGTAGCTGAGATAGGCGCCAGCGCCTCCCGCGACCCCGAAAGGGAATAAGCGGTAGAAAATGGATGGATGGATGGACAACTATAAAGTCGATCATGGAACTGCGGCCTAGGGTGTCCTGGTGCCAAGTGCACATATGGACACCCTTATGTTTGAACATGGTGTTTGTTATGGACAATCCGTGACGAGCACAAAAGTCCAATAACAAAACACCACTCGGGTTCAGATCCGGGCGGCCATTCTTCCCAATCACGCCTCTCCAGGTTTCACTGTCGTTGCCAACATGAGCGTTGAAGTCCCCCAGTAGGACAAGGGAATCACCTGGGGGAGCACTTTCCAGAATCCAAAAAGGGTGGGTACTCTGAGCTGCTGTTTGGTGCGTAAGCACAAACAACAGTCAGGACCCGTCACCCCCACCCGAAGGTGGAGGGAGGCTACCCTCTCGTCCACTGGGTTGAACTCCAACGTGCAGGCTTTGAGCCGGAGGGGCAACCAGAATTGCCCTCCCAGCCCGTCGCCTCTCACTGCCTGCAACACCAGAGTGGAAAACAGTCCAGTCCCTCTCGGAGAACTGGTTCCAGAGCCCTTGCTGTGTGTCCGACTATATCTAGCTGGAACTTCTCTACCTCGCGCCCCAGCTCAGGCTCCTTCTTCTCCAGCGAGGTGAGGTTCCACGTCCCAAGAGCTAGCTTATGATCAGACCGCCAAGTGCCCTGCCTTTGGTTGCTGCCCAGCTCACAATGCACCTGACCTCTATGGCCCCTCCCATGAGTGGTGACCCCATTGGAGGGGGAGACCCACGTTGCCTCTTCGGGCTGTGCCTGGTCGGGCCCCTTGGGAACAGGCCCGGCCATCAGGCCTGGCTCCAAAAGGGGGGCCCAGGTAACTCGTGTCCCTCACCTAGGACCTGTTTGTCTTGGGAGACCCTACCAGGGGGAAAAGAAACCTCTGGACAACATAGCTCCTAAGATCATTGGGACACACAAACTCCTCTACCTTGAGAAGGTGGCAGCTCAGAGAGTACTGAGAAATACTGAAGATGTTGGTCTTTGGTGTTGGTCATGTCAAGGTCTTGGGGCTACATGAGTGCTGCTGACACTGGATAGTTGTGGTTCTCAGAGGAAGAACGTGAATTCCAACGTGTGCTGTGAAATAATGTGGATCCACTCATGTTGTGTCGGAGTTAGTTACATTGAGGCGAAACATGAATTCCAACTTGTATTTTGAAATACTGAGGATCTGCTCCCTGTGTGGTGGCAAGGGCATGGACTTGGGCCGCATGAGTGCTGCCGGGACCCTATGGACTGCAGCAAGAACCCTTGCAGTGCTGGATAACTACAGTACCATCGCACAAAGTGGTCACACCATGTGGGTGAGAAGCTCTGCCATCCAGGAGGAGCTCAAAGGGTGGAGTGCCATCTCCGGGTTGGGGAGGAGACCCTGCCCCAAGTGGAGGAGTTCAAGTACTTGGGAGTCTTGTTCACAAGTGGATGGTGAGATGGACTGGTGGATCGGTGCGGCGTATTCAGTAATGCGGACGCTGTATCGATCTGTTGTGGTGAAGAAGGAGCTGAGCCGGAAGGCAAAGCTCTCAATTTACCGGTCGATCTACGTTCCCATCCTCACCTATGGTCATGAGCTTTGGGTCATGACCGAAAGGACAAGATCACAGGTACAAGCGGCCCAAATGAGTTTGGGTCTCTCCCTTAGAGATAGGGTGAGAAGCTCTGTCATCTGGGAGGGACTCAAAGTAAAGCTGCTGCTCCTCCACATGGAGAGGAGCCAGATGAGGTGGTTCGGGCATCTGGTCAGGATGCCACCCCAACGCCTCCCTAGGTAGGTGTTTATGGCACGTCCGACCAGTAGGAGGCCACGGGCAAGACCCAGGACACGCTGGGAAGACTATGTCTCCTGGCTGGCCTGGGAACGACTCAGGATCCCCCAGGAGGAGCTGGACAAAGTGTCTGGGGAGAGGAAAGTCTGGGCTTCCCTGCTTAGGCTGCTGCCCCCGCGACCCCAGAAGATGGATGGAGTCATCTTCTCTAAAGGTGTCTCACCTGTTCACTGGCGGGGGGGAGTTTGTGAGGGTCAGAGGTCAGCAGGGTGAGGTCGTCGATGATGGCCTGGAGGTGCGTGATCTCGCCCAACATGGCGATCTCTCCGTTCTGACACAAACAAACAAACATCAGCTAGCCCGTTAGCGCCGGACAAAGTTAGCGCGTGGCCCTGGCCGCTTACCACCACGGGCTGCAGGAAGCCGATGAAGGTGCAGAAGCGTCCGCGCTCCTCCACCAGGGCGCGCCGCACCGCCTGCTTCTCCATCTCCTCCATCAGCAGACACATGTCCGTCACGTCCTGCACCGCGCTGTCCAGCTGAGGTTGCAGGTCGCCGCGTCCTGCCGGCCGCTAACTCGTTAGCTAACACTGACAAGCTACTACTTCCTGTTTAAAAGGACCTGAACAGGAAATGGTTGCAGTTTGGTGGCATGCAGAGAGGCGGCGGCAGAGATGGCGTACCTAATGTTTTGGCCGATGAGGGTGCACACCAGTTAGCATGCTAGCCTCTTGTTTGGCTAATCTACACCTCAGAGTCCTAAATCTTCTGTTACTTCAGGCATGCTAACTGTTAGTTACAGTTGGTAGCATGATGCTGTCTGGCTACTCCTGTTAGCTTGCCAACATGCTGAGGCTAAGGTGCTAACACCTCAGAGTCATCATTTTAGCGCTTGACATGACACCAGCTAACTGGAAGCATGCTAACTGTTAGCTACAGTTGGTAGCATGATGCTGTCTGGCTACTCCTGTTAGCTTGCCAACATGCTGAGGCTAAGGTGCTAACACCTCAGAGTCATCATTTTAGCGCTTGACATGACACCAGCTAACTGGAAGCATGCTAATTGTTAGCTACAGTTGGTAGCATGATGCTGTCTGGCTACTCCTGTTAGCTTGGCACCATGCTGAGGCTAACGTGCTAACACCTCAGAGTCATCACTTTAGCGCTTGATATGACACCAGCTAACTGGAAGCATGCTAACTGTTAGCTACAGTTGGTAGCATGATGCTGTCTGGCTACTCCTGTTAGCTTGCCAACATGCTGAGGCTTACGTGCTAACACCTCAGAGTCATCATTTTAGCCCTTGACATGACACCAGCTAACTGGAAGCATGCTAACATCAATGTTTTAGCATCTTAGCTTTCTTTTTGGCCCCTTTTGCAGATCCTCGCCCTACAATTGTATACTTTGTTACCTAACGCTATCTGGATAGCAGGCTAACTGTCAACATTTCAGTTAGCATTTCCAGCACAATTAAAATTGCATTTTGTGGTTTTCTAACCAACGGGAAAACAACAAATGCAAATATAAACCTAATTGTAAGAAAAAGTTGTAAAAGTTAAAACTCACTTTTTTACAACAATGACTAGCATTTTTGTCCATTTGGGTTTTGGCTTTGCTTCTTTTTACACTTTGACACTTGAGAATGTTAAAAAATAAACAATGTTTCACTGGTTAGCTTCTTTTTGCACTTGTGTGATCATCAACATGCTAGACTGTAGTTTGACCCTGGAACAGACCAATTTGCAGGTTTTGATGACTGTTTAAATGAAGGTTAAAGATGGCCGCTAACGAAGCTCATGCATGATTGGTCCACTGCTGATGATTGACACTTACCCTGCATCTCTGTCGGCAGCGGGGGGGTAGGAGGGGCCGGGGGAGGGGTCAAAGTCAGCCTCGTTAATGTTAAGCCAACACATGAGATTCATTTGCATATTATATTTTCCTTTGTTCAAAAAGAAGCTCGTAATCTGCCTGGCAACAGAATGAAAAGGTGAATGATTGGCTGAGGAAATAAAAATGTCCACCAGATGGCGATGCCCTTCACTACTAGTCATTTTATTTATTTTTTATTACAAAATAATAATAATAGTGACCAAAAAAGTAAGATTAAATTAAATGTAAATTTACATTGAAATGTTCATTTTATATAAAAAATATTAATAATTACTCAAAAAGGTTAAACTTTTATTTGAAATATTTAGATATTTAGAAAAATAATAATTACCAAACAAATGACCAAACGTATTAGATACATTTACATTAAAATATGAATATGAAAATAATGAATACAAAAAATTTAAAAACATTTTATATATGTATTTATGTATGTATATATGTATATGAATAATTAATCAATTATTTAATATTTAATTAGATAAAAAATACAAATAAAGACAGAAATTCTAAATATTTAAATTAAAAATAATGATTACCAAACAAATAACCAAATACATAAAATAAAACAAAAAACCTATGAAAATTATATTGAATACATTGAAATAAATTTAAACAGTACATTAAAAAAATGAAGAAGATACAATACAGTGGAATATATATAAAAATGTGTATATGTATGATATGATAAAAAAAGGTATTCAAATATTTGAAATAATAATAATGCTAATAATAATAAAATAGTAATATTTACCAAAAAATAAAATAAAAAAACCTATGTAAAAATAATAATTCATAGATTTAAATAAATAAAACAATACTAAAAAACAATACAATAAAATAAAAATAAACTACATATCAAAAATGTATATATATTTATATAATATGTTAGGTGGTAAAAATGAAGTAAGCTCCATCATCCCGACAAGGCTGTATTGCTGGTCAGGGAAACCTGCTAACAGGATTGTGGGGATGAAATAGAATTGGCGTTTATGTGATAATAAATACAACAAATAACTCTTAAGCATGATTTCTGTCAATTAGTTAAACAAGACTCCTGTAAGCATGATTTCTGTCAATTAGTTAAACAAGACTCCTGACCTCTGACCTCTTGACCCTCACCTTTGCGCGCCTTCTTCTGCAGCTTGATGGTGTCGGACGACTTCTTCTTGATCTCCTGACGTGAGCGCTTGTACTCTGTGCAGAAAGAGAGAGAGTGAAGGAGGGTTCAGGCGGCCCACGACCTCTGACCTTTTACCTTTGGCGTGGTCTTTGTCCAGCTGGCTGGCCGTCTTCTTCCAGTCCTCCATCTTGTCTGCCAGGGGGGTGATCAGACTCTCCAGCAGGGCGCTGACCACACACACACACTCATCAGTCTGTGGAGGGGCCTGGTGAGTACCCAAGGGGGGCCCTGAGAGGCTCCTGAACATTACTTCCCCATTTGAGGGGCTTTTTTTTCACGCTGTGTAATATATATATATATATATATATATGTATATATTATACATATGTACATTTATGTATGCATGCTAACTTTAGCATGCTAATATACATTCATATATACATGTAGGGACGGCGTGGCGCAGTGGAGGAATGTGGCCGTGCGCAACCCGAGGGTCCCTGGTTCAAATCCCACCTAGTACCAACCTCGTCACGTCCGTTGTGTCCTGAGCAAGACACTTCACCCTTGCTCCTGATGGGTGCTGGTTAGCGCCTTCCATGGCAGCTCCCTCCATCAGTGTGTGAATGTGTGTGTGAATGTGGAAGTAGTGTCAAAGCACTTTGAGTACCTTGAAGGTAGAAAAAGGGCTATACAAGTACAACCCATTTATGTATTACATAGGTACATGTAATGTATACATGCCAACTTTAGCATACTAATATACATTCATATATACATGTATTACGTAGGTACATTTAATGTATACATGCTAACTTTAGCATGTTAATATACATTCATATATACATGTATTACGTAGGTACATTTAATGTATACATGCTAACTTTAGCATGCTAATATACATTCATATATACATGTATTACGTAGGTACATTTAATGTATACATGCTAACTTTAGCATGCTAATATACATTCATATATACATGTATTACGTAGGTACATTTAATGTATACATGCTAACTTTAGCATGCTAATATACATACATATATACATGTATTACGTAGGTACATTTAATGTATACATGCTAACTTTAGCATGCTAATATACATATATTACGTAGCTACATTTAATGTATACATGCTAACTTTAGCATGCTAATATACATCTATCACCATTCTTCCAAACGGCCGCGATGTGGCAAGACGCTAACAGCGCGGACAGGAAGTAGCGAGCTAGCTTACTTGGTGAACTGCCTGAGTTTGGCCTCGATGCTGCGATGTCTCATGCACATCCTGGTCAGCGCCGAGCCGATGTCTCGCGTGGCTCCTGGACATGGACACACAAACACACTCAGACCAGCTGGCCCGCCTTTTTTATCCTTCCTAACTTCTTCTTACACTTGCAAGACAAACACAAACTGTTGAAAATGTGGTGGTTTTCTCTTTGACTTGGAACAGGAAGTGTGCTTTGTTTGCAAGGAAGGAAGGAAGGATTGATAGGTTGATTGATTTTGGTTGGAATAAAAATGCATTCATTCATACAGTTGATTGATAATAAAAATAATAATAATAATTACGATAATCAAATACTTGGTTCCACATGACATCATCTCATTTGCATAATTCTCTCCATCAAATCACGGCAGCTTTTCCAGAAAGTTGAGGCAGAAGTTGCAATATTTTGAAGCATTTTTCAATAACATGAAATCAAGTCGTTGTTTTATTTGATCAATGTTGTTGTTTTTGATTGATTGCACCTGGATCTCCAAAAGTTCAACACCCGTGAAACAATCTGTGTTGATGTTTTACTTTAAAATAGACACTAGGTGGCAGTAAATGCACTTTCTCGTTGTCAAATATCTTTTATATAAATACAGCTTAAATATATAAATACTTGTTAAATATATAAATAGTTTTTAAATATATAAATATGTGTTAAATATATAACTACCTGATACATATGTATATATACTTGTTAAATATATAAATACATGTTAAATATATAAATATATGTTAAATATATAAATACATGTTAAATATATAAATACTTGTTAAATATATAAATATTTTTTTAAATATATAAATACATGTTAAATATATAAATATTTTTTGAAATATATAAATACATGTTAAATATATAAATACAAGTTAAATGTATAAATACCTGTTAAATATATAAATATTTTTTTAAATATATAAATACATGTTAAATATATAAATCAATGTTAAATATATAAGTACATGTGAAATATATAAATACTTGTTAAATATAGAAATATTTTTCTAAATATATAAATACAAGTTTATAAACACTTGTTTTACGTATAAGTATCTGTTAAATATATAAATACATGTTTAATGTACAAGTACATGTTAAATGTATAAAAAGTACATCCTGCGTCACAATCTACTTGACATTGTGCATGCAGGTAGGCCCAGGCCACGCCCCCTCATAAATATGCAAATCATATTGAAAGCAGGTCTGACCAATCAGAAGTCAGTAGGAGGGAGGGTGAGATATTGCTGGGATTGTATCTATACTGATACCAACATTGTTATGCCTAATTGATACTGATACCGATATTCCTTATTGATACCCGTACAAATATTCTTTATTCATATGATACCAATATCGACATTCCTCATTGATACTGATCCCAATATCGATATTACTTAGCGATACTGATACCAGTAGTAATATCCTTATTGATACTGATACCAATATCGATATTACTTATTGATACTGACACCAATATCAATATTCCTTAGAGTTACTTACACCAATATCGATATTCCTCAGAGATACTGGTACCGATATTCCATAGTGTTATGTTTACCAATATTAACATTCCTTATTGATACTGATACTAATATCTATATTTCTTGTTGATACTGATACCAATATTGATAGTCCTTAGCGACACTGATACCAGTATGATTATTCCTATTGATACTGATACCAATATCAATTATCCTTAGAGATACTGTCACCAATATCGATATTCCTCAGAGATACTGATACCAAATCGATATTCCTTAGAGATGCTAATACCAATATCGATATTTATTTGCTATACTGATACCAATAGTAATAGTCCTTATTGATACAGATATCAATATCGAAATTACTTATTGCTACTGATACCAATATCGATATTCTTTAGAGATACTGACACTAATATCGATATTCCTTAGCAACACTGATACCAATATTATCATTCCCTTTTGATACTGATACCAATATCAATATTCCTTAGAGATACTGACATCAATATCGATATTCCTCAGAGATACTGATACCAACATCGATATTCCTTAGAAATACTGATACGAATATCAATATTTATTTGCGATACTGATACCAATATTGACATTCCTTATTGATTTTAATACTAATATTCATATTCCTTATTGATACTCATACAAATCTTGATATTCCTTAAAGATACTGACACCAATATCAATATTCCTCAGAGATACTGATACCAACATCGATATTCCTTAGAGATGCTGATACAAATATTGATATTCATTCGCAATACAGATACCAATATTGACATTCCTCATTGATCTTGATACCATTATTGATATTCCTGAGATATACTGATACCAATATCAATATGCCTTATTGGTACTGATACCGATATCGATATTCCTTACTGATACCAACATCAATATTCCTTATTGATACTGGTACTATATGTAATTATTACAAATAAATATGTGGGAAAAAGGCATTTTTATCATTTGAATGAGACTGTGCACCAGCAACATCACGTAACGTCTCACAGGAGGAAGTCTTGTATCGACAGCTACAGATGCTAGTTAAGTGGTGTTCACTTCAAGCTGGCAACACCTCTCATCATACCTTAGTTGTCATTACTCCCAGAGGACTATCTTCTTCTTTGAGGAGAGAATATTGTTGTTGCAACTTTAGTGTGGTGTTGCTTCCTTATTTGTCATTACTCCCAGAGGATTATCTTCTACTCGTTGATGGGTAGTAGCAGCGTGTCATAATCAATATGATGGATAGCAGTATCATTAGTCCACAATCCTGGACCCACCCAACTAGGGACCGGTACCAAAAAGTACCGGGTATACATCCCAAGTTGGAGGAGCTTGTTTTTCCTGATTGGAGCGCAGACGGAGTGTTTGTCCGCCTGACTTTTGAGTGTTGATGTCATCAGCTGCACTATCTTGTAATGACAGTCCCATCATAAAGTGTTGATGAGCCACCAGAGCAGACTGATCTATCTGTGGCAAAATGTACGGGAAACTGTCCATGAAGGGATCTTTCATCCGCAGGACTGACACACACACACACACACACACTCTTGTTGAGATCCAAACAAAAGTGCTCCATTCATAATTAACAAATTCTTTCCTCATGCTTCTGTTCTACCCGGCAACCGTTCAATAAGTCCAGCCTATCATCCAACCATCCCCCCACACACACACACACTGGGGCAGTACAGCTCGTTTGGTAGAGTGGCCGTGCCAGCAACTTGAGGGTTCCAGGTTCGATTCCCGCTTTCGCCATCCTAGTCACTGACGTTGTGTCCTTGGGCAAGACACTTTACCCACCTGCTGCCAGTGCCACCCACACTGCTTTAAATGTAACTTAGATATTGGCTTTCACTATGTAAAGCGCTTTGAGTCACTAGAGAAAAGCGCTATATAAATATAATTCACTTCACTTCACACACACACACATTTCTACACTGACATTTTAACTAGTGCATGTTCTCCCTCATTAATGCTGACTCCTTACTTTACTAATGACAACAATGTACATTAATGCTGACTCAGCACTTTACTAATGACAACAATGTACATTAATGCTGACTCAGCACTTTATTAATGACAACAATGTACATTAATGCTGACTCAGCACTTTACTAATGACAACAATGTACATTAATGCTGACTCAGCACTTTACTAATGACAACAATGTACATTAATGCTGACTCAGCACTTTATTAATGACAACAATGTACATTAATGCTGACTCAGCACTTTACTAATGACAACAATGTACATTAATGCTGACTCAGCACTTTACAAATGACAACAATGTACATTA
Organism: Nerophis ophidion; assembly: GCF_033978795.1. Lineage (NCBI taxonomy): Eukaryota > Metazoa > Chordata > Actinopteri > Syngnathiformes > Syngnathidae > Nerophis > Nerophis ophidion. The sequence goes on along the minus strand of NC_084612.1, from coordinate 86,407,942 downwards.
ATGCTGACTCAGCACTTTACTAATGACAACAATGTACATTAATGCTGACTCAGCACTTTACAAATGACAACAATGTACATTAATGCTGACTCAGCACTTTACAAATGACAACAATGTACATTATTGCTGACTCCTTACTTTACTAATGACAACAATGTACATTAATGCTGACTCAGCACTTTACAAATGACAACATTGTACATTAATGCTGACTCAGCACTTTACTAATGACAACAATGTACATTAATGCTGACTCAGCACTTTACAAATGACAACAATGTACATTAATGCTGACTCAGCACTTTACTAATGACAACAATGTACATTAATGCTGACTCGGCACTTTACTACTGTGGGGCGGCATGGCATAGTGGGTAGAGTGGCTATGCCAGAAACCTGAGGGTTGCAGGTTGGCTTCCCACCTATTGACATCCAAATGGCTGCCGTTGTGTCCTTGAGCAGGACACTTCACCCTTTGCCCCCGGTGCCGCTCACACTGGTGAATGAATGATGAATGAATGACAGGTGGTGGTCGGAGGGGCCATAGGTGCAAACTGGCAGCCACGCTTCCGTCAGTCTACCCCAGGACAGCTGTGGCTACTGATGTAGCTTACCACCACCATCGTGTGAATGAATGATGGCTTCCCACTTCTCTGTCAGCGCTTTGAGTATCTAACAATAGAAAAGCGTGATATAAATCTAATCCATTATTATTATTATTATTATTAATGACAATGTAGATGTTTATGGATTGTCATGTGATCAAAGTCCCACTTTCTCGTGCACTTTTGAGCACTTGATGATGTGTAAGGAGAAGAAAGTGACTCAATGTTGTCCATGATGACAACACATCCAGCAGATCCTGATGCTGCCATTCCTTCCTGTTGCCTAGCAACGCTTCTTAGAGTGATGGTGCAGTTACTCTCTGCAGCTTGACTCAGGAATGTTGGCTGCTGCCAGGTGACACACACACACACACGGGCGCATGCACACACAGGGGTGCAGGTTGCCATGGCAACATGATACAACTACAGACCAGGTCCCATGTCCACACTGAGAACAGATGTAATAGTTTAGTCCTGCAGTGTCACAAGTCAGATATTTGTGTTGGCAGTGTAAACCTCCACATGATGACATCACACACCAGGAAGTGGTGTAAACCTCCACATGATGACATCACACACCAGGAAGTGGTGTAAACCTCCACATGATGACATCACACACCAGGAAGTGGTGTAAACCTCCACATGATGACATCACACACCAGGAAGTGGTGTAAACCTCCACATGATGACATCACACACCAGGAAGTGGTGTAAACCTCCACATGATGACATCACACACCAGGAAGTGGTGTAAACCTCCACATGATGACATCACACACCAGGAAGTGGTGTAAACCTCCACATGACATCACACATCAGGAAGTGGTGTAAACCTCCACATGATGACATCACACACCAGGAAGTGGTGTAAACCTCCACATGATGACATCACACACCAGGAAGTGGTGTAAACCTCCACATGATGACATCACACATCACGACTTTTGTGAGGGACTAGAAGTCTCCCAAATAATGATGTGTATGTATCCTCATGTAACACAGGTGTCAAATACACACACACATTTATAAATACACACACACACATTTATAAATACACACACATGTAACGCAGGTGTCAAATACATTTGTGGAGACTATTAGGCTCTTTCCTTTTATATTTACTCTTTGCGCACTTCCTAGTCACGTGACCGCCACAGTCCAATCAGCTGTAGTTGTATGTTAGTAGCAGGAAGTGACTGGTATGTCAGTTGCAGGAAGTGACTGGTATGTCAGTAGCAGGAAGTGACTGGTATGTTAGTAGCAGGAAGTGACAGGTATGTTAGTAGCAGGAAGTGACTGGTATGTTAGTAGCAGGAAGTGACTGGTATGTTAGTAGCAGGAAGTGACTGGTATGTCAGTAGCAGGAAGTGACTGGTATGTTAGTAGCAGGAAGTGACTGGTATGTTAGTAGCAGGAAGTGACTGGTATGTTAGTAGCAGGAAGTGACTGGTATGTTAGTAGCAGGAAGTGACTGGTATGTCAGTAGCAGGAAGTGACTGGTATGTTAGTAGCAGGAAGTGACTGGTATGTCAGTAGCAGGAAGTGACTGGTATGTCAGTAGCAGGAAGTGACTGGTATGTTAGTAGCAGGAAGTGACTGGTATGTCAGTAGCAGGAAGTGACTGGTATGTTAGTAGCAGGAAGTGACTGGTATGTTAGTAGCAGGAAGTGACTGGTATGTCAGTAGCAGGAAGTGACTGGTATGTTAGTAGCAGGAAGTGACTGGTATGTCAGTAGCAGGAAGTGACTGGTATGTTAGTAGCAGGAAGTGACTGGTATGCTCTTGCTCTGTTTACTCTTTGGGAGCTCAGCGCACTCTTCCTCGTCACGTGACCACTGTGGTCCAATGAGTGGTGCTTATAAGCCGGTAGCAGGAAGTGGCCAGGAGACAGGAAGTGATTGTATTTCTGCTGGAGAGCCAGATTTGTTTTTGTTTTGACTGCAGAAGCTGAGTTGGCCAGGCTTCTCTTTTCGATGGCGAGCTAAGGAAAAGAAGCATCTAGTCCAAGGATCAGTTTTGGCTGGTAAGAGGCTCTTCAGCCAACCCTTTACAATTGTTCACCTTTACCTGCAGCACATGGACTGTACTGACATCCTTTTGCAAGAACTATTAAAGTCCTACTGAAAGCCACTACTTGCCACCACACAGTCTGATAGTTTATATATCAATGATGAAATATTAACATTGCAACACATGCCAATATGGCCGCTTTAGTTTACTAAATTACAATTTTAAATTTCCCACAAAGTGTCCTGTTGAAAACGTCGCAGAATGCTGACGTGTACGCGTGACGTCACAGACTGTTAGGAAATATGAGCTCCGTGCACACACACAGCTAAAAGTCGCCTCTTTTCATCGCATAATTACACAGTATTTTGGACATCTGTGTTGCTGAATCATTTGCAATTTGTTCAATTAATAATGGAGAAGTCAAAGTAGAAAGATGGAGGTGGGAAGCTTTAGCCTTTAGCCACACAAACACACGGTGATTCCTTGTTTAAAATTCCCAGAGGGGAAGCTTTACTATGGATCACAGTGAACATGGATCCCGACCAAATGTCCACCAGCAGTTTTCGGTGAGAAAATAGTGGTAAAATGTCGCCACTTACCAGAGTTCAGCTGAGCTTGTGTCGTCCATACAGCTGCCGTCGACTTCCCTCAGACACTGGGTCAACACACCCGTGGACAAACCCCCCCCCCCGACTATCAGGTACTATTAAACTCACTAAAACACTAGCAACACAATAGGAAGATAAGGGATTTCCCAGAATTATACTAGTAAATGTGTTTAAAAACATCTGAATCCGTCCCAATGCAATCGCCTTTTTTTTTTTAACTTGATTTTTTTTTTTTCTAGTCCGTCGCTAATAATATCCTCAAACACAAATATTTCATCCTCCCTCAAATTAATGGGGAAATTGTCGTTTTCTCGGTCCGAATGGCTGTTTTTGTTTGAGGCTCCCATTAAAATCAATGTGAGGATGTGAGGAGTCATCACACTTGTGATGTCATCGTCTGCTACTTCCGGTACAGGCAAGGCTTTTTTATTAGCGACCAAAAGTTGCAAACTTTATCGTGGATGTTCTCTACTAAATCCTTTCAGCAAAAATATGGCAATATAGCGAAATGATCAAGTATGACACATAGAATGGAGCTGATATCCCCCTTTAAATAAGAACATCTCATTTCAATGTCCATCATTGTGTGTATATATCTGCTGTCCATCATTGTGTGTATATATCTGCTGTCCATCATTGTGTGTGTATATATCTGCTGTCCATCATTGTGTGTATATATCTGCTGTCCATCATTGTGTGTATATATCTGCTGTCCATCATTGTGTGTATATATCTGCTGTCCATCATTGTGTGTATATATCTGCTGTCCGTCATTGCGTGTATATATCTGCTGTCCGTCATTGTGTGTATATATCTGCTGTCCATCATTGTGTGTATATATCTGCTGTCCATCATTGTGTGTATATATCTGCTGTCCATCATTGTGTGTGTATATCTGCTGTCCATCATTGTGTGTGTATATCTGCTGTCCATCATTGTGTGTATATATCTGCTGTCCATCATTGTGTGTATATATATCATGTATCAGATAGTAGATTGTGTATTGATTATAGATTGTGTATCAGATAGTAGATTGTGTATTGATTATAGATTGTGTATAAGAGAAAGGATGCATATAAAGGCCCCGGAGCAGGTGAGGGCTGTGTTGCCATGGTGACAGCCGTCTCCTGCAAGGTCACATGACAACAATAAGAGAGGAGGAAACACTGATGATGTCAAGCAGACGCCATCACTAAGCAGACAGACTCTGTTGTCCCAGCAAGCACAATTATTCATCAGGACGCACACACACACACACACACACACACACACACACACACACATATCACTAGCCTCATTAGCATCACTAGCATTACTAGCATTGGTAGCATAGCATCAGGGTCAAAAGTTGGAGTTGTAATGGATGATAGGTGCCCTAAAACACACACACACACACACACACACACACACACACACACACAGGGATGCTGGTCACCATGACAACAGTGCTAATAAGAGAATGAGCAGTGCTGAGTCACACACTGCAGTGTTCTAAATATAGCATTGTGGGTAATGTAGTCTATCCCCCCCACACACACACACGCAGACATGCAGACACAGACACACACACATGCATACACACACACACAGACACATGCACGCACACACACACACGCACACACACAGATGCGCACACACATGCAGACACACACACACGCAGACACACACACATACACACAGACAGACACACACGCACACACACATGCAGACACACAAACATACACGCAGACAGACACACACACACACATGCAGACACACACATACACGCAGACAGACACACACACACACATGCAGACACACACACATACACGCAGACAGACACACACACACACATGCAGACACACACACATACACGCAGACAGACACACACACACACATGCAGACACACACACATACACGCAGGCAGACAGACACACACACACGCACACACACACACACACACATACAGACACACACACATACACGCAGACAGACATGCACACACACATGCAGACACACACGCAGAAACACATGCAGACACACACACGCAGACACACACACATGCAGATACACACACACACGCAGACACACACACAGACACACACACACATAAGCAGACACACACACACAAACACATGTAGAGACACATGCAAACACACACACACACATACACGCAGACAGACACACACATACACGCAGACAGACACACACACACACATGCAGACACACACACATACACGCAGACAGACACACACACACACATGCAGACACACACATACACGCAGACAGACACACACACACACATGCAGACACACACACATACACGCAGACAGACACACACACACACACACACACACATACAGACACACACACATACACGCAGACACACACGCACACACACATGCAGACACACACGCAGAAACACATGCAGACACACACACATGCAGATACACACACACACGCAGACACACACACAGACACACACACACATAAGCAGACACACACACACAAACACATGTAGAGACACATGCAAACACACACACACACATACACGCAGACAGACACACACACACACGCAGACACACACACATGCAGACACACACGCAGAAACACATGCAGACACACACACAGATACACACACACGCAGACACACACACACACACATTGAGGTTGTTGCGTGTGTGTGCAGAATGAAAACATTTCATGTTCCTGGAAGCTTGGCAACGCTGACACAGTTGCCATGGCAACGCAGCCCGTGGGAAAGCTGGCGGTGGAGAGGGTGGGGGGGTCAGGGGGTGCAGGGGGGGGGTGTGAATGGAGCAGGAAGTGAGCGACACACAAACAAACACTGACAGCAACAAGAGCAGTAAGACAAGAAGTCTGTTGATTCACAGCACAGTGTCCCTTTATGTCTCTTTATATCTCTTTGTTCCTTTATATCTCTTTACTATGTCCCTTTATGTCTCTTTGTTCCTTTATATCTCTTTACTATGTCCCTTTATGTCTCTTTATATCTCTTTGTTCCTTTATATCTCTTTACTATGTCCCTTTATGTCTCTTTATATCTCTTTGTTCCTTTATATCTCTTTACTATGTCCCTTTATGTCTCTTTGTTCCTTTATATCTCTTTACTATGTCCCTTTATGTCTCTTTATATCTCTTTGTTCCTTTATATCTCTACTATGTCCCTTTATGTCTCTTTCTGTCCCTCTGTGTCTCTTTACATCTCTTTACGTCTTTGTTCCTTTATATCTATTTGTGTCTCTGTATCTCTTTATTTCTCTTGGTTCTTTTATATCTCTTTATTATGTCCCTTTGTCTCTTTACGTCTCTCTGTTCCTTTATGTCTCTTTATTATGTCCCTTTATGTCTCTTTATGTCTCTCTGTTCCTTTATGTCTCTTTATTATGTCCCTTTCTGTCTCTGTGTGTCCACTTGTGTCTCTTTCTTTCGATGTGTGTATATTTGTTCCTTTATATGTATTATATCTCTTTGTGTCTCCTTATATCTTATGTCTGTTTGTTCCTTTATATCTTTTTATTTTGTCTCTTTATGTCCCTTAGTCTCCCTTTGGTCTCTTTATGTCCTTTTATATCTCTTTATGTCCCTTTGTGTCTCTTCATGTCCCTTTGTATTTCTTTATGTCTCTTTGTGTCCCTTTATGTATGTTTATGTCTCTGCGTGTCCATATGTGTCACTTTATGTCTCTGTATGTATTTTTGTGTCCCTTTGTCCTTGTATGTTCCTTTATGTCTCTTTGTGTCTTTTTGTTTCACTCTGTGTCCTGTTTAGTCCTTATCACACTCCACATTCACCATCTAATCATTCATTATTTTATCATTCATCATCTTATCACTTATCATTCATCTTATCATTGACCATCTTATCATTGATCATCTCAGCAGGTGTGATGTCATGAGAGAGCAGGTGAGGTGTGTGAGGAAGGTGACAGAGAAACTCAATTGGCTGCAACACTTTTTCTCTCTGCTTGTTGCCTGGCAACCGCACTCGCACATGTGACCCAGAATGACTGTGATTGGTGGAGGGGACACACACACACACACACACACAAACGTGATTGCCACGCGAAGGGAGCATCCTTTGCGTGACTTGTGTGTGTGTGTGTGTGTGTGTGTGTGTGTGTGTGTGTGTGTGTGTGTGTGTGTGTGTGTGGTGTTGTTGTTTCTACATGACAGAATAGGACTGAGGTGAAAACAAAACGTCAGCTGCTACATAACCATGTCCTCTACTAACTATGTTGAACATTTATTTAACTATGTTGAACATTTATTTAACTATGTTGAACATTTATTTAACTATGTTGAACATTTATTTAACTATGTTGAACATTTATTTAACTATGTTGAACATTTATTTAACAATGTTGAACATTTATTTAACTATGTTGAACATTTATTTAACGATGTTGAACATTTATTTAACTATGTTGAACATTTATTTAACGATGTTGAACATTTATTTAACTATGTTGAACATTTATTTAACGATGTTGAACATTTATTTAACTATGTTGAACATTTATTTAACGATGTTGAACATTTATTTAACGATGTTGAACATTTATTTAACGATGTTGAACATTTATTTAACTATGTTGAACATTTATTTAACTATGTTGAACATTTATTTAACGATGTTGAACATTTATTTAACGATGTTGAACATTTATTTAACTATGTTGAACATTTATTTAACTATGTTGAACATTTATTTAACGATGTTGAACATTTATTTAACGATGTTGAACATTTATTTAACTATGTTGAACATTTATTTAACTATGTTGAACATTTATTTAACTATGTTGAAGATTTATTTAACTATGTTGAACATTTATTTAACTATGTTGAACATTTATTTAACTATGTTGAACATTTATTTAACGATGTTGAACATTTATTTAACTATGTTGAACATTTATTTAACGATGTTGAACATTTATTTAACTATGTTGAACATTTATTTAACTATGTTGAACATTTATTTAACTATGTTGAACATTTATTTAACGATGTTGAACATTTATTTAACTATGTTGAACATTTATTTAACGATGTTGAACATTTATTTAACTATGTTGAACATTTATTTAACGATGTTGAACATTTATTTAACGATGTTGAACATTTATTTAACGATGTTGAACATTTATTTAACTATGTTGAACATTTATTTAACGATGTTGAACATTTATTTAACTATGTTGAACATTTATTTAACGATGTTGAACATTTATTTAAGTATGTTGAACATTTATTTAACTATGTTGAACATTTATTTAACTATGTTGAACATTTATTTAACGATGTTGAACATTTATTTAACTATGTTGAACATTTATTTAACGATGTTGAACATTTATTTAACTATGTTGAACATTTATTTAACGATGTTGAACATTTATTTAACTATGTTGAACATTTATTTAACGATGTTGAACATTTATTTAACTATGTTGAACATTTATTTAACTATGTTGAACATTTATTTAACTATGTTGAACATTTATTTAACGATGTTGAACATTTATTTAACTATGTTGAACATTTATTTAACGATGTTGAACATTTATTTAACTATGTTGAACATTTATTTAACGATGTTGAACATTTATTTAACGATGTTGAACATTTATTTAACTATGTTGAACATTTATTTAACTATGTTGAACATTTATTTAACGATGTTGAACATTTATTTAACGATGTTGAACATTTATTTAACGATGTTGAACATTTATTTAACTATGTTGAACATTTATTTAACGATGTTGAACATTTATTTAACTATGTTGAACATTTATTTAACGATGTTGAACATTTATTTAACTATGTTGAACATTTATTTAACTATGTTGAACATTTATTTAACTATGTTGAACATTTATTTAACGATGTTGAACATTTATTTAACTATGTTGAACATTTATTTAACGATGTTGAACATTTATTTAACTATGTTGAACATTTATTTAACGATGTTGAACATTTATTTAACTATGTTGAACATTTATTTAACGATGTTGAACATTTATTTAACTATGTTGAACATTTATTTAACTATGTTGAACATTTATTTAACTATGTTGAACATTTATTTAACGATGTTGAACATTTATTTAACTATGTTGAACATTTATTTAACGATGTTGAACATTTATTTAACTATGTTGAACATTTATTTAACGATGTTGAACATTTATTTAACGATGTTGAACATTTATTTAACTATGTTGAACATTTATTTAACTATGTTGAACATTTATTTAACTATGTTGAACATTTATTTAACGATGTTGAACATTTATTTAACTATGTTGAACATTTATTTAACGATGTTGAACATTTATTTAACGATGTTGAACATTTATTTAACGATGTTGAACATTTATTTAACGATGTTGAACATTTATTTAACTATGTTGAACATTTATTTAACTATGTTGAACATTTATTTAACGATGTTGAACATTTATTTAACTATGTTGAACATTTATTTAACTATGTTGAACATTTATTTAACTATGTTGAACATTTATTTAACGATGTTGAACATTTATTTAACTATGTTGAACATTTATTTAACTATGTTGAACATTTATTTAACTATGTTGAACATTTATTTAACTATGTTGAACATTTATTTAACTATGTTGAACATTTATTTAACTATGTTGAACATTTATTTAACTATGTTGAACATTTCTTTAACTATGTTGAACATTTCTTTAACTATGTTGAACATTTATTTAACGATGTTGAACATTTATTTAACTATGTTGAACATTTATTTAACTATGTTGAACATTTATTTAACTATGTTGAACATTTATTTAACTATGTTGAACATTTATTTAACTATGTTGAACATTTATTTAACTATGTTGAACATTTATTTAACTATGTTGAACATTTATTTAACGATGTTGAACATTTATTTAACGATGTTGAACATTTATTTAACGATGTTGAACATTTATTTAACTATGTTGAACATTTATTTAACGATGTTGAACATTTATTTAACGATGTTGAACATTTATTTAACGATGTTGAACATTTATTTATTTATTTATTTAACGATGTTGAACATTTATTTAACTATGTTGAACATTTATTTATTTATTTATTTAACGATGTTGAACATTTATTTAACGATGTTGAACATTTATTTAACTATGTTGAACATTTCTTTAACTATGTTGAACATTTATTTAACTATGTTGAACATTTCTTTAACTATGTTGAACATTTATTTAACGATGTTGAACATTTATTTAACTATGTTGAACATTTATTTAACTATGTTGAACATTTATTTAACTATGTTGAACATTTATTTAACTATGTTGAACATTTATTTAACTATGTTGAACATTTATTTAACTATGTTGAACATTTATTTAACGATGTTGAACATTTATTTATTTATTTATTTAACGATGTTGAACATTTATTTAACTATGTTGAACATTTATTTAACGATGTTGAACATTTATTTAACGATGTTGAACATTTATTTAACGATGTTGAACATTTATTTATTTATTTATTTAACAATGTTGAACATTTATTTAACGATGTTGAACATTTATTTAACGATGTTGAACATTTATTTATTTATTTATTTAACGATGTTGAACATTTATTTAACGATGTTGAACATTTATTTAACGATGTTGAACATTTATTTAACGATGTTGAACATTTATTTAACGATGTTGAACATTTATTTATTTATTTATTTAACTATGTTGAACATTTATTTAACGATGTTGAACATTAATTTATTTATTTATTTAACTATGTTGAACATTTATTTAACGATGTTGAACATTTATTTAACTATGTTGAACATTTATTTAACTATGTTGAACATTTATTTAACGATGTTGAACATTTATTTAACTATGTTGAACATTTATTTAACTATGTTGAACATTTATTTAACTATGTTGAACATTTATTTATCGATGTTGAACATTTATTTAACGATGTTGAACATTTCTTTCAAAGACAATCACACAGTTTAAGCCTTTCTCACACAACACTTGATATTTCTCCCACATATATTTCCCCATCCACTACTTTATATACAGTTTTTGTTGTGACCAATGCCATCGGTCCCTGGATCCAGATTCCAACCATCCACAGGCAGCACCAGGCAATATGAACCAATCAGAAGCATCCCAAGGCGGGTCTTGCCTGACTTAGCTCCACCCCTCGTCATGGAGACGACGCACACATTCAAGAAGGTAGCGAGCCCATTTGGTTCCACAATGATTCTCTAGTTCTACTTGAGTTCCCGAGATAATACGTGAACCACATGGTCTGTCAGTTAAAGACTGTATCAGGGTCAGTTTAGACCATCCCAAAGGAACCCTGGAGTCCACTTTGAGAACAACATGGACTGTCAGTTACACTCTGTCTCAGGGTCAGTTTAGACAGCCCCAAAAGGAATCCTGATGTCCACTTTGAGAACCACATGGATTGTCAGTTACAGACCGTGTCAGGTTCAGTTTAGACCATCCCAAAGGAACCCTGGAGTCCACTTTGAGAACCACAAAGGCTGTCAGTTACACTCTGTGTCAGGATCAGTTTAGACCGCCCCAAAGGAACCTTGGAGTCCACTTTGAGAACCACACGGACTGTCAGTTACAGACCGTGTCAGTTTAGAAAGTCCCAAAGGAACCCTGGAATCCACTTTGAGAACCACATGGACTGTCAAAACAGACTGTGTCAGGGTCAGTTTAGAAAGTCCCAAAGGAACCCTGGAGTCCACTTTGAAAACCACATGGACTGTCAGTTACAGACTGTGTAAGGGTCAGTTTAGAAAGTCCCAAAGGAACCCTGGAGTCCACTTTGAAAACCACCAGGACGGTCAGTTACAGACATCAGTTTACACTGTCCCAAAGGGAACCATGGAGTCCACTTTGAGAACTACATGGACTGTCAGTTACAGACCGTGTCAGTTTAGAAAGTCCCAAAGGAACCCTGGAGTCCACTTTGAGAACCACATGGACTGTCAATTACAGACTGTGTCAGGGTCAGTTTAGAAAGTCCCAAAGGAACTCTGGCATCCACTTTGAAAAGCAAATGGACTGTCAAATACAGACTGTGTCAGGGTCAGTATAGATCGTCCCAAAAGAACTCTGGAGTCCACTTTGAAAACCACATGGACTGTCAGTTACAGACTGTGTAAGGGTCAGTTTAGAAAGTCCCAAAGGAACCCTGGAGTCCACTTTGAAAACCACCAGGACGGTCAGTTACAGACTGTGTCAGGGTCAGTTTAGACTGTCCCAAGGGAACCATGGAGTCCACTTTAACAACCACATGGACTGTCAGTTACAGACCGTGTCAGTTTAGAAAGTCCCAAAGGAACCCTGGAGTCCACTTTGAGAACCACATGGACTGTCAGTTACAGACCGTGTCAGTTTAGAAAGTCCCAAAGGAACCCTGGAGTCCACTTTGAGAACCACATGGACTGTCAGTTACAGACTGTGTAAGGGTCAGTTCAGACCGTCCCAAAGGAACCCTGGAGTCCACTTCGAGAACCACCAGGACTGTCAGTTACAGACTGTCAGGGTCAGTTCAGACCGTCCCAAAGGAACCCTGGAGTCAACTTTGAGAACCACATGGACTGTCAGTTACAGACTGTCAGGGTCAGTTTAGACCGTCCCAAAGGAACCCTGGAGTCCACTTTGAGAACCACATGGACTGTCAGTTACAGACTGTCAGGGTTAGTTTAGATCATCCCAAAGGAACCCTGGACTCAACTTTGAGAACCACAAGTCGGGCCTGATTCAATTGCTGCCAGGTTTAGAACTGCAGTCTGTCTCTGGGCCTTCACCTGGTCAATGTGGGACGTGGACAGTCCACCATGACAGTGGACACCATGTCTGTGGTCCAGTGAAGTCCTTGGTCAGGAACAGTCCTGCACTGTGGAGCACACAGGTCCTCCTTTGTGTCGCCGTGCCGACGGCCTCGTTATGTTGGCCAAAATCAAGTCTGGCCAGCCAAGGAGCTCTTGTTGGCACACAAGGGAGGCTCTGTCATGCTGCCCCGCAAACACTCTGAGCTGCCACTCACATGCGTGTCCACGCCGCTGTGCTACCAGCAATCATCTTCATCATCATTAACATCATCAGAATCAGAATAGTTGTATTGCCATTGTTTGAGAACGGGTCCCAAGAAGCGGAAGGAGTCCTCAATGGAAACGGGGCTGGGAGAGTTAATCAAGGCAGACTTTCCGGAAGCCCATGATCATTTCCACCATCTTGTGGGTGTTCAGCTCCAGGCTGTTGAGGCCGCACTAGGACGCAGGCCGGTCCAGCGCTCTCCTGTAGGCGTACTCGTCGCCATCCGAGTTGAGCCCGATTAGGGTGGTGTCGTCCACAAACTTAAACAGCTTTACGGACTGGAGGTGCAGCAGTTTGTATCCAGGGAGAAGAGCCAGGGGGAAAGTACACAGTCCTGAGGAGTACCAGTGTTTGTGGTTCGACTGTCCGAGAAAATCTGCCCCAGCCGCACGAGTTGTCTTCGGTCTGTCAGGAACTCATTGATCCGACTGCAGAGAGTCGGGAATGCTGAACTAGTGGAGCTTGTCTCGTAGCAGTCCAGGGGGGATGGTGTTGAAGGCAGAGCTGAAGTCCACAAACAGGATCCTGGCGTAAGTTCCTAGAGAGTCCAGATGCTCCAGTATAAAGTGGAAGGCCGGGTTCACTGCATCATCCACAGACCTGTTGGCTCTGTAGGCAAACTGCAGTGAGTCCAGGAGGGGGGCGGCGATGTCCTTGAGGTGGGGCAGGACCATGGGCTCAAAGGACTTCATGACCACAGATGTCAGTTCCACTAGCCTGTAGTCATTAAGTCCTGCGATCAGTGGTTTCTTGGGGACAGGGACGATGGTGGAAGTCTTGAAGCAGAACGGCAGGCGGCTAGGCTCCAGAGAGGTGTTGAAAATGTCAGTGAGGACAGGAGCTAGCTGATCTGCGCAGTTTCTTAGGGTGGAGGGGGAGACAAAATCTGACCCGGCGGACTTCTGCGTGTTCAGCCTCAAGAACTGCCGGCATACATCCTCCTCTTGGATGAAGAGTGCCTTTGATTAAGTCCTTTGATGTTCTTTGAATCCTTTGATGTTCTTGGAGTCCTTTAATGAAGTGCTAGCGTTGATGAGCTGAACGCCATTCGTGACGACAGTAATGTGTGTTGAGGCCCTGAGCAAGAGTCCAGGAGTTCAGGGCCTGGGGGGCTTTGGGCTAATAGTTGGTAAGGGCCTTTAGCCCCCCCCCCCCCCCCCCCCCCCCCCACACACGGCTGCAGAGTCACTGGAGCTGAACTGTTCCTACACAGACTTAGCTTTCTCCACTTCCCTGCTGAAGTGGTACTTGGCTTCTCTGTAGGTAGTCCGGTCCCCAGTCCTCCACCCAGCCTCCTTTTCCTTGTGCAGCTGTTGGAACTTGGGTGTGAAGCAGGGCTTGTCCTTGTTAGAACAAGCCCTGGTGAGTGTTGGAATGATCCCTGCCTCATAGAACTGAATGTATGAGGTCAGAGGTCACAGTGTCCAGATTGTCCGTGGCGGCTCCAATTGCCTCCCAGTCCGAAGGGGTGTGGTCATAAGTCCTAAGTGGTCTGGTAATAAGTCCAAAGGGTTGTAGCAATAAGTCCATAGGGGTGTGGTCATAAGTCCGTAGGGGTGTGGTCATAAGTCCTAAGGGGTGTGGTCACAAGTCCTTAGGGGTGTGGTCATAAGTCCTAAGTGGTCTGGTAATAAGTCCAAAGGGTTGTGGCAATAAGCCCATAGGGGTGTGGTCACAAGTCCTTAGGGGTGTGGTCATAAGTCCTAAGTGGTCTGGTAATAAGTCCAAAGGGTTGTGGCAATAAGCCCATAGGGGTGTGGTCATAAGTCCGTAGGGGTGTGGTCATAAGTCCTAAGGGGTGTGGTCACAAGTCCTTAGGGGTGTGGTCATAAGTCCTAAAGGTATATAGCGGGTGTAAGCGCACGTGTGTGTGTGTGTCTGTGTGTGTGTTTGCGTGTGTGTGTGTGTGTGTGTGTGTGTTACCTCTGGTGTTGGTGGCCATGTCTGCAACCTTCTGGAAGGCATCAAGGAAGGCCACTGCTGCCAGGACTGTTGTTCTTGGAACACATCATCATCACAAGTTACATACTTAGTAACACTTTCATAACTAGTACCAACACATACTTAGTAACACTGTCATAACTACTACCAACACATACTTAGTAACACTTTCATAACTAGTACCAACACATACTTAGTAACACTTTCATAACTAGTACCAACACATACTTAGTAACACTTTCATAACTACTACCAACACATACTTAGTAACACTTTCATAACTAGTACCAACACATACTTAGTAACACTTTCATAACTAGTACCAACACATACTTAGTAACACTGTGTAACTAGTACCAACACATACTTAGTAACACTTTCATAACTAGTACCAACACATACTTAGTAACACTTTCATAACTAGTACCAACACATACTTAGTAACACTGTCATAACTACTACCAACACATACTTAGTAACACTTTCATAACTAGTACCAACACATACTTAGTAACACTTTCATAACTAGTACCAACACATACTTAGTAACACTGTCATAACTAGTACCAACACATACTTAGTAACACTGTCATAACTAGTACCAACACATACTTAGTAACACTTTCATAACTAGTACCAACACATACTTAGTAACACTGTCATAACTAGTACCAACACATACTTAGTAACACTTTCATAACTAGTACCAACACATACTTAGTAACACTTTCATAACTACTACCAACACATACTTAGTAACACTTTCATAACTAGTGACAACACGTACTTAGTAACACTTTCATAACTACTACCAACACATACTTAGTAACACTTTCATAACTACTACCAACACATACTTAGTAACACTTTCATAACTAGTACCAACACATACTTAGTAACACTTTCATAACTACTACCAACACATACTTAGTAACACTTTCATAACTAGTACCAACACATACTTAGTAACACTTTCATAACTACTACCAACACATACTTAGTAACACTTTCATAACTAGTACCAACACATACTTAGTAACACTTTCATAACTAGTACCAACACATACTTAGTAACACTTTCATAACTAGTACCAACACATACTTACTAACACTTTCATAACTAGTACCAACACATAATTACTAACACTGTCATAACTATTCCAATACATACTTACTAACACTTTCATAACTAGTACCAACACATACTTAGTAACACTGTCACAACTAGTACCAACACATACTTACTAACACTTTCATAACTAGTACCAACACATACTTAGTAACACTTTCATAACTAGTACCAACACATACTTAGTAACACTTTCATAACTAGTACCAACACATACTTAGTAACACTTTCATAACTACTACCAACACATACTTAGTAACACTTTCATAACTAGTACCAACACATACTTAGTAACACTTTCATAACTAGTACCAACACATACTTACTAACACTGTCATAACTATACTTAGTAACACTTTCATAACTAGTACCAACACATACTTAGTAACACTGTCATAACTAGTACCAACACATACTTAGTAACACTGTCATAACTAGTACCAACACATACTTAGTAACACTTTCATAACTAGTACCAACACATACTTAGTAACACTGTCATAACTAGTACCAACACATACTTAGTAACACTTTCATAACTAGTACCAACACATACTTACTAACACTTTCATAACTATACTTAGTAACACTTTCATAACTAGTACCAACACATACTTACTAACACTGTCATAACTATTACCAACACATACTTACTAACACTGTCATAACTATACTTAGTAACACTTTCATAACTAGTACCAACACATACTTACTAACACTGTCATAACTCGTACCAACACATACTTAGTAACACTGTCATAACTAGCACCAACACATAATTAGTAACACTGTCATAACTAGTACCAACACATACTTACTAACACTTTCATAACTAGTACCAACACATACTTAGTAACACTTTCATAACTAGTACCAACACATACTTAGTAACACTTTCATAACTAGTACCAACACATACTTAGTAACACTTTCATAACTACTACCAACACATACTTAGTAACACTTTCATAACTAGTACCAACACATACTTAGTAACACTTTCATAACTAGTACCAACACATACTTACTAACACTGTCATAACTATACTTAGTAACACTTTCATAACTAGTACCAACACATACTTAGTAACACTGTCATAACTAGTACCAACACATACTTAGTAACACTGTCATAACTAGTACCAACACATACTTAGTAACACTTTCATAACTAGTACCAACACATACTTAGTAACACTGTCATAACTAGTACCAACACATACTTAGTAACACTTTCATAACTAGTACCAACACATACTTACTAACACTTTCATAACTATACTTAGTAACACTTTCATAACTAGTACCAACACATACTTACTAACACTGTCATAACTATTACCAACACATACTTACTAACACTGTCATAACTATACTTAGTAACACTTTCATAACTAGTACCAACACATACTTACTAACACTGTCATAACTCGTACCAACACATACTTAGTAACACTGTCATAACTAGCACCAACACATAATTAGTAACACTGTCATAACTAGTACCAACACATACTTACTAACACTTTCATAACTAGTACCATCACATACTTAGTAACACTTTCATAACTAGTACCAACACATACTTAGTAACACTTTCATAACTAGTACCAACACATACTTAGTAACACTGTCATAACTAGTACCAACACATACTTAGTAACACTTTCATAACTAGTACCAACACATACTTAGTAACACTGTCATAACTAGTACCAACACATACTTAGTAACACTTTCATAACTAGTACCAACACATACTTAGTAACACTTTCATAACTACTACCAACACATACTTAGTAACACTTTTATAACTAGTACCAACACATACTTAGTAACACTTTCATAACTAGTACCAACACATACTTAGTAACACTGTCATAACTAGTACCAACACATACTTAGTAACACTGTCATAACTAGTACCAACACATACTTAGTAACACTTTCATAACTAGTACCAACACATACTTAGTAACACTGTCATAACTAGTACCAACACATACTTAGTAACACTTTCATAACTAGTACCAACACATACTTAGTAACACTTTCATAACTACTACCAACACATACTTAGTAACACTTTCATAACTAGTGACAACACATACTTAGTAACACTTTCATAACTACTACCAACACATACTTAGTAACACTTTCATAACTAGTACCAACACATACTTACTAACACTTTCATAACTAGTACCAACACATACTTAGTAACACTTTCATAACTACTACCAACACATACTTAGTAACACTTTCATAACTAGTACCAACACATACTTAGTAACACTTTCATAACTACTACCAACACATACTTAGTAACACTTTCATAACTAGTACCAACACATACTTAGTAACACTTTCATAACTAGTACCAACACATACTTAGTAACACTTTCATAACTAGTACCAACACATACTTACTAACACTTTCATAACTAGTACCAACACATACTTACTAACACTGTCATAACTATTCCAATACATACTTACTAACACTTTCATAACTAGTACCAACACATACTTAGTAACACTGTCACAACTAGTACCAACACATACTTACTAACACTTTCATAACTAGTACCAACACATACTTAGTAACACTTTCATAACTAGTACCAACACATACTTAGTAACACTTTCATAACTAGTACCAACACATACTTAGTAACACTTTCATAACTACTACCAACACATACTTAGTAACACTTTCATAACTAGTACCAACACATACTTAGTAACACTTTCATAACTAGTACCAACACATACTT
This sequence comes from Nerophis ophidion, assembly GCF_033978795.1. NCBI lineage: Eukaryota > Metazoa > Chordata > Actinopteri > Syngnathiformes > Syngnathidae > Nerophis > Nerophis ophidion. The sequence continues at coordinate 86,388,734 of NC_084612.1, read as the reverse complement.
ACTAACACTGTCATAACTATACTTAGTAACACTTTCATAACTAGTACCAACACATACTTAGTAACACTGTCATAACTAGTACCAACACATACTTAGCAACACTGTCATAACTAGTACCAACACATACTTAGTAACACTTTCATAACTAGTACCAACACATACTTAGTAACACTGTCATAACTAGTACCAACACATACTTAGTAACACTTTCATAACTAGTACCAACACATACTTACTAACACTTTCATAACTATACTTAGTAACACTTTCATAACTAGTACCAACACATACTTACTAACACTGTCATAACTATTACCAACACATACTTACTAACACTGTCATAACTATACTTAGTAACACTTTCATAACTAGTACCAACACATACTTACTAACACTGTCATAACTCGTACCAACACATACTTACTAACACTGTCATAACTAGTACCAACACATACTTACTAACACTTTCATAACTAGTACCATCACATACTTAGTAACACTTTCATAACTAGTACCAACACATACTTAGTAACACTTTCATAACTAGTACCAACACATACTTAGTAACACTGTCATAACTAGTACCAACACATACTTAGTAACACTTTCATAACTAGTACCAACACATACTTAGTAACACTTTCATAACTAGTACCAACACATACTTAGTAACACTGTCATAACTACTACCAACACATACTTAGTAACACTTTCATAACTAGTACCAACACATACTTAGTAACACTTTCATAACTAGTACCAACACATACTTAGTAACACTGTCATAACTAGTACCAACACATACTTACTAACACTTTCATAACTAGTACCATCACATACTTAGTAACACTTTCATAACTAGTACCAACACATACTTAGTAACACTTTCATAACTAGTACCAACACATACTTAGTAACACTGTCATAACTAGTACCAACACATACTTAGTAACATTTTCATAACTAGTACCAACACATACTTACTAACACTGTCATAACTACTACCAACACATACTTACTAACACTTTCATAACTAATACCAACACTTTCATAACTAGTACCAACACATACTTAGTAACACTTTCATAACTAGTACCAACACATACTTAGTAACACTTTCATAACTAGTACCAACACATACTTAGTAACACTTTCATAACTAGTACCAACACATACTTAGTAACACTTTCATAACTACTACCAACACATACTTCCTAACACTTTCATAACTAGTACCAACACATACTTAGTAACACTTTCATAACTACTACCAACACATACTTAGTAACACTTTCATAACTACTACCAACACATACTTAGTAACACTTTCATAACTAGTACCAACACATACTTAGTAACACTTTCATAACTAGTACCAACACATACTTAGTAACACTTTCATAACTAGTACCAACACATACTTAGTAACACTTTCATAACTACTACCAACACATACTTAATAACACTTTCATAACTAGTACCAACACATACTTAGTAACACTTTCATAACTAGTACCAACACATACTTAGTAACACTTTCATAACTAGTACCAACACATACTTACTAACACTTTCATAACTAGTACCAACACATACTTAGTAACACTTTCATAACTAGTAGCAACACATACTTAGTAACACTTTCATAACTAGTACCAACACATACTTAGTAACACTTTCATAACTACTACCAACACATACTTAGTAACACTTTCATAACTAGTACCAACACATACTTAGTAACACTTTCATAACTAGTACCAACACATACTTAGTAACACTTTCATAACTAGTACCAACACATACTTACTAACACTTTCATAACTAGTACCAACACATACTTAGTAACACTTTCATAACTAGTAGCAACACATACTTAGTAACACTGTCATAACTAGTACCAACACATACTTAGTAACACTTTCATAACTAGTACCAACACATACTTACTAACACTTTCATAACTAGTACCAACACATACTTAGTAACACTTTCATAACTACTACCAACACATACTTAGTAACACTTTCATAACTAGTACCAACACATACTTAGTAACACTTTCATAACTAGTACCAACACATACTTAGTAACACTTTCATAACTAGTACCAACACATACTTACTAACACTTTCATAACTAGTACCAACACATACTTAGTAACACTTTCATAACTAGTAGCAACACATACTTAGTAACACTGTCATAACTAGTACCAACACATACTTAGTAACACTTTCATAACTAGTACCAACACATACTTACTAACACTTTCATAACTAGTACCAACACATACTTAGTAACACTTTCATAACTAGTACCAACACATACTTAGTAACACTTTCATAACTAGTACCAACACATACTTAGTAACACTTTCATAACTACTACCAACACATACTTAGTAACACTTTCATAACTAGTACCAACACATACTTAGTAACACTTTCATAACTAGTACCAACACATACTTAGTAACACTTTCATAACTAGTACCAACACATACTTAGTAACACTTTCATAACTAGTACCAACACATACTTAGTAACACTTTCATAACTAGTACCAACACATACTTAGTAACACTGTCATAACTAGTACCAACACATACTTAGTAACACTTTCATAACTAGTACCAACACATACTTAGTAACACTTTCATAACTAGTACCAACACATACTTACTAACACTTTCATAACTAGTACCAACACATACTTAGTAACACTTTCATAACTACTACCAACACATACTTAGTAACACTTTCATAACTAGTACCAACACATACTTAGTAACACTTTCATAACTAGTACCAACACATACTTAGTAACACTTTCATAACTAGTACCAACACATACTTACTAACACTTTCATAACTAGTACCAACACATATTTAGTAACACTTTCATAACTAGTACCAACACATACTTAGTAACACTGTCATAACTAGTACCAACACATACTTAGTAACACTTTCATAACTAGTACCAACACATACTTACTAACACTTTCATAACTAGTACCAACACATACTTAGTAACACTTTCATAACTAGTACCAACACATACTTAGTAACACTTTCATAACTAGTACCAACACATACTTAGTAACACTTTCATAACTACTACCAACACATACTTAGTAACACTTTCATAACTAGTACCAACACATACTTAGTAACACTTTCATAACTAGTACCAACACATACTTAGTAACACTTTCATAACTAGTACCAACACATACTTACTAACACTTTCATAACTAGTACCAACACATACTTAGTAACACTTTCATAACTAGTAGCAACACATACTTAGTAACACTGTCATAACTAGTACCAACACATACTTAGTAACACTTTCATAACTAGTACCAACACATACTTACTAACACTTTCATAACTAGTACCAACACATACTTAGTAACACTTTCATAACTAGTACCAACACATACTTAGTAACACTTTCATAACTAGTACCAACACATACTTAGTAACACTTTCATAACTAGTACCAACACATACTTAGTAACACTTTCATAACTAGTACCAACACATACTTAGTAACACTTTCATAACTAGTACCAACACATACTTACTAACACTTTCATAACTAGTACCAACACATACTTAGTAACACTTTCATAACTAGTAGCAACACATACTTAGTAACACTGTCATAACTAGTACCAACACATACTTAGTAACACTTTCATAACTAGTACCAACACATACTTACTAACACTTTCATAACTAGTACCAACACATACTTAGTAACACTTTCATAACTAGTACCAACACATACTTAGTAACACTTTCATAACTAGTACCAACACATACTTAGTAACACTTTCATAACTACTACCAACACATACTTAGTAACACTTTCATAACTAGTACCAACACATACTTAGTAACACTTTCATAACTAGTACCAACACATACTTAGTAACACTTTCATAACTAGTACCAACACATACTTACTAACACTTTCATAACTAGTACCAACACATACTTAGTAACACTTTCATAACTAGTAGCAACACATACTTAGTAACACTGTCATAACTAGTACCAACACATACTTAGTAACACTTTCATAACTAGTACCAACACATACTTACTAACACTTTCATAACTAGTACCAACACATACTTAGTAACACTTTCATAACTACTACCAACACATACTTAGTAACACTTTCATAACTAGTACCAACACATACTTAGTAACACTTTCATAACTAGTACCAACACATACTTAGTAACACTTTCATAACTAGTACCAACACATACTTACTAACACTTTCATAACTAGTACCAACACATACTTAGTAACACTTTCATAACTAGTAGCAACACATACTTAGTAACACTGTCATAACCAGTACCAACACATACTTAGTAACACTTTCATAACTAGTACCAACACATACTTACTAACACTTTCATAACTAGTACCAACACATACTTAGTAACACTTTCATAACTAGTACCAACACATACTTAGTAACACTTTCATAACTAGTACCAACACATACTTAGTAACACTTTCATAACTACTACCAACACATACTTAGTAACACTTTCATAACTAGTACCAACACATACTTAGTAACACTTTCATAACTAGTACCAACACATACTTAGTAACACTTTCATAACTAGTACCAACACATACTTACTAACACTTTCATAACTAGTACCAACACATACTTAGTAACACTTTCATAACTAGTAGCAACACATACTTAGTAACACTGTCATAACTAGTACCAACACATACTTAGTAACACTTTCATAACTAGTACCAACACATACTTACTAACACTTTCATAACTAGTACCAACACATACTTAGTAACACTTTCATAACTAGTACCAACACATACTTAGTAACACTTTCATAACTAGTACCAACACATACTTAGTAACACTTTCATAACTAGTACCAACACATACTTAGTAACACTTTCATAACTAGTACCAACACATACTTAGTAACACTTTCATAACTAGTACCAACACATACTTAGTAACACTTTCATAACTAGTAGCAACACAGATATGATCACTAGTTAGATACTTAGTAAGACTTTCATAACTAGTAGCAACACTTATTAAGACTTGATATAACAAGTTGTGTGAAGGAACTCACCTGAGCTGTGAATGCAGCTTAGTGGCCTTGGCACTGAAGTCCTCCCATACAGGATAAGAGTACTGAAATACACAATACATCTAGTAAAGTAACTAATACAAATACAAACATAAACATATAGCAAAGTACTATTGTAAACAAATACAAAATATAAACATATAGTAGAGTACTAATATAAACAAATACAAATATAAAAATAAATATAACACACAAACACATTTATATATATATATATATATATATATATATATATGTGTATAACACACACATATAAAACACACACACACAGCGTGATGATGAAAGCCAATCAGAGTGCAGTAAGGAGATGGTGGCCCCGCCCTCTGTCACTATCTCACCCCTCCAGATAACACTTGATCCACCTTGACCTTTGACCCCATCAAAGGCCTGCACAATCTCTGCCAGCTGACCCGCCAAAATAAAAGAAGACAAATATCACAGCGGTGCAATGGTGTGTGTGTGTGTGTGCGTGCGTGCGTGTGATCATTGGGGGTGGGGCTTAGTGCAGTGATGTCACAGCAGCTCTGACAGTAAAAGCTTTGATTTTTGATGTAGCATCATTAGCTGCTATCACACTTCCTCTCATTACACCACTCCCTCACACACACTCCCTCTCACACACACACACACACACACAGAGAAGTGCAGAGTAGAGATGAGGTCGTGCTTCATTAAGATAACGTGCGGCGACGCCGTCAACTTAGGCCACGCCCCTGCATCTCATTAGCATATGTGTCACTTGAATAAATGTTATTGTTGGCACAAAAAGCAGGAAGATGACAACTCTTTTGCTATGTTGACATAAGCGGGAGTTTTTAGTACTAAAAAGACAAAGAAAGAGTTCAGGAGTTAGTCAATATACAAGATGTCAACATAAGGGGCACCTATATGTAACTGTTTCTATTTCTACTTTCTCAGTGATTGTTTATGTTGATCATTGTGTATGTTTATTATTGTGTATGTTTATTAAATGATTGTGTCTGTTTATTATTGTGTATGTTTATTAAATGTTTGTGTATGTTGATCATTGTGTATGTTTAAGTGAGTGTGTATGTTTATTAAATGTTTGTGTATGTTTATTAAATGAGTGTTAATTATTGTGTAAGTTTATTAAATGATTGTGTATGTTTATTATTGTGTATGCTTATTAAATGTTTGTGTATGTTGATCATTGTGTATGTTTATTAAGTGATTGTGTATGTTTATTAAATGTTTGTGTATGTTGATTATTGTGTATGTTTATTAAATGTTTGTGTATGTTGATCATTGTGTATGTTTAAGTGAGTGTGTATGTTTATTAAATGTTTGTGTATGTTTATTAAATGTTTGTGTATGTTGATTATTGTGTATGTTTATTAAATGATTGTGTCTGTTTATTATTGTGTATGTTTATTAAATGTTTGTGTATGTTGATCATTGTGTATGTTTAAGTGAGTGTGTTTGTTTATTAAATGTTTGTGTATGTTTATTAAATGTTTGTGTATGTTGATTATTGTGTATGTTTATTAAATGATTGTGTCTGTTTATTATTGTGTATGTTTATTAAATGTTTGTGTATGTTGATCATTGTGTATGTTTATTAAGTGATTGTGTATGTTTATTAAATGTTTGTGTATGTTTATTAAATGTTTGCGTATGTTGATTATTGTGTATGTTTATTAAATGATTGTGTATGTTTATTAAATGATTGTGTATGTTTATTAAATGATTGTGTCTGTTCATTAGTGTGTATGTTTATTAAATGATTGTGTCTGTTCATTAGTGTGTATGTTTATTAAATGATTGTGTATGTTGATGAAATTTCCTTCCATGTTTCCTCCTTCCTTGACGTCCACCCTTCCTTCCTTCCTTCCTTCCTTCCTTCCTTCCTGTCTCCTCTCTCTTCATGTACTTCCTGTTTATCTTTCTGCTTCTCTGACTCTCACAACTTTATCCTCCTTCAACAAATTAGAAATGCTCTCAAAACCTCTGAAATGTAGACTACACTATATTTCATATCTAATATACCTGCTATAGTACAGTATGGTACAGTATATGTGGTGTAGTGTGTATAGTACAGTATGGTACAGTATATGTGGTATAGTGTGTATAGTACAGTATGGTACAGTATATGTGGTGTAGTGTGTATAGTACAGTATGGTACAGTATATGTGGTGTAGTGTGTATAGTACAGTATGGTACAGTATATGTGGTGTAGTGTGTATAGTACAGTATGGTACAGTATATGTGGTGTAGTGTGTATAGTACAGTATGGTACAGTATATGTGGTGTAGTGTGTATAGTACAGTATGGTACAGTATATGTGGTGTACTGTGTATAGTACAGTATGGTACAGTGGTGGACACAACGTTTTGTTCCCAGTCACACCAGTGTGTCCACTGTTATTATTGTTATTAATATTTATAATAATAAACAATGTTATTGTTTATTATTAATAGTACGTAAAGTTACATCTTTCTATTATTAATAGTACAAAATGTTACATATTGTTCATTATTAATAGTACTTAAAGTTTTTTGTTGTTTATTATTAATAGTACATAGAATTACTTTTTATTATTATTAATAGTACAAAAAGTTACATCTTGTTCATTATTAATAGAACTTAAAGTTGTTTATTATTAATAGTACGTAAAGTTGCTTATTGTTTATTATTAATAGTACACAAAATTACATACTGTTTATTATAAATAGTAGATCAAGTTTATTGTTTATTATTTACGGTACGTGAAGTTACATATTGTTTATTATAATATTATTATTATTATTATTCTATATTTGTTTGCATGAGCATTTTGTCAACTGAATTCTTGACACCAAATTTTGCTGACAATTTCTTTGCATAAAACTTTTGGAGTAAAATGTGTTTAAAAGTGAATCCCAGTAAAGTCCGAGAGAATCCCAGTAAAGTGAAAGTGAAGACGTGGTTGAGTTAGTGGAAGCCTTGTTGATGTTTGTGCTGTCAGGAAGTTCCTTCTAGAAGTTTCTGTGGGAGAGCAGAGAGGAACTTTGATGATGTCATGTTGCTAAAGCGCTAGCTGAGTCCTAGAGGCGGCACAAAAGCAGGGAGGCCATCTTGGCCGCATCCCAGCAGCCTTCACTGGCCTCCATTCACACTTTCTAATGAGCTCACTTCCTGTTGCTCTTCTTCCCACACACACTAAGGTAGCACCTCAAGCACATCTTCAGCTAGCATTTGGCAAAAACATCTTCCAACACGTTGAGTTCTGGGCACCGCTTTAGCAGCAGCATTTAAAAATTAAAAAATGCTAGCTTCATTCAAACGCCTGGTTGGATTTTTGGCAGCACTTTAGCAGCAGCATTTTGCAGAAATATGTTAGCTCAGTTAAAAAAAAAAAGAGGTTGAGTTCTAAGCAGCACTTTAGCAGCAGTATTTAAAAAGAAACGTTAGCTTCGCACAAAGGCCTGGTTGGATTCTAGGCAGCACTTTAGCAGCAGCATTTTGCAGAACATGTTAGCTCAGTTCAAAAGTCAGGTTGTATTCTAAGCAGCACTTTAGCGGCAGCATTTTGCAAAACATGTTAACTCAGTAAAAAGAAAACAGGTTTTGTTCTAAGCAGCACTTTAGCAGAAGCATTTTGCAAAACATGTTAACTCAGTAGAAAGAAAACAGGTTAGGTTCTAGGCAGCACTTTAGCAGCAGCATTTTGCAAAAACGTGTTCACTTAGTTCAAGGGTTTGGTTCGATTCCAGGCAGCACTTTAGGAGCAGCATTTTGCAAAACATGTTAACTCGGTAGAAAGAAAACAGGTTAGGTTCTAGGCAGCACTTTAGCGGCAGCATTTTGAAAAACATGTTAACTCAGTAAAAATAAAGCAGGTTAGGTTCTAGGCAGCACTATAGCATCAGCATTATGCAGAAATAAGTTAGCTCGGTTTAAAAAAAACGGATTGACTTCTAAGCAGCACTTTAGCAGCAGCATAAAAAAAACCATGTTAGCTTCCTTCAAAGGTCTGGTTGGAATCTAGGCAGCACTTTAGCAGCAGCATTTTGCAGAACATGTTAGCTCCGTTCAAAAGTCAGGGTGGATTCTAAGCAACACTTTAGCGTCAGCATTTTGCAAAACATAATAACTCAGTGAAAAGAAAACAGGTTAGGCTCTAGGCAGCACTTTAGTAGCATCATTTTTCAAAAACGTGTTCACTTAGTTCAAAGGTTAGATTGGATTTTAGGCAGCACTTCAGCAGCAGCATTTTCCAAGTATTTCAAAGTATATTTGTTGAGTATTCCCAAGTTTATTTGTAGAGTATCTCCAAGTATATTTGCAGAGTATTTTCAATTATATTTGCAGAGTATTTCCAAGTATGTTTACAGAGTATTTCCAAGTATGTTTACAGAGTATTTCCAAGTATGTTTACAGAGTATTTCCAAGTATGTTTACAGAGTATTTCCAAGTATGTTTACAGAGTATTTCCAAGTATGTGTAAGGTATTTTAAAGTGTATTTACAGAATATCTCCAAGTATATTTTCAGAGTATTTCCAATTACATTTGCAGAGTATTTCCAAGTATGTTTACAGAGTATTTTAAAGTGTATTTGCAGAATATCTCCAAGTATATTTTCAGAGTATTTCCAAGTGTATCTGCAGAGTATTTCCAAGTATATTTGCAGACTGTGTGCAAGTATATTTGAAGAGTATTTCGAAGTAGTGTATTTTCAAGTGTATTTGCAGAGTATTTCCAAGTATATTTTCAGAGTATTATGAAGTGTATTTGTGGAGTATTTCCAAGTATGTTTACAGAGTATTTGCAGGGTATTTTTAATTGTATTTGCAGAGTATTTCCAAGAATATTTTCAGAGTATTATCAAGTATATTTGTGGAGTATTTCCATGTAGGTTTACAGAGTATTTCCAAGTATATTTGTAGGGTATTTTAAAGTGTATTTGCAGAATATTTCCAAGTATATTTTCAGAGTATTTCCAAGTGTATCTGCAGAGTATTTCTAAGTATATTTGCAGAGTTTTTCCAATTGTATTTGCAGACTGTTTGCAAGTATATTTGAAGAGTATTTCGAAGTAGTGTATTTGCAGAGTATTTCCAAGTATATTTTTAGAGTATTATGAAGTGTATTTGTGGAGTATTTCCAAGTATGTTTACAGAGCATTTCCAGGTATATTTGCAGGGTATTTTCTATTCTATTTTCAAAGTGTTTAGAAGTATATTTTCAGAGTATTATCGAGTATATTTGTGGAGTATTTCCATGTATGTTTACAGTGTATTTCCAAGTATATTTGCAGAATATCTTCAAGTGTATTTGCAGAGTATTTCCAAGTATGTTTACAGAGCATTTCCAAGTATATTTGCAGGGTATTCTCAAGTGTATTTGCAGAGTGTTTCCAAGTATATTTGCAGAGTATTTTTAAAGTGTATTTGCAAAGTATTTCCAAGTATATTTGCAGGGTATTTTCAAGTGTATTTTCAGAATATTTCCAAGTATATTTTCAGAGTATTTCCAAGTGTATCTGCAGAGTATTTCTAAGTATATTTTTGCAGAGTGTTTCCAAGTATATTTGCAGAGTATTTTTAAAGTGTATTTGCAAAGTATTTCCAAGTATATTTGCAGAGTATTTTTAAAGTGTATTTGCAGAGTATTTCCAAGTATGTTTACAGAGTATTTCAAAGTATAATTGTAGGGTACTTTCAAGTGTATTGGCAGAGTATTTCCAAGTATATTTGCAGGGTATGTTCAATTGTATTTGCAGAGTATTTTCAAGTATATTTGCTAAATATTTCTAAGTGTATTTGCAGAGTATTTCCAAGTATATTTGCAGAGTACTTCCAAGTGTATTTTCAGAGTGTTTCAGATTATATTTTCAGAATATTTCTAAGTGTATTTGCAGAGTATTTCCAAGTATATTTGCAGAGTATATCCAAGTGTGCTTATAGCGTATATCCAAGTATATTTGCAGAGTATTTCCAAATATATTTGCAGAGTATTTCCAAGTGTATATTCAGAGTGTTTCCAATTATATTTTCAGAGTATTTTCAAGTGTATTTGCAGAGTATTTCCAAGTACATTCACAGAGTATTTCCAAGTATATTTGCAGAGTATTTCCAAATGTATTTTCAGAGTGTTTCCAATGATATTTTCAGAGTATTTTCAATTGTATTTGCAGAGTATTTCCAAGTATGTTCACAGAGAATTTTCAAGTATATTTGCAGAGTATTTTCAAGTATGTTTATAGAGTATATCCGAGTATATTTGCAGAGTATTTCCAAGAATATTGACAGAGTATTTGCAAGTATATTTGCAGTGTTACCAAGTATATTTGATGAGGTGTGTGATGAGTCGAGACAAAACATGACGATTCCGAACTCCAACAGGAAGTCCAAATTCAATGCTAACATTAGCATGCTAACATTTTATCTTAACATTTTAGCTAATGTTGTACTGTTTAACAGAATAATCGTGGATTGTATTATTTGGCGCCAGCTCAGAAGTATGCTAATTGTTTGTTTACATGCTAACATTAGCACCGCCGACGTTACTATGTTAAAATATTATGCTAGCATTTTAGCTAGTTTTGTACTTAACCTAATATTCATGCATTCTAGTACTTGTTAACCTAATATTCATGCATTCTAGTACTTGTTAACCTAATATTCATGCGTTCTAGTACTTGTTAACCTAATATTCACGGTTTCTAGTACTTGTTAACCTAATATTCATGCGTTCTAGTACTTGTTAATCTAATATTCATGCGTTCTAGTACTTGTTAATCTAATATTCATGCATTCTAGTACTTGTTAACCTAATATTCACGGTTTCTAGTACTTGTTAACCTAATATTCATGCGTTCTAGTACTTGTTAACCTAATATTCATGCATTCTAGTACTTGTTAACCTAATATTCACGGTTTCTAGTACTTGTTAACCTAATATTCATGCATTATAGTACTTGTTAACCTAATATTCATGGATTGTAGACCTTGGCGCCAGTTTAGAAGTATGCTAGCTGGTCACATGTTTTCATGCTAACACTAACATGCAGACATTTGCGTGCTAACATTAACATGCTGCTAACATTTTATGCTATCATTTTGGCTAATTTCGTACTTGTTAACCTTATGGCCATGACTGTAGCCCCGTGTGTGTGTGTGTGTGTTTGTGTTTGTGTGTGTGTGTGTGTTCGTGTGTGTGTGTGTTTGTGTGTGTGTGTTTGTGTTTGTGTGTGTGTGTGTCTGTGTGTCTGTGTGTGTGTGCATAGTAATTGAGTAGAGATAAAACCTTGCCTCTAGGGCTTTGCATGTTTGCTACACACACACACACACACACAGACACACACACGCACACACACACACCGAATGTGTTTATACGAAGGGAGGATGAAGGTTAAAAGAAGGAAATGAGTCTGCTCATTGTAGATTGTGATGTCTTTGAAAATAATGTACACAATATAAATACATATGTATATATAATATACAAACCCTGTTTCCATATGAGTTGGGAAATGGTGTTAGATGTAAATATAAACAGAATACAATGATTTGCAAATCCTTTTCAAGCCATATTCAGTTGAATATGCTACAAAGACAACATATTTGATGTTCAAACTCATACATTGTTTTTTTTTTTTGCAAATAATCATTAACTTTAGAATCTGGTGCCAGCAACACGTGACAAAGAAGTTGGGAAAGGTGGCAATAAATACTGATAAAGTTGAGGAATGCTCATCAAACACTTATTTGGAACATCCCACAGGTGTGCAGGCTAATTGGGAACAGGTGGGTGCCATGATTGGATATAAAAACAGCTTCCCAAGAAATGCTCAGTCTTTCACAAACAAGGATGGGGTGAGGGTCACCACTTTGTAAGCAAATTGTCAAACAGTTTTAGAACAACATTTCTCATAGTCATCATTGTCACCGACGTCCCACTGGGTGTGAGTTTTCCTTGCCCTTATGTGGGCCTACCGAGGATGTCGTAGTGGTTTGTGCAGCCCTTTGAGACACTAGTGATTTAGGGCTATATAAATAAACATTGATTGATTGATTGATTGATATTCCGTTTATATTTACATCTAACACAATTTCCCAACTTATATGGAAACGGGGTTTGTATATAATTATTATATATGATGCATAATTATGACATGTTATGATATATAATTATGAAACATTATATCATATATATAACATATATCATGGTACATTATTATATATTATTCTTCCATTCCTTCTATTTTCTACCGCTTGTTTGTAAACATCATGTAAACATCATGTGACCATCATGTGACCATCATGTAAACATGTGACCATCATGTAAACATCATGTCAACATCATGTAACATCAAGTGATCATCATGTCAACATCATGTGACTATCATGTAAACATCTTGTGATCATTATGTAAACATCATGTAAACATCATGTAAACATCATGTAACATCAAGTGATCATCATGTCAACATCATGTAAACATAATGTGACCATCATGTAAACATCGTGTGATCATTATGTAAACATCATGTGACCATCATGTAAACATCATGTACACATCATGTAAACATCATGTAAATATCATGTCAACATCATGTCAACATCATGTAAATATCATGTAAACATCATGTGACCATCATGTAAACATATTGTGATCATTATGTAAACATCATGTAAACATCATGTAACATCATGTAAACATCATGTACACATCATGTGACCATCATGTAAATATCATGTCAACATCATGTAACATCAAGTGATCATCATGTCAACATCATGTGACCATTATGTAAACATCATGTAACATCATGTAAACATCATGTACACATCATGTAAACATCATGTAAACATCATGTGACCATCATGTAAATATCATGTAAACATGTGACCATCATGTAAACATCATGTAAACATGTGACCATCATGTAAATATCATGTAAACATCATGTGACCATCATGTAAACATCTTGTGATCATTATGTAAACATCATGGAAACATCATGTACACATCATGTAAACATCATGTGACCATCATGTAAACATCATGTAAATATCATGTCAACATCATGTGACCATCATTTAAACATCATGTCAACATCATGTAAACATCATGTGACCATCATGTAAATATCATGTAAACATCATGTGACCATCATGTAAACATCTTGTGATCATTATGTAAACATCATGTCAACATCATGTAAACATCATGTGACCATCATGTAAATATCATGTGATCAGTATGTAAACATCATGTAAACATCATGTGACCATCATTTAAACATCATGTCAACATCATGTAAACATCATGTAAATATCATGTAAATATCATGTAAACATCATGTAAACATCTTGTGATCATTATGTAAATATCATGTAAACATCATGTAAACATCTTGTGAACATCATGTAAACATCATGTGAACATAATGTAAACATCATGTGACCATCATGTAAACATCTTGTGATCATTATGTAAACATCATGTCAACATCATGTAAACATCATGTGACCATCATGTAAACATCTTGTGATCATTATGTAAACATCATGTCAACATCATGTAAACATCATGTGACCATCATGTAAATATCATGTGATCAGTATGTAAACATCATGTAAACATCATGTGACCATCATTTAAACATCATGTCAACATCATGTAAACATCATGTGACCATCATGTAAATATCATGTAAATATCATGTAAACATCATGTAAACATCTTGTGATCATTATGTAAATATCATGTAAACATCATGTAAACATCTTGTGAACATCATGTAAACATCATGTGAACATAATGTAAACATCATGTAAACATCATGTAACATCAAGTGATCATCATGTCAACATCATGTGACCATCATGTCAACATCTTGTGATCATTATGTAAATATCATGTAAACATCATGTAACATCATGTAAACATCATGTAAACATCATGTAACATCAAGTGATCATCATGTCAACATCATGTGATCATCATGTAAACATCATGTCAACATCATGTAAACATCATGTCAACATCATGTGACCATCATTTAAACATCATGTCAACATCATGTAAACATCATGTGACCATCATGTAAATATCATGTAAATATCATGTAAACATCATGTAAACATCTTGTGATCATTATGTAAATATCATGTAAACATCATGTAAACATCATGTAAACATCTTGTGATCATTATGTAAACATCACGTAAACATCATGGAAACATCATGTAAACATCATGTAACATCAAGTGATCATCATGTCAACATCTTGTGATCATTATGTAAACATCATGTGAACATCATGTAAACATCATGTGAACATCAT
>NC_084612.1:86333272-86368272 GCF_033978795.1 Nerophis ophidion | reverse complement strand
GGGCTTCTCTGAAAAGTGTCAAAACTATGCAAGTACACAATAGTAGGAAGTGAAAGAAAAAGTTTCAGACAAAATAGGAAGTGAAAGAAGAAAGTTTGGTCTTGCAAGTAAAACTTTGACAGTCAGTCTGAGAGATGGAAGATCAACTTGCAGACGTGTCAGGCGGCTCTACTTCTTTTTACACTTGCATTACTTCAACAACCTTCACTAATAGAACAACACACTTTCACCTGGAACACATCATTTACCACAAACTTTAGCTCACTCACTCACTCACTCACTCACTCACTCACTCACTGTCTCACTCACTCACTCTCTTACTCACTCACTCACTCACTCACTCACTGTCTCACTCACTCACTCTCTTACTCACTCACTCACTCACTCACTCACTGTCTCACTCACTCTCTTACTCTCTTACTCACTCACTCACTCACTCACTCACTCACTCACTCACTGTCTCACTCACTCACTCACTCACTCCCTCACTCACTGTCTCACTCACTCACTCTCTTACTCTCTTACTCACTCACTCACTCACTCACTCACTCACTCACTCACTCACTGTCTCACTCACTCACTCTCTTACTCTCTTACTCACTCACTCACTCACTCACTCACTGTCTCACTCACTCACTCTCTTACTCTCTTACTCACTCACTCACTCACTCACTCACTCACTGTCTCACTCACTCACTCACTCACTCACTCCCAGTGTGAGGTTTCCTCCCTGGTGTTCCTCATGAAGAAGACTTTGTGTCCCTTTTTTTATGAGCAGTCTGACTTCCTGTTTGTGTCAACTCTGCCACCACAACAACCACTGCAGCCACCAAAGTACTTTGTAATGTAGTTAGTAATGTACTTGCTGAAGTAGTTAGTAATGCAGTTGGTGAAGTAGCTAGTAATGTAGTTAGTAAAGTAGTTAGTAATGTAGTTAGTAAAGTAGTTAGTAATGTACTTGCTGAAGTAGTTAGTAATGTAATTAGTAAAGTATTTAGTAATGTACGTGGTGAAGTTGTCAGTCATGTAGATGGTGAAATAGTTAGTAATGCAGTTAGTAAAGTAGTTAGTAATATAGTTAGTAAAGTAGTTAGTAATGTAGTTGGTCAAGTAGTTAGTGAAGTAGTTAGTAATGTACTTGGTGAAGTAGTTAGTCATGTAGATGGTGAAATAGTTAGTAATGTACTTGAGGAGGTAGTTAGTAATGTACTTGGTGAGTTAGTTAATAATGTACTTGGTGAATTTGTTAGTAATGTACTTGGTGAAATAGTTTGTAATGCAGTTAGTAAAGTAGTTAGTAATGTAGTTAGTAATGCAGTTCATAGAGTAACTAGTAATGTACTTGCTGAAGTAGTTAGTAATGTACTTGGAGAGGTAGTTAATAATGTACTTGGTGAAGTTGTTAGTAATGTACATGGTGAAATTGTTTGTAATGCAGTCAGTAAAGTAGTTAGTAATGTAGTTGGTGAAGTAGTTAGTAATGTATTTGGTGAAATAGTTAGTAATGTACACGGTGAAGAAGTTGGTCAAGTATTTAGCAATGTAGATAGTTGATAATTTAGTAAGGTAGTTGGTAAAGTAGCTAGTGACATAGTTAGTAGATCTTTTAGTAAGGTAGTTGTTAAAATAGTAAGTAACATAGTTAGTAAAAAAAATTAATAACACATTTGGTAAAGTACTTAGTAACATAGTTTGTAAAAAAAATTGTAAGATAGTTATTAAAGAATTTAGTAAAATAGTTGGTAAAGTAGATAATAGCGTAGCTTGTAGAATAGTTAGTAACGTATTTGGTAACGTGGAAAGGAAAGGGGAACATCAAGTAGAAAGTAAAGTTGTTCATAAAGTAGTTAGTAAAGTACAAAGTAAAGTGTTTTTTACAATACTTAGTAAAGTAGTTGATAAATTAGTAAGTACATAAATTGGTAAAGTAGGCAATAAAGTAATATAGTAAAACAATGAAGTATGCACGTATGTTTGTGTGTATGAGTATACGTGTGTATGTAGTTTTGCATGTACGATGTATTTGCCTCCCGGTATGTGCGGGAACCAAAGAACGGCCCCACCGAGCAGGCCAGCAGTGGGCCGAGGACAAGGCACGGGAGAAGCAGGGGACAACTGGCCCTCAAGCCAGCGAGAGACCACACCCCATGCGGACACCCCTCCCCGAGGTGCCCAGAGACTGCCAAGGTAGACCCGGGCCAACCAACATACGATAAACAAAAACCAAGCCACAAGTTTGCCAGCACGACCATGCGCCGCAGTGAACCACTATAGTGGCCACCCCAGCTCACCACAGACGCATGGCAACAAAGACAACCGCTGCAAAACCCAAGACCAGCAGCACAACGCCAAATCAAAACGACCGAAAAACCGCGACCGACAACCACACGCCGACAAATCCTTGGAGACCAACCGACACCAGTTCACTAGCTAGCCCAAACACCAACTTGTAAACAGGAGACATCAACATCGCCCCAACACCCACACCAAAGAAAAGGGCTGCCTTCAATACCCCAACAGCGCAAAGCAGAAACAGCCGGACACGGATCCCACCAAACAGGAAACGGACTCATGCAACGCCACACAAACCGGAAGGAAAGCAACCAACCACCCAGTCCACACCAATCAGAAAAGAAAACATTTCAAAAACCAAAACGGAAGATGACAAATAAATCCAAACACAAACAAAAACACCACAGTCCCATTGAAACCAGAACAAAACCGGATGATCCCTCTGCCAAGAAAGCCTAGCGGGCAGCCTCCCAACTTGTCATCAAAAAAATAATTCAAAAGTACGAATAAAACACAAATCCCCCAACCAAAGACACCGACTTGTGCACAACAACATCCTGAGTACACCAAACAACAATGACAAACACGAAAACTCCATCAAGCCACTCAACCCATCGCACCGGCAACGTGTTATTGAGGGTCCCCCATCTCCTCCCCAGCAGAGACACACCCCACCCAACTTCCCCCGGCCGTGCCCTCACCCAGGTGCAAAACTCTGCCCACAGACAGAGCACGCCTCGCCCGCACACCACCCCCAAGGTCCCGGCACAGGATTTGCAGGCCACCAGACCACAGCCCAAGGAGCTTCTCTTGGTGATCAAAAAAGAATTAAAAAGTACGAATAAAACACAAATCCCCCAACCAAAGACCCTGACTTGTGCACAACAACACCCTGAGTACACTAAACAACAATGACAACCGCGAAAACTCCATCAAGGCACTCCACCTATCTCACCAGCCACGTGTTATTGAGACACAACCCACCCAACACTCCCCCGGCCGTGCCCCCCCCCCAGCCACAAAACTCTGCCCACAGACAGAGCATGCCTCTCCCGCACACCCTGCCCAAGGTCCCGGCACGGGGATTGGCAGGCCACCAGACAGCATTCCAAGGAGCCTGTCTTGGTCAAGGAGGCTCCGCACCCCCGGTCCCATCCCACTGGTACATGTGATGTGGGAGTGTATAAGGACCCCTGAGTGGGAAGTTGTATGCGGGGGGAGACTAATGATGCGATTCAAATTGGGGGACATCAGGGACATGCCAAACCTCCCAAAACCTAAGTGTCTAACATGCAAGGGATGGACGAGGAGGGGACAAGTCACGAGGACTGGAGCCCCATTGAGGCATCCTCATCCTCCTGTCACGCCTCCCTTAAAAGCCTACATACTGTATAGGGCAACCCCTCCACCCCTTCTTAAGGTGACGGGCAATATGTGCACTCGTATAGTTAGGAGGAGGGGACAAGTCACGAGGACTGGAGCCCCATTGAGGCATCCTCATCCTCCTGTCACGCCTCCCTTAAAAGCCTACATACTGTATAGGGCAACCCCTCCACCCCTTCTTAAGGTGACGGGCAATATGTGCACTCGTAAAGTTAGGAGGAGATGCCTAGTTAAGCGGGAAAACTTGTAATGGTCTGACTGAGACCATTGATGTTAAGATTGTTATCTCTAATGATCTCAATAACTAATTAAGTTTTGGGAGACAAGGATCTGATGTTTAAAAAGCCCATCTTATAGGTAGTGGGCAGTTATTGGTGTCCCTAGTAGTGATATTGACATTACAGCCTGGCGCTTAACTTAAATGACTCCTCACTTGCCAGTGTCCCAGCTTGTCTTAGTCTAGTTTGTCAAGTGTGACTCAACCAGTGATCTATATTTCTAGATAGAGTGATAGCGCCGGTTTGCCTGACCGTCCCCTACTAGTGTCATTGGAGCCGACGTGTACAACTATGTTGGCGTAGCTCGTGTTATGTGTCTTATGTGTTTACCAGGCCGGTTGCAAGTTAGCTCCTGAAGATTAGCTTGAATGTCAGGTGCTGTGGCCCCGGGAATACACTCAATGACGGCTGTTTTGCTAAGGTGATGGAGTCCCCTATGACTAAGGTACGGTGTACAGTAGACTGGGGTGTCGGACTAGCTAAAGGGCTAAAAATAGTAGTTTGTAGGCCGCTGAGGGCTGCTGCAAACTGGGCTAGCTGGCTTGCTAACGTATCTAAAGTTAGGAAATGACTGTGCTGAGACTGGCGGACACGTTCCAGGAGTCGGGCCAACCTAACCATGAGAACGGTGCACAAAGAACAGGAAGTCATACTCACGTCATGGCACCGGTTCTCCTCAGTTGGCAGGAATCGAAACTGAAAGTCAATTTGAGCCGTGTGCCGAGCAGTTCCTTTTTCAGTCTTCTTCCTATTTTACCAAGAGGATGAAAAGCCATGGCGCTCGTCAACTTCTGTTTGTAGGGCGCAACAACGTGTAGAAAATATAGCAACTCTGTAGCCATCAAACCGCAGGATCAACCACTTCCTGTTTTTTGTCTACAGCGCTAAGCCTTCTGGGTAATGTAGCATGTAAACATGTATCTTATGTATCTTTTCAACACATATTTATCCGGCTCGAGACAATGAAGATTTCCTCTGCAACGGCGAGCTAGCAAAGAGCCATGTAGCATCGCCATGTTAGAGATGTTGAAGTGTGATGATAATCCCTCGTCGACTCTCATTTACCAACTAAAGTGTGCGCTTAGATGGCTGTCGACAAATGTTCTTTGTTTTCTTGTCTCAGTTGTTTGTGCTGCAAAATGTTTAATTTATTATGATGCAATATGATGCATTATTATGCATTATTATGCATTATTATGTATTATGATGCATTATTATGTCTTATGATGCAATATGATGCATTATGATGCATTATTATGTTTTATGATGCATTATTATGCATAATGATGCATTGTTATGTATTATCATCCATTATGATGCATTATGATGCATTAGTATGTATAATGGTGCATTACTATGCATTTTGATGCATAATGATGCAGTATTATGTATTATGATGCATTATTATGTATTGATTCATTATGATGCATTATGATGCATTATTATGTATTATGATGTCTTATTATGCATTATTATAAATGATGATGCATAATTATGCATTATTATGTATTATTATGTCTTTTCATACATTATGATGCATTATTATGTATAATGGTGAATTGTTATGTATTATGATGCATTATTATGTATTATGATGTCTTATTATGCATTATTATAAATGATCATGCATAATTATGCATTATTATGCATTATTATGTATTATTATGTCTTTTCATACATTATGATGCATTATTATGTATAATGGTGAATTGTTATGTATTATGATGCATTATTATGTATTATGATGTCTTATTATGCATTATTATAAATTATGATGCATAATTATGCATTATTATGTATTATTATGTATTTTCATACAATATGATGCATTATTATGTATAATGGTGAATTGTTATGTATTATGATGCATTATTATGTATTATAATGCATCATTATGTATTATAATGCATCATTATGCATTATGATGCATTATTATGTATTATGTATTGATTCATTATGATGCAAAATGATGCATTATAATGCATTATTATGTTTTATGATAGATTATATACAAGTGGTAGAAAATGTATGGAATGATGTTATATATTATGAGACATTATGAGACATCATCCTACATCATGATGCAATAATAGGCATTATGAAGCATGAATATGATGCACTCTGAGGCGTCATGATGCATTATTATGACGCAATATGAGGCCTTATTAAGCATCACGGTACAAGATGATGCAATATGGGGCGTTCTGATGCAATAATGTATTTGGTCCAGTTGAAGATCTGCTTTCTTTAATGCTCTGAATTCAATTAAAAATGAAATAAATGAAAATATGAGTAAAGAAACAAACACGAACACACAGGGGGGGAGGAGGGGGGGGGTCTATCAAATAAACAAACTTTTTAAAATGTATTTGTTGAAAAAGTTGTCTGTCTTCTTCCGAGATATATTAAACAGCTGTTTTTTTAAACACTGAAATATTAATTACTTCTCTATTCGGTGTGGAGCAGAATTACTTTTTATATCAGAACCTCAACTCAAAACCTCCGCTGAGAAAACATCATAACTCTGCAGTGCCTTTCATCCAAAAAAAATGACAGTTTGCATCAATTATTGAAAAAGACGCAATAACAATGCCTGTTCTGCGCAACTATACTGCCCTCTGGTGGATACATTCTGTACATGCACCTTTAACATCTCAAACTCCACAAAGCAAGAATAACAAACATGACTTTTATATGGAATTGTTATACTGGAATAAAAATTAACTATAAAAATGTTCTTGTTTTGCTCTTCTGCTTGCGCGTGCGCGCGCGTGTGTGTGTGTGTGTGTGTGTGTGTGTGTGTGTGTTATGTTTATGGAATCAAGATATCTATAATCAAAGTTGTTGGGGGTTTTTAATCCCTAAAATTAAACAGAGCTTAAAAAATATGGAATGCATTTAATGTATTTAAAATGCATTTTAGTCCATAGTAAAGTGTATTATTATTTGGTGTTATAAAGTACAGTGCGTCAGTTTATTCCCTCTGTCACACCGACCCTACTATACTATATTTCTTTTACTGCTTTGTTGTTAACAGCAGAGTATGATTCAGACATTTCATTCATTCATTGCATATTTATCTCCTTCACAGATGTGCATTATTTATCAATAGACATTAAACTTGAGCAACTAAACACACATTTACAGTACACACATATGCTTGAGAAGGAACAGGATGAAGACAATCTTATATTTCCTGCCCACTTCAACATAATAAGTAGTCTTAGCCCAGATTCACAAGCATACAAACCAAACAAATGCATTCAAATATAATATAGAATAGAATAGAAGGTACTTTATTGATCCCTGGGGGGAAATTCGGCACCACAGTTCACTCACAATATACAATAAACACTTAGGTATTTTTTTTACATAAGGATAGTATGAATACAGTAAATTTTACAGCATTATTCACATGTGAATAATTGATTGATTGAAACTTGTATTAGTAGATTGCACAGTACAGTACATATTCCGTACAATTGACCACTAAATGGTAACACCCCAATAAGTTTTTCAACTTGTTTAAGTCGGGGTCCACCTTCATCCATTCATGGTAAATACAGATATAAATACAGTCTATTATACAACATTATTCACATGTGAATAACATAAATACAGTCTATTATACAGCATTATTCACATGTGAATAATATAAATACAGTCTATTATACAGCATTATTCACATGTGAATAACATAAATACAGTCTATTATACAGCATTATTCACATGTGAATAATATAAATACAGTCTATTATACATCATTATTCACATGTGAATAACATTAATACAGTCTATTATACAACATTATTCACATGTGAATAACATTAATACAGTCTATTATACAGCATTATTCACATGTGAATAATATAAATACAGTCTATTATACAGCATTACTTACATGTGAATAATGTAAATACAGTCTATTATACATCATTATTCACATGTGAATAACATAAATACAGTCTTTTATACAACATTATTCACATGTGAATAATATAAACATGAAGTACAAACTGAACAAAAATAGTAACGTGCACCTCACGGGATGACACAAAACAAGTACAAAACCAGACAAAAAATACGCAAAATAATAATGATGATATAAAATATTGTACAGTAAGTTGTTTTGCTAAGTTGCTGGTAGTAAGACAGTACAATGCTTTAAATACTTTTTAAATGTTGTTTGCATTGTTATTGTTGCTGTTATTAGAAGAGTATCAAGTCTTATTTCCAGCTGATGGAAGGATGTTTATTTAGATTTGAGAGTTAGTTTCAGTCTCTTCATGTTTTAAGCCATTCAAGCTGATGAAAGGATGTTTATTTAGATTTGAGAGTTAGTTTCAGTCTCTTCGTGTTTTAAGCCATTCAAGCTGATGAAAGGATGTTTATTTAGATTTGAGAGTTAGTTTCAGTCTCTTCATGTTTTAAGCCATTCAAGCTGATGAAAGGATGTTTATTTAGATTTGAGAGTTAGTTTCAGTCTCTTCGTGTTTTAAGCCATTCAAGCTGATGAAAGGATGTTTATTTAGATTCGAGAGTTAGTTTCAGTCTCTTCGTGTTTTAAGCCATTCAAGCTGATGAAAGGATGTTTATTTAGATTTGAGAGTTAGTTTCAGTCTCTTCATGTTTTAAGCCATTCAAGCTGATGAAAGGATGTTTATTTAGATTTGAGAGTTAGTTTCAGTCTCTTCATGTTTTAAGCCATTCAAGCTGATGAAAGGATGTTTATTTAGATTTGAGAGTTAGTTTCAGTCTCTTCATGTTTTAAGCCATTCAAGCTGATGAAAGGATGTTTATTTAGATTTGAGAGTTAGTTTCAGTCTCTTCATGTTTTAAGCCATTCAAGCTGATGAAAGGATGTTTATTTAGATTTGAGAGTTAGTTTCAGTCTCTTCATGTTTTAAGCCATTCAAGCTGATGAAAGGATGTTTATTTAGATTTGAGAGTTAGTTTCAGTCTCTTCATGTTTTAAGCCATTCAAGCTGATGAAAGGATGTTTATTTAGATTTGAGAGTTAGTTTCAGTCTCTTCATGTTTTAAGCCATTCAAGCTGATGAAAGGATGTTTATTTAGATTTGAGAGTTAGTTTCAGTCTCTTCATGTTTTAAGCCATTCAAGCTGATGAAAGGATGTTTATTTAGAGTTGAGAGTTAGTTTCAGTCTCTTCATGTTTTAAGCCATTCAAGCTCATGAAAGGATGTTTATTTAGATTTGAGAGTTAGTTTCAGTCTCTTCATGTTTTAAGCCATTCAAGCTGATGAAAGGATGTTTATTTAGATTTGAGAGTTAGTTTCAGTCTCTTCATGTTTTAAGCCATTCAAGCTGATGAAAAAGGATGTTTATTTAGATTTGAGAGTTAGTTTCAGTCTCTTCATGTTTTAAGCCATTCAAGCTGATGAAAGGATGTTTATTTAGAGTTGAGAGTTAGTTTCAGTCTCTTCATGTTTTAAGCCATTCAAGCTGATGAAAGGATGTTTATTTAGATTTGAGAGTTAGTTTCAGTCTCTTCATGTTTTAAGCCATTTAGATTTGAGAGTTAGTTTCAGTCTCTTCATGTTTTAAGCCATTCAAGCTGATGAAAGGATGTTTATTTAGATTTGAGGGTTAGTTTCAGTCTCTTCATGTTTTAAGCCATTTAGATTTGAGAGTTAGTTTCAGTCTCTTCATGTTTTAAGCCATTTAGATTTGAGAGTTAGTTTCAGTCTCTTCATGTTTTAAGCCATTCAAGCTGATGAAAGGATGTTTATTTAGATTTGAGAGTTAGTTTCAGTCTCTTCATGTTTTAAGCCATTTAGATTTGAGAGTTAGTTTCAGTCTCTTCATGTTTTAAGCCATTCAAGCTGATGAAAGGATGTTTATTTAGAGTTGAGAGTTAGTTTCAGTCTCTTCATGTTTTAAGCCATTCAAGCTGAAGCCCATCTGTCAGGCGCTGGTGGCTTCAGCGAGTCCTAGCCAATCAGAGGACAGGACGCAAAATGAGTTCCGCCCGTTCACCTTTGCAGGCAACCCATTGGCCGCAGTCTTGAAGCCCCGCCTAGACGGGGCGGGGCGTGTTCCATAACGGGGCCTCGCGGTCCAGCTGTGCCGAGGACGAGACGCGCTGAGCGGCCAGCAGAGAGCGAGTCTTCCCGCTGTGTCGTCACGGTGGTCCAGCGGTTGTTGGGAGAAAAAGCGTCCGGTAAGAAGACATTTGAAGCAACTAAACCTAATTTTGGGTTGAAATAGGCGCGCGGGGGGTGAAGACAAGTGTGTGAACTCCCGCTAGCTAACAAGCTAACTCTCATCACAAATATTTCTTTAAATGAATACTAATAATAATGAATTATTTTAATCGATCTCCTATGTGTTTACATGACGATTATGCTTACATGACGATTAATCGTCGCTCTAATGCACAATAAGATCAATGAATATTTTTCACCTGGCCAAATGTGACCTTTGACTTGACGGGCGCGATGACGTCACACCTGTGCGTGAGCTACAAGTTGGTGATGAAGTGAAGCAAGAATAATATGTTAATATTCCCTCTATTTTACCAGGGCTCTCTGTACTCAACTGCAGAGAGTGGCAGGCAGCTGTTGTCTTCTTATTCCTGGCGCTAATGCAGGTGGGGTCCAAAGTGTGGCCCCCAGCTAATTGTTTACTGGCCCGCCACACATTCTGGAAATGCTATTGCTAAAAGACAAAAGGACATTAAAAATATTGGAATGAGGTGAAATCTAAGGAGAAAAAGTTGCCATGCAGGCTGTTTTTTTTCTTTTGTCCTTATTTTACCGTGTAAAAACCATCTTTGCCATGAATTGATGAAGGTGGACCCCGACTTAAACAAGTTGAAAAACTTATTGGGGTGTTAGCATTTAGTGGTCAATTGTACGGAATATGTACTGTACTGTGCAATCTACAAATTATACGTTTCAATAAATCAATTATTTATTTTTTATTTTTTTGCCATTGCTCAAAACAAAAAATAATGACAAAAAAAAATCCATGTTATAATGAATTATTTTCAAAGCTCCGATTAGTTGAAAAAATTCACTTTAAAATGTTCTATGTGGTAAATATTGCATATATTGTGCAGTTGCCACATAAAAACAAAGTTTTCTTTGACAAAAGAGCATAAAACAAACATAATAATAGTTTAAACATAAAATCGACAGATATATCTGAAGTTGATCTCGTAACTTAAGTGTTGAAAGTTAAAAAAACAAAAAAACAACTAATAAAAATGTATCACTTTCTGAGTGGGGCACCTTTTGGGTCCCAAATATATTTAGTGGTATTTTATTTATCTTTTCACTGTGATTACTCAAAAATAATAAAGAATTAAAATCAATGGTGTCCTGCATTATTGATCTTTTAGGGCTCTAATTACTAAATATTGCATATTTCAGTTTTACTATTAAAAATACCAAATATGTTTTTGACTGAAAAGCCATAAAACCTTTTTTTTTGTTTTGTTTTAAAGTTGATATAGAGATTCACTGTAAGCGTTAGATAAAAACTAATAAAATGTACATTTTAATAACTGAGACCCTTTATGGTCCCCGGGACCCCTAATGGTAAAATACATTTTAAAAATCCATATATTTTGTTATGGTTTGAAAATGAAAAATATCAAAATGGCCATGCTTTCATTTTTCAGTGTGCTGCCCTCAGTGGAAAAAGTTTGGACACCCCTGCACTGATGTAAAGACTCGTGCTGTTGTTGCACTTTTCCCCCAGCAGGTGGCGACATTAAACTACTCTATTCAACTTAGTGTTACAAGTCAATTATTTACCATTCAAATAGGACATTTCAAAATAAAATAGGACTTCATCAAATGCTAAACCACGAACAGGAGATTATTTACTCGGCACTTTTTTATTTTACTTTTACAAAACTAAACAGCAGCTCATGTAACGCGATCACTCAAGCAGCACCGAGAGCGGACGCGAGACAAACTCCCTGGAAGTAAAGTTGTTATTTTTTCAGCACCAACCGTGCAAGGATTCGTGCTTGATAATGTTCAAGTGCAACGTGAGGCTTCATTCTTTTATTGTGCTAGCCTGATGCTATTCCACATGAGATTTGCCGCAGCAGGTATTAGCATTAGCAGTTTTACATGGCGATTTTGTCACCTCCACAACTAATCAAACATCTGGTGTGTGATAAGTGCAATACCCACAGTGTAACTACATTGTAGGGCGCAACGTGACTCATAAAGCTACTTACAATGTGCTAGCTTGACGCTATTTTACATTAGATTGGCCATAGAACGGCCACTATTAGCATTAGCAATTTTACACGGGGATTTTGTCACCTCCGAAACTAATTAAACATCTGGTGTGTGGTAAGCACAATACCTACAGTGTAACCACTTTGTAGGGCGCAACATAACCCATTAAGGTTCCTGGAAAAAGCTACTTCCTCCTGGTAGTGTCCATGCAAGTGCTGTGTTTTAAGAAGTATGGCGCTCATTGTCACATGACCCTTTGGCCAGACATGAAGAACGCGGCGTCCAGTGATGTCACCAGGAGGCGGGTCCAGAACGGCGCCAACGGGTCGGCGGGGGAGAAGAAGGAGGAGGAGTCTGCGCAGTGGGGGAGAGCCTGGTGAGTCGTCGACACACCGCAACAAATAAACAATAAACAAATCACTGCATATCATAGCAAGCCCCGGAGAAGCCAGCGTGGGAATATGCTCAGGAGAAGGTAAACAATGAGGTAATCGAGGTAAACAGGAAGTATTACATCCACCTGTGCTAGTTACAGGTGTTTGTTGACAAATAAGAGTAGGTAAACAATGAGGTAATCGAGGTAAACAGGAAGTATTACATCCACCTGTGCTAGTTACAAGTGTTTGTTGACAAATAAGAGAAGGTAAACAATGATGTAATCAAAGTAAACAGGAAGTGTTACATCCACCTGTGCTATTACATGTGTTTGTTGACAAATAAGAGAAGGTAAACAATGAGGTAATCGAGGTAAACAGGAAGTATTACATCCACCTGTGCTAGTTACAAGTGTTTGTTGACAAATAAGAGAAGGTAAACAATGAGGTAATCGAGGTAAACAGGAAGTATTACATCCACCTGTGCTATTACATGTGTTTGTTGACAAATAAGAGAAGGTAAACAATGAGGTAATCGAGGTAAACAGGAAGTATTACATCCACCTGTGCTATTACATGTGTTTGTTGACAAATAAGAGAAGGTAAACAATGAGGTAATCGAGGTAAACAGGAAGTATTACATCCACCTGTGCTAGTTACAAGTGTTTGTTGACAAATAAGAGAAGGTAAACAATGAGGTAATCGAGGTAAACAGGAAATATTACATCCACCTGTGCTATTACATGTGTTTGTTGACAAATAAGAGAAGGTAAACAATGAGGTAATCGAGGTAAACAGGAAGTATTACATCCACCTGTGCTAGTTACAAGTATTTGTTGACAAATAAGAGAAGGTAAACAATGAGGTAATCGAGGTAAACAGGAAGTATTCCATCCACCTGTGCTAGTTACAAGTGTTTGTTGACAAATAAGAGAAGATAAACAATGAGGTAATCGAGGTAAACAGGAAGTATTACATCCACCTGTGCTAGTTAAACGTGTTTGTTGACAAAAAAAGAGAAGGTAAACAATGAGGTAAACAGGAAGATTTACATCCACCAGTGCTAGTTAAACGTGTTTGTTGACAAAAAAAGAGAAGGTAAACAGGAAGTATTACATCCACTCGTGCTATTTAAATGTGTTTGTTGACAAATAAGAGAAGCTAAACAATGAGGTAAACAGGAAGTATTACATCCACCTGTGCTAGTTAAACGTGTTTGTTGACAAAAAAGAGAAGGTAAACAATGAGGTAAACAGGAAGTATTACATCCACCAGTGCTAGTTAAACATGTTTGTTGACAAATAAGGGAAGGTAAACAGGAAGTATTAAAAGTTAAAATACCAATGATTGTCACACACACACTAGGTGTGGCGAAATTATTCTCTGCATTTGACCAATCACCCTTGATCACCCCCGGGAGGTGAGGGGAGCAGTGAGCAGCAGCAATGCCGCGCCCGGGAATAATTTTTGGGTGATTTAACCCCCAATTCTAACCCTTGATGCTATTACATCCCCCTGTGCTAGTTAGATGTGTTTGTTGACAAATAAGGGAAGGTAAACAGGAAGTATTACATCCTCCTGTGCTCGTTAAATGTGTTTGTTGACAAATAAGAGAAGGTAAACAGGAAGTATTACATCCACCTGTGCTCGTTACAAGTTTTTGTTGACAAATAAGAGAAGGTAAACAGGAAGTATTACATCCACCTGTGCTCGTTACAAGTTTTTGTTGACAAATAAGACAAGGTAAACAATTAGGTAAACAGAAAGTATTACATCCACCTTTGTTTGTTGACAAATAAGAGTAGGTAAACAGGAAGTATTACATCCACCTGTATTTGTTGACAAATAAGAGTAAGTAAACAGGAAGTATGAGATCCACCTGTGTTTGTTGACAAATAAGAGAAGGTAAACAGGAAGTATTACATCCACCTGTGTTTGTTGACAAATAAGAGAAGCAGGCATGTGATTTTTCCGTCTAAAGTCGGAATTCCGTCTTTTTTAATCTCGGGGGTAAAAAGGTGTCAACTACGGCGTAATATAATATTACGCCGTAGTTGATTGGTCGATATGTTCCTTGTGACCAATCAGGACATCTGTTATGAATGATGACGTCATTACCGCCATTTTCCAAATGTAAACAATGTCAGTTCTCGAAAGAAAGGGTGCTGCACGAGTAAAAGAAATTGATAAACATGTCAAAAATAAGTTTCGATGGAAAGTGAAACCACTGACACTGTTGGGAAGAAGGAAGTTACGACTTTGTTCGGCAATTTTATTCGGAAAATCGTTCGTCCCGGAAAAGTTTTGTGCAGGTGTTGTCATGATAATATTGACTATGGATCACCAGGTCTCAAGGCTTTGGAAGTACATGCCAAACACCAAAAACATATAAAACAACTTGAAGCAAGGAAAACAAACTCTTTACTAGCTGCTACTTTTGGACGTCAACTGAAAGTGAGCAAACCTGACAGACTTCATCCTTTGTTTACATCCACAACTGTCGTAGACATGGAGAGGAAAGATCCACCCAAACAACTCACTTCAGTTGCAGACAGGCTAGTTAATAATGAGGTAAGATAAAAAAATATTTGCTTGCAAAATACGCATGTTTTTTTTAAATATTAACCAATTGTTTATATGCAAAATATAAATGGGTTTTTCTAAAAATAAAAAGCCACGTGAAAATATATTATGAAATTACAGAAACTCAAAGAGTCGCATTATTGATTCCAGTTAACAATTTATTTGAAAAAAATGTGCACATAATACTAGAGGCAGAAGTTGGCAGTAAAATCCAAAAAAGAAGCTACAAAAGGAAAATGCAGGCTGCTCTGAAATTTGCAAGGAAAGCTCATGTTAGGACTCTCTGAGCAAGTAAATGTGTGAAGTAATGTGGTCATACTGTAAATAAAGTGTAGATAATAACACTGATCAATGTGACAGTAATACTGTAAATAAAGTGTAGATAATAACACTGATCAATGTGACAGTAATACTGTAAATAAAGTGTAGATAATAACAGTGATCAATGTGACAGTAATACTGTAAATAGTGTAGATAATAACACTGATCAATGTGACAGTAATACTGTACATAAAGTGTAGATAATAACAGTGATCAATGTGACAGTAATACTGTAAATAAAGTGTAGATAATAACAGTGATCAATGTGACAGTAATACTGTAAATAAAGTGTAGATAATAACAGTGATCAATGTGACAGTAATACTGTAAATAAAGTGTAGATAATAACACTGATCAATGTGACAGTAATACTGTAAATAAAGTGTAGATAATAACACTGATCAATGTGACAGTAATACTGTAAATAAAGTGTAGATAATAACACTGATCAATGTGACAGCTGTGGATGTGAAATGAACACAAGATGTAAATATTAGTGACTAAATACTGTTGGACTGAAACATATACAGTCATTCATTATCAATCAATCAATCAATGTTTACTTATATAGCCCTAAATCACTAGTGTCTCAAAGGGCTGCACAAACCACAACGACATCCTCGGTAGGCCCACATAAGGGCAAGGAAAACTCACACCCAGTGGGACATCGGTGACAATAATGACTATGAGAACCTTGGAGAGGAGGAAAGCAATGGATGTCGAGCGGGTCTAATATGATACTGTGAAAGTTCAATCCATAATGGATCCAACACAGTCGCGAGAGTCCAGTCCAAAGCGGATCCAACACAGCAGCGAGAGTCCCGTTCACAGCGGAGCCAGCAGGAAACCATCCCAAGCGGAG
Organism: Nerophis ophidion; assembly: GCF_033978795.1. NCBI lineage: Eukaryota > Metazoa > Chordata > Actinopteri > Syngnathiformes > Syngnathidae > Nerophis > Nerophis ophidion. Next base: position 86,351,960 of record NC_084612.1, on the reverse strand, counting down.
GCGGATCAGCAGCGCAGAGATGTCCCCAGCCGATACACAGGCGAGCAGTACATGGCCACCGGATCGGACCGGACCCCCTCCACAAGGGAGAGTGGGACATAGAAGAAAAAGAAAAGAAACGGCAGATCAACTGGTCTAAAAAGGGAGTCTATTTAAAGGCTAGAGTATACAAATGAGTTTTAAGGTGAGACTTAAATGCTTCTACTGAGGTGGCATCTCGAACTGTTACCGGGAGGGCATTCCAGAGTACTGGAGCCCGAACGGAAAACGCTCTATAGCCCGCAGACTTTTTTTGGGCTTTGGGAATCACTAATAAGCCGGAGTCCTTTGAACGCAGATTTCTTGCCGGGACATATGGTACAATACAATCGGCAAGATAGGATGGAGCTAGACCGTGTAGTATTTTATACGTAAGTAGTAAAACCTTAAAGTCACATCTTAAGTGCACAGGAAGCCAGTGCAGGTGAGCCAGTATAGGTATATATGTATGTATATATGTATATAAAGGTATATACAGTATAGGTATATATGTATGTATATATGTATATAAAGGTATATACAGTATAGGTATATATGTATGTATATAAAGGTATATACAGTATAGGTATATATGTATGTATATATGTATATAAAGGTATATACAGTATAGGTATATATGTATGTATATATGTATATAACGGTATACACAGTATAGGTATATATGTATGTATATATGTATATAAAGGTATACACAGTATAGGTATATATGTATGTATATATGTATATAAAGGTATATACAGTACAGGCGTAATGTGATCAAACTTTCTTGTTCTTGTCAAAAGTCTAGCAGCCGCATTTTGTACCAACTGTAATCTTTTAATGCTAGACATGGGGAGACCCGAAAATAATACGTTACAGTAATCGAGGCGAGACGTAACAAACGCATGGATAATGATCTCAGCGTCTTTAGTGGACAGAATGGAGCGAATTTTAGCGATATTACGGAGATGAAAGAAGGCCGTTTTAGCAACGCTTTTAATGTGTGACTCAAAGGAGAGAGTTGGGTCGAAGATAACACCCAGATTCTTTACCGTGTCGCCTTGTTTAATTGTTTGGTTGTCAAATGTTAGAGTTGTATTATTAAATAGAGTTCGGTGTCTAGCAGGACCGATAATCAGCATTTCCGTTTTTTTGGCGTTGAGTTGCAAAAAGTTAGCGGACATCCATTGTTTAATTTCATTAAGACACGCCTCCAGCTGACTACAATCCGGCGTGTTGGTCAGCTTTAGGGGCATGTAGAGTTGGGTGTCATCAGCATAACAGTGAAAGCTAACACCGTATTTGCGTATGATGTCACCCAGCGGCAGCATGTAGATGCTGAAGAGTGCAGGGCCAAGGACTGAACCCTGGGGAACTCCACACGTTACCTTAACGTAGTCCGAGGTCACATTGTTATGGGAGACACACTGCATCCTACCAGTAAGATAAGAGTTAAACCAAGACAGGGCTAAGTCAACATAGATGATACATCAGAATCCATCGTTAGCAATAGATCATTAGTCATTTTTGCGAGGGCTGTCTCCGTGGAGTGATTTGCCCTGAAACCGGATTGAAAGGTTTCACATAGATTGTTAGACGCTAAGTGTTCATTTAACTGCTCCGCAACAATTTTTTCAAGGATTTTTGAAATAAAGGGAAGGTGAGACACCGGTCGGTAGTTTACCATGAGGTCAGGATCGAGTTTAGGTCTTTTAAGAAGAGGATGAATAACCGCTTTTTTGAATGCTCGGGGAACAGTGCCCGAGGAAAGTGATAAGTTTATAATATTTAGCACTGATGGGGTATGTACTGTATGTTCTATTAATGATCTTTTCATGTCTTTAAACACTACAATATCTTCTTCAAATGGTGCTGTCTTTGTTCATTTGAGCATGTTAAATTGGTGAAAAACCAGGAGCTTCGGGGGGCGTTTGCCCCCTTTGTCCCCCCACCAGGGCACCGCCTTGGACCTGGCTGGGGGCCTTTGTGTTTTCAGTCTTTTTCATTGTGGTCAAATCACATGCCTGGAGAAGGTAAACAGGAAGTATGAGATCCACCTGTGTTTGTTGACACATAAGAGAAGGTAAACAGGAAGTATGAGATCCACCTGTGTTTGTTGACAAATAAAAGAAGGTAAAGAGGAAGTATGAGATCCACCTGTGTTTGTTGATGAATAAAAGAAGGTAAACAGGAAGTATGAGATCCACATGTGTTTGTTGACAAATAAGAGAAGGTAAACAGGAAGTATGAGTTCCACCTGTGTTTGTTGACAAATAAGAGAAGGTAAACAGGAAGTATGAGATCCACCTGTGTTTGTTGACACATAAGAGAAGGTAAACAGGAAGTATGAGTTCCACCTGTGTTTGTTGACGAATAAGAGAAGGTAAACAGGAAGTATGAGATCCACCTGTGTTTGTTGACACATAAGAGAAGGTAAACAGGAAGTATGAGATCCACCTGTGTTTGTTGACACATAAGAGAAGGTAAACAGGAAGTATGAGATCCACCTGTGTTTGTTGACACATAAGAGAAGGTAAACAGGAAGTATGAGATCCACCTGTGTTTGTTGACAAATAAGAGAAGGTAAACAGGAAGTATGAGTTCCACCTGTGTTTGTTGACAAATAAGAGAAGGTAAACAGGAAGTATGAGATCCACCTGTGTTTGTTGACACATAAGAGAAGGTAAACAGGAAGTATGAGTTCCACCTGTGTTTGTTGACAAATAAGAGAAGGTAAACAGGAAGTATGAGATCCACCTGTGTTTGTTGACACATAAGAGAAGGTAAACAGGAAGTATGAGATCCACCTGTGTTTGTTGACAAATAAGAGAAGGTAAACAGGAAGTATGAGTTCCACCTGTGTTTGTTGACAAATAAAAGAAGGTAAACAGGAAGTATGAGATCCACCTGTGTTTGTTGACACATAAGAGAAGGTAAACAGGAAGTATGAGATCCACCTGTGTTTGTTGACAAATAAGAGAAGGTAAACAGGAAGTATGAGTTCCACCTGTGTTTGTTGACACATAAGAGAAGGTAAACAGGAAGTATGAGATCCACCTGTGTTTGTTGATGAATAAAAGAAGGTAAACAGGAAGTATGAGATCCACCTGTGTTTGTTGATGAATAAAAGAAGGTAAACAGGAAGTATGAGATCTACCTGTGTTTGTTGACACATAAGAGAAGGTAAACAGGAAGTATGAGTTCCACCTGTGTTTGTTGACAAATAAGAGAAGGTAAACAGGAAGTATGAGATCCACCTGTGTTTGTTGACACATAAGAGAAGGTAAACAGGAAGTATGAGATCCACCTGTGTTTGTTGACAAATAAGAGAAGGTAAAGAGGAAGTATGAGATCCACCTGTGTTTGTTGACAAATAAGAGAAGGTAAACAGGAAGTATCAGATCCACCTGTGTTTGTTGACAAATAAGAGAAGGTAAACAGGAAGTATGAGATCCACCTGTGTTTGTTGACAAATAAGAGAAGGTAAACAGGAAGTATGAGATCCACCTGTGTTTGTTGACACATAAGAGAAGGTAAACAGGAAGTATGAGATCCACCTGTGTTTGTTGACAAATAAGAGAAGGTAAACAGGAAGTATCAGATCCACCTGTGTTTGTTGACGAATAAGAGAAGGTAAAGAAGACGTTTTTTTCCCAGGGAGGTGGACTGGTTCTCCCTGATCAGCGTGGTGGCTCTGCTCCTCCTGGCCCCGGTCCTGGTACTCTTCCTGGTGATGGTGTGTGACCAGTACCAGTGTTCCATCTCCCAGCCGGTGCTGGACCTGTACCAGGGAAGGACCACCCTGCTCTCCATCTGGGCCCGCGTACCCTCGCCCACCTGGATGGCTGCCAAGATCTACACTGCCTGGGTGGTCTTCCAGGTATGACTTCCTAGTGCAGGTGCAGGTGCAGGTGCGGCACTCCTGGTCTGCTGTGGGACAACAGTCCCATTACACGCCTGCAAGACATTATTACTATTATTAGTATTATTAATAATATTCATAAACAGAAATTTAATCTTCTTCCAAGCCAAATGTTATTTTAATGAACACTAACCACGTTTACAAACTAATAAAATATATCTATAGAGCTATTATCTATACACATTTAACTAAACATATATCTAGCTATATATCTATATTATAATCTATATACATCTATACATCTAGCTATTTGCTATCATCATTCTCTTAATGTAACTACATCTATTTATTTATAGCATCTATGTCTTTGTATTTAATCGTCTATATCAGTGGTTCTTAACCTGGCCTCAGGGGTTCGGCGGAGGTCAAAACACACCTGACTCATGGTGTCAATAAAAACTTTTCCCTATGGGCGTGTTACAGACAAGGCAAGAACAGAAGTCAGACTGATCTGCAGGTGTGTAGTTTGTTGTGAGTTCATGCACTGTGTTGGTTTTGTTGTTTGAACAAGGTGATGTTCATGCACGCTTCATTTTGTGCACCAGTAATAAAACATGGTAACACTTTAGTATGGGGAACATATTCACCATTAATTAGTTACTTATTAACATGCAAATTAGTAACATATTGGCTCTTAACTAGTCATTATTAATTACTTCCATCCATCCATCCATTTTCTACCGTTTATTCCCTTTGGGGTCGCTGGGGGCGCTGGCGCCTATCTCAGCTACAATTGGGCGGAAGGCGGCATACACCCTGGACAAGTTGCCAGCTCATCACAGGGCCAACACAGATAGACAGACAACATTCACACACTAGGGACCATTTAGTGTTGCCAATCAACCTATCTTTGGAGGTGGGAGGGGCCTATCCCCAGGTGCATGTCTTTGGAGGTGGGAGGGGCCTATCCCCAGGTGCTTGTCTTTGGAGGTGGGAGGGTCCTATCCCCAGGTGCTTGTCTTTGGAGGTGGGAGGGGCCTATCCCCAGGTGCTTGTCTTTGGAGGTGGGAGGGGCCTATCCCCAGGTGCATGTCTTTGGAGGTGGGAGGGTCCTATCCCCAGGTGCATGTCTTTGGAGGTGGGAGGGGCCTATCCCCAGGTGCATGTCTTTGGAGGTGGGAGGAAGCCGGAGTACCCGGAGGGAACCCACGCATTCACGCTGGAGAACATGCAAACTCCACACAGAAAGATCCCGAGCCTGGATTTGAAGCCAGGACTGCAGGACCTTCGTATTGTGAGGCAGATGCACTAACCCCTCTGCCACCGTGAAGCCCTATTATTCTATTAATTACTTATTAATGCCTAATTCGGCATGGCCTCATTATAACCCTAACTCTCTAACCCTAACTCTCTAACCCTAACCAAATAACTCTAAATGAAGTCTTTGTTACTTAGAATATGTTCTCCATACTAAAGTGTTACCAAAAAGACATAACTTTTTCTTCAATTAAGAAAACAAAACATTTTATTTTTCACTAAGAATGGTTCGATCAATGTGTATATAAAACTAACGGGGTTTGGTACCTCCAACAAGGTTAAGAACCACTGGTCTATAGGTATATATGTATATTTAATATTTATCTATACTTACACATGTACATGTAGTATCAATCTATAGGTACATATAGATATATAATATTTATCTACAGGTACACGTATGTGTACATGTGTAGGTATACATGTATGCATGGTGAACAGGTGTTGTACATGTGTACAGGTGTTGTTGTACATGTGTAGGTATGCATGGTGAACAGGTGTTGTACATGTGTACAGGTGGTGTTGTACATGTGCATCCCTGACGTTCTGCACAAAGTCCTTCCTGGTTACGTCGGGGGAGTCCAAGAAGGCGCCACAACGCCCGCAGGTAAGGACACACACACACACACACACGCGCGCAGCAGGTGAGCAGTTACCTGGAGCAGGTGTGTCTGTGTTGAAGGTCTGATCAACCAGTACCAGATCAACGGGCTGCAGTGCTGGCTCCTCACTCACTTCCTGTGGCTGGCCAACGCTCAGTACTTCCACTTCTTCTCTGCCACCATCATCTTTGACCACTGGATGCCCCTCATGTGGTGTGCCAACCTGCTGGGGTACACCGTCTCCACCTTTGTCTTCATTAAGGCTTACCTCTTCCCCACCAACCCACAGGACTGGTAAGGACACTTCCTGTCTCTGAACACTTCCTGTCTCTATTAATACCTGTATGTGACACTTTCTGTCTCTGAACACTTCCTGTCTCTATTAATACCTGTATGTGACACTTCCTGTCTCTTAACATTTCCTGTCCGTAACACTTTGTGCTTTTTAACACTTCCTGTCTCTATCACTTCCTGTATGTGACACTTTATGTCTCTAGAACTTCCTGTCTTTTAAGACTTCCTGAATTTAACACTTCCTGTTTTTTTATGCGTCCTGTGTGTAACACTTCATGTTTGTTGTGTGTAACACTGTCTGTTTGTTACATGTCTTGTGTGTAACACTTCCTGTTTGTTACGCGTCCTGTGTTTAACAATTCCTGATTGTTACACGTCCTGTGTGTAACACTTCTTGTTTATTACGCATCATGTGTGTAACACCGCCTGTTTGTTACGCATCTTGTGTGTAACAAACAGGGAATGTTACACACCCCGTGTGTAACATTCCCTGTTTGTTACACGTCATGTGTGTAACACTTCCTGTTTGTTACATATCTTATGTGTAACACTGTCTGTTTGTTACCCGTCGTGTGTAACAATTCCTGTTTGTTACGCATTATGTGTGTAGCACTGCCTGTTTAAGCGTCCTGTATGTAAGAATTCCTGTTTGTTACATGTCCTGTGTGTAACACTTCCTGTTTGTTACACGTCCTTTGTGTAACACTTCCTGTTTGTTACACGTCCTTTGTGTAACAATTCCTGTTTGTTACACGTCCTTTGTGTAACAATTCCTGTGTGTAACACTTTGTGTTTTTACGTGTCCTTTGTGTAACAATTCCCATTTTGTTACACGTCCTGTGTGTGACACTTCCTGTGTGTAACACTTGTTGCGTGTGTGTGTGTCAGCAAGTTCACAGGCAACATGTTGTACAACTACATGATGGGAATCGAGTTCAACCCCCGTGTCGGTCGATGGTTCGACTTCAAGTTGTTCTTCAACGGGCGGCCTGGCATCGTGGCGTGGACCCTCATCAACCTGTCCTACATGGCCAAGCAGCAGGAAGTCTATGGTCATGTGACCAACTCCATGGTCCTGGTCAACCTGCTGCAGGTGAGCACAGAAGTCAGGTGTGCTTTGATCCATCACGTCTGTGACTGACACACATGACTCCTCAAATGTCCTTTTATGTTTATGTTTCTACTAAATGAATACTAGACGTACAATCTTCTGTTCTTGCAATGTGATCCTGCTTCAAATGTCACCACCTTGCTGAGTGAAGTAAACATTTGAAGTATTTATCCTGCAACATTTGTGCCCTGAATGAAGCATCTTCCAGCATAAACATGGCGGAATGAAGTAGAAAGATCAGTCTTACAGTTTTATTGGGGAACCAACCAATCAGAGCGCACTCTTCTGTCAGGGAATTTATGTGCTGGACTTCTTCTGGAACGAGGCGTGGTACCTGAAGACCATAGACATCTGCCATGACCACTTTGGTTGGTACCTGGGCTGGGGAGACTGTGTGTGGCTGCCCTACCTGTACACGCTACAGGTGAGTGCTTCTACACGCTCTGTCATATGTCTTACTATCATATGTCATACTATCAACATGTACACACTATCAACATTCATCATCACAATGATTATATCAGTATTTATAAATGTGACCCAACATTCTCAAAAAGTAGAAAGACTAGAGATAAAGAATAATTTATGATATCTCATAAAAGACTAGAAATAAAGAATAATTAGTGATATCTGATAAATGACTAGAGATAAACAATAACTTAGAATATCTAATAAAATACTGGAGATAAATAATAATTTTTAATATCTAATTAAAATAATTAAATAAATAAGTAGTAATATAATATAAGTAATACAGATGAATAACTAGTGATATAATATAAGTAATATAAATAAATAATAATGAGTAATATAATACAAGTAACAGAGATAGATAATAACTAGTAATATAATATGATTAATAGAAATAAATAACTAGTAATATAATATGATTAATAGAAATAAATATTAACTAGTAATATAAGTAATAGAGATAAATAACTAGTAATATAATATAAGTAATATAAATAAAGAGTAATATAATATAAGTAATAAAGATAAATAACTAGTAATAGAATACAAGTAACAGATAAATAATGACTAGTAATATAAGTAATAGAAATAAATAATCATGAGTAATATAAGTAATACAAATAAATAACTAGGAAAATAATATAAGTAATATAAATAAATATTAATAAGTAATATAAGTAATAAAGATCAATAAGTAGTAATATAGGTCATAGAAATAAATAATAACGAGTAATATAAACAGACATATATTTAAGAACAAGGAGAGGGGAGGAGTCTAGCATCAGACAGGAAGTGTTCTCAGGTCTGTGGTGTCCTCCATGTGTTCCAGGGTCTCTACCTGGTCTACCACCCGGTGCAGCTGTCCCAGACCCACTTCCTGCTGGTCCTGCTCCTGGGTCTGGTGGGCTACTACATCTTCCGTGCCACCAACCACCAGAAGGACCTGTTCCGCCGCACCCAGGGCGCCTGTACCATCTGGGGGGGGCAGCCCGCCTTCATCCAGTGCTCGTACCGCTCGGCCGACGGCGCCGTGCACCACAGCAAACTGCTGACCTCGGGCTTCTGGGGCGTGGCCCGCCACCTCAACTACACGGGCGACCTGATGGGCTCGCTGGCCTACTGCGCCGCCTGTGGCTTCCAGCACCTTCTGCCCTACTTCTACCTGCTCTACATGAGCGTGCTGCTGGTGCACCGCTGTCTGCGGGACGAGCACCGCTGCAGCAGCAAGTACGGACCCGACTGGCACCGCTACACCCGCGCCGTGCCCCACCGCCTGCTGCCCGGAATCTTCTAGACGGCTCTTGTCAATCGGTACCGCTTCCACACCAATACTAGAAACACTTCATCAGCATCTTTCCACATGGGTCATGTGACCTCTTTCAGGACTTTCTGTGACCTCTTTTAGTACTTGTCCAGATGGGTCATGTGACCTCTTTTAATACTAGTCCACATGGTTCATGTGACCTCTTTTGGGACTTGTCCAGACGGGTCATGTGACCTCTTTTAGTACTTGTCCAGATGGGTCATGTGACCTCTTTTAGGACTTGTCCACATGGGTCATGTGACATCTTTTGGGACTTGTCCAGACGGGTCATGTGACCTCTTTTAGTACTTGTCCAGATGGGTCATGTGACCTCTTCTAGGACTTGTCCACATGGGTCATGTGACCTCTTTTAGGACTTGTCCAGATGGATCATGTGACCTCTTTTAATACTTGTCCAAATGGGTCATGTGACCTCTTTTAGGACTTTCTGTGACATTTTAGTACTTGTCCAGATGGGTCATGTGACCTCTTTTAATACTAGTCCACATGGGTCATGTGACCTCTTTTAGGACTTTTTGTGACATATTTTAGTACTTGTCCAGGTGGGTCATGTGACCTCATTTAGGACTTGTCCACATGGGTCATGTGACCTCATTTAGGACTTTTTGTGATCTCTTTTAGTACTTGTCCAGGTGGATCATGTGACCTCTTTTAGGACTTTTTGTGACATATTTTAGTACTTGTCCACATGGGTCATGTGACCTCTTTTAGTACTTTTCCAGATTGGTCATGTGACCTTTTTTAGTACTTTTCCACATGGGTCATGTGACCTCTTTTAGTACTTTTCCAGATTGGTCATGTGACCTCTTTTAGTACTTGTCCAGATGGGTCATGTGACCTCTTTTAGGACTTGTCCACATGGGTCATGTGACCTCTTTTAATACTAGTCCACATGGGTCATGTGACCTCTTTTAGGACTTATCCACATGGGTCATGTGACCTCTTTTAGGACATTTCCAGATGGGTCATGTGACTTCTTTTAGGACTTGTCCACATGGGTCATGTGACATCCTTTAGTACTTTTCCAGATGGGTCATGTGACCTCTTTTAGGAGTTTTCCAGAAGGGTCATGTGACATATTTTAGTACTTGTCCAGTTGGGTCATGTGACATCTTTTAGGAGTTTTCCTGATGGGTCATGTGACATCTTTTACTTCTTGTCCAGATGTGTCATGTGACGTCTTCCGCACCAATCAGCTGCCTGCAGTACAGAATGACGTCACTAGTAGTTTCCCGGCAAAGCAGGACTTGGTCGTCCCAGTCTGGGAGGCATCCGGCTGCAATACACCTGGTGGACACTGGATGGCAGCAGAGGGCCTTCCATATTGATTCCTTCCTCTTGTACCATTTCTACAACAATAAAGATACTTTTTATGAAATATTATTCACGTTTTGAAGATTCTTGGACTCAATTGTGGCTTCTTCACCTGTTTCACCTCAACATTTCCACTACAGACGGGCTCGGGGATCCACACTGATTGACTAATCTTACTCCTGATTTGAATTGTATTCAATCATTTTATCTCACTAACTGTACTTAGTTGACAATCTTGTCACATGACACGAAATCCTCTCTTAGTCACAAAAAACTGTATTAAACACAATATATCGGGTGTGTGATTTTTTTTGTCTGAAGTCGAAAATCCGTCTTTTTTAATCTCAGTAAAAATATTGAAAAATATTTCCCTTATTTGCTTCGCTTTGTTTCCCACCCACGAAGTGTTTACTATATGTGCCATAAACTCTCTACAGGGATCCGTGCCCGGCTAGCTCAGTCGGTAGAGCATGAGACTCTTAATCTCAGGGTCGTGGGTTCGAGCCCCACGTTGGGCGCTTCTCTTTTTACCATCAATTTATTAACCACTTAAACAAGTTGAAAAACTTATTGGCGTGTTACTGTTTAGTGGTCAATTGTACGGAATATGTACTGAACTGTACTATCAACTAATAAAAGTATCAACAAATTAATCCATCAATCAATCAAATCCAGTGGTTAAAAACTACACCTTTTATTTAACATAAAAATGGCGCGGGGGGGAACGTTTAGAAGGGGACACCCACAATACAGGAAGTAATAATCCAGCATATGAATACATGTTGCAGGGGGGAACATTTAAAGGGAGACACGCAATACAGGAAGTAATAGTCCAGCATATGAATACATGTTGCAGGGGGGAACATTTAAAGGGAGACACACAATACAGGAAGTAATAGTCCAGCATATGAATACATGTTGCAGGGGGGAACATTTAAAGGGAGACACACAATACAGGAAGTAATAGTCCAGCATATGAATACATGTTGCAGGGGGGAACATTTAAAGGGAGACACACAATACAGGAAGTAATAGTCCAGCATATGAATACATGTTGCAGGGGGGAACATTTAAAAGGAGACACACAATACAGGAAATAATAGACCAGCATATGAATACATGTTGCAGGGGGGAACATTTAAAAGGAGACACACAATACAGGAAGTAATAGTCCAGCATATGAATACATGTTGCAGGGGGGAACATTTAAAAGGAGACACACAATACAGGAAGTAATAGTCCAGCATATGAATACATGTTGCAGGGGGGAACATTTAAAAGGAGACACACAATACAGGAAATAATAGACCAGCATATGAATACATGTTGCAGGGGGGAACATTTAAAAGGAGACACACAATACAGGAAGTAATGGTCCAGCATATGAATACATGTTGCAGGGGGGAACATTTAAAAGGAGACACACAATACAGGAAATAATGGTCCAGCATATGAATACACGTTGCAGGGGGGAACATTTAAAAGGAGACACACAATATAGGAAGTAATAGTCCAGCATATGAATACATGTTGCAGGGGGGAACATTTAAAAGGAGACACACAATACAGGAAATAATAGACCAGCATATGAATACATGTTGCAGGGGGGAACATTTAAAAGGAGACACACAATACAGGAAGTAATAGTCCAGCATATGAATACATGTTGCAGGGGGGAACATTTAAAAGGAGACACACAATACAGGAAGTAATAGTCCAGCATATGAATACATGTTGCAGGGGGGAACATTTAAAAGGAGACACACAATATAGGAAGTAATAGTCCAGCATATGAATGCATGTTGCAGGGGGGAACGTTTAAAAGGAGACACACAATACAGGAAGTAATAGTCCAGCATATGAATACATGTTGCAGGGGGAAACGTTTAAAAGGAGACACACAATACAGGAAGTAATAGTCCAGCATTTTTGTATTTCTTTTAAAAAAACCTTTATTTACAAATGTCAATATTTACAAACAGTTGAAAATAACAATCACAGTAAATACGAAAGCAGTGCGCGATGAGGTGGTGACTTGTCCAGGGTGTACACCGCCTTCCGCCTGATTGTAGCTGATATAGGCGCCAGCGCTCCCCGCGACCCCAAAAGGGAATAAGCGGTAGAAAATGGATGGCTGGATAGTGACTAAAAGTGACTAAAACAGAATGTAATATTTATATATTGTTTTGTCAAACTCCACACAAGACCAAAGTCTTGACGCACACAGAAGGCCTGATGTCCAAATGTGAGTTTGTCTCCCAGTTCCCCAGAGGACACCAGTGGAGGTCCGGACATCATTTCCCAACAGCTGAAGACCATCATCAGTAATCATGAAGACTCTCACCTGAAGCAATCACATCCTCTCCTTTGAAGTCTGCAGCTCCAATCACATCCTCTCCTTTGAAGTCTGAAGCTCCAATCACATCCTCTCCTTTGAAGTCTGCAGCTCCAATCACATCCACTCCTTTGAAGTCTGCAGCTCCAACTCTAACTTCAGGCCAACAAAGCCTACTGGAGGACAAATGAGCAAACACAGAAGTGACAACTGTCTAACGAGACCAGGCTGGCTGACGGTGAGATGACTTGATATTATTTTAATGTTTGGATTTGATATGTTGAATTGATTTTAATTGCCAAGTGCTTGCTTGTTAAATGTTTAAATGTCAAATCCAAGCTGTTAAGGGTCACTAAATGTACTTTTGGAACACTTTTACTTTAAAAATGGTTTATTATAATTTGTTTATATTGGTCTGTAATTGCTTTCGTATTTGTCAACCTTTTCTGAAGGTTTTTCACCTTCTAGATATTTAATGAAAAAAGGAGACAATCAAGTCCAAAAATAAAAGGAGAAACAAAGATTAAAACAAAGAGTGAAGTCCCAGTGGTCAAAATGTCAAAACCCTTTTCAAGTTAGGGGAGTGTTTAGGACTGTTTGTGATTCAGGGCTATATAAATAAACATTGATTGATTGTTTACTTGTTGACATAGTTGTCCTCAGCTATTATTATTAAGATGCTAATGCTAATGCTAGCTTGGCTAGGCCGCAGCCTGCTTCGTCAACCACGTGGTTTAAAGCAGCCATTTTGGATGCGAGGTGTGTTTAGGGACATCCTGTAAAATGCAGTGTCTGTAAGTTTACTGTATATTTTGCATATAAAAAAAAGGATTATTTAAGTATACCCAACTGAGAAATGAATATGATTTGGTTTAAATACTACACGATCCCACCCAATTGTAACATGTTTGTACAATGAAACTGTGTTTTATGTCAAACATGAGAACTGTGACGCCTCCAAAGTGAGAATCCTGACCCAAGTGGACTCACAGTCTCACAATTTGGACTGTTTTGCAGACACTGTAATACAAGACATTCATAATCCACCTGGTGTTAATGATGTTGAAGCCACAGCAGTGTGGAGCTGCATTTTCACACATACACTTGTGGACATTTATTTATATATATATATATATATATATATATATATATATATGTATGTGTGTATGTATGTGTGTATGTATGTGTGTGTGTGTGTGTATGTATGTATGTATATATGTATGTATATATGTATATATATATATATGTATATATATATGTATGTATATATATATGTATGTATATATATATGTATATATATATGTATATATATATATGTATATATATATGTGTGTGTATATGTATATATATATATGTATATATATATATGTATATGTATATGTGTATATATGTGTATGTATATGTGTATATATATATATATATATATATATGTGTGTGTATATATATATATGTATACATATATATATGTATATGTGTATATGTATATGTATATATATATATGTATGTATATATGTATATATATATATATATGTATATATATATGTATATATATATATGTGTGGGTATGTTGTACATTCCACCTTTATTTATTTATATATATATATATAAACATGGAATGTACAACATAAGAACATTTAGACCTCCAATGTTAGAAAATAAAAAAGAGAAATGGAGGTTGTGTCTTTCAAATATTGAGTGAAAGTTTGGATCACCCTGATAGGAATTTTTCATTAGAACACATTTCTTAATATAATTAGTTTTTTCCAAATAAAGTCAACAAGTAATATGTCAATAGTTTTACATACTTTGTGAAGAAATAGTCTCCTACGTAAGCCTGGAGATACATTCTGCTTTGGAAAGCAAGGTTCCAACTTTTAAGGATGAATCTGAATAATGTATTAATAAAATCTGAATAATGATGTATTAATAAAATCTGAATAATGATATATTAATAAAATCTGAATAATGATATATTAATAAAATCTGAATAATGATGTATTAATAAAATCTGAATAATGATGTATTAATAAAATCTGAATAATGATGTATTAATAAGTGTACTTAGTGTCACGTGACACAAAGTCATGTTTCAATCACAAAGATTGCTATTAAAGAAACAATCCTGAGGCTTACAACTGGAATAAGAAGATGTATTTAGAAGAGAATGTGCGTGCGACTTATTTATTGCAGAAATAAATGATTGACATGAAATATGAACTAGTTTTGAACTCCACTGTCAATAATTGTCCGCATTTTTGCTCGTGAGAAATGTCTTTTGTTAGGATTTGTCCGTACTGCCTCCTGTGGTGAGAAAGTGTATTGCAGCTGAGAAATGCCTGGTCTCCATCAGACCAGCAGGGGGCGCCAGTGCTCAGACTAAACTGAGGAAACACAAAGTATGCAGCAGAACAACAACTGAGTCAATATTGGGGCTGTCACCAAACTTCAGGAGTCAATAAAACTGACTACTATTAAACTACTTTTAATACTATTAACTGACTAGTGACTACTATTAAACTACTTTTAATACTATTAACTGACTGACTACTATTTAACTACTTTTAATACTATTAACTGACTAGTGACTACTATTAAACTACTTTTAATACTATTAACTGACTGACTACTATTTAACTACTTTTAATACTATTAACTGACTAATGACTACTATTAAACTACTTTTAATACTATTAACTGACTAGTGACTACTATTAAACTACTTTTAATACTATTAACGGACTAGTGACTACTATTAAACTACTTTTAGTACATGTACCTTGAAATGTACTACTTGACTAGAAAAGGAGTTACAGTGTCAAGTATTTAAGAACAACAACAACCCACATTTGTCACTCGCACTTTTGCTATTTACTTTTATTTATCACAGATTTTTATTATGTCTCTATTTGGTCATGAAGTTTTAATTTTATATCATTTTTATTTTGTCTTTTTAATCTTATGTCATCTGTATTTTATGTAGTTTTAATCTTCTGTCTCTTTTATTGTATGTGTTATTAATTTTATGTCTTTTATTTGATATATTTTTAATATTGTCTTTTATTTTATGTTTTTAATTTTATGTCGTTTTAATTTAATATAATTTTAATATGTCTTTATATATTTTTTTAAATGTCTTTTTCTTTTTATACATTTTTAATATTGTCATTTTTCTTCTGTTTTTAATGTTATGTATTTTTATTTCATATATTTTTACTATATCTTATTTGATATATTTTTAATATGTAATTTTTTATTGATGTGTTTTTAATATTGTATTTTTTATTTGACATATTTTTAATATGATGTCATTTTTATTTGATGTTTCTAATATTGTCTTTATTTGATATATTTTCAATATTACGTCTTTTTCATTTTATATATTTTTAATTTGTCATTTTTCTTTTGTGTTTTTAATGCTATGTAGTTTTGTTTTTATTGTTATATCTTTTTTATTTTGTATATTTTTGATGTCATTTTCATTTGATGTTTTATCCATCCATCCATCATCTTCCGCTTATCCGAGGTCGGGTCGCGGGGGCAACAGCCTAAGCAGGGAAACCCAGACTTCCCTCTCCCCAGCCACTTCGTCTAGCTCTTCCCGGGGGATCCCGAGGCGTTCCCAGGCCAGCCGGGAGACATAGTCTTCCCAACGTGTCCTGGGTCTTCCCCGTGGCCTCCTACCGGTTGGACGTGCCCTAAACACCTCCCTAGGGAGGCGTTCGGGTGGCATCCTGACCAGATGCCCGAACCACCTCATCTGGCTCCTCTCCATGTGGAGGAGCAGCGGCTTTACTTTGAGTTCCTCCCGGATGGCAGAGCTTCTCACCCTATCTCTAAGGGAGAGACCTGGAAACTCATTTCGGCCGCTTGTACCCGTGATCTTATCCTTTCGGTCATGACCCAAAGCTCATGACCATAGGTGAGGATGGGAAC
The DNA here is from genome assembly GCF_033978795.1 of Nerophis ophidion. Taxonomy (NCBI): domain Eukaryota; kingdom Metazoa; phylum Chordata; class Actinopteri; order Syngnathiformes; family Syngnathidae; genus Nerophis; species Nerophis ophidion. The sequence goes on along the minus strand of NC_084612.1, from coordinate 86,335,379 downwards.
GTAGATCGACCGGTAAATTGAGAGCTTTGCCTTCCGGCTCAGCTCCTTCTTCACCACAACAGATCGGTACAACGTCCGCATTACTGAAGACGCCGCACCGATCCGCCTGTCGATCTCACCATCCACTCTTCCCTCACTCGTGAACAAGACTCCTAGGTACTTGAACTCCTCCACTTGGGGCAGGGTCTCCTCCCCAACACGGAGATGGCACTCCACCCTTTTCCGGGCGAGAACCATGGACTCGGACTTGGAGGTGCTGATTCTCATTCCGGTCGCTTCACACTCGGCTGCGAACCGATCCAGTGAGAGCTGAAGATCCCGGTCAGATGAAGCCATCAGGACCACATCATCTGCAAAAAGCAGAGACCTAATCCTGCAGTTACCAAACCGGAACCCCTCAACGCCTTGACTGCGCCTAGAACTTCTGTCCATAAAATGTTTTAATGTCTTTATTTTGTATAGTTTTATGTATTTTTTATTTGATATATTTTTAATGTCATTTTTATTTGATGTTTCTATTGTCTTTTTTATTTGATATATTTTCAAGATTACGTCTTTTTAATTGTATATATTTTTATTATGTCATTTTTCTTTTGTGTTTTTAATCTTGTGTATTTTTATTTTATACATTTTTGCATTATATATTTTTTATTTTGTATATTTTTAATGTCTTTTTTTAATGTGTTTTTAATGTTCTTATGAAGTTGTAATTATGTGTCAAAGTGTGCCTTAAAATTACTTTTTTTTTTTACAGGATTCTGAAAACTGCTAAATCCTGTTGAGTCCAGCAGAAAGTGTCAACAAGTTCTTGGTTGGACTTCATTGATTCCTGATCACAGACTTGATTGATCTTCTTCTCGTCCTAATGAAACTTCTTTGCCAGCCAAACACGGAGATCCTTGAGTTTGCTGGTGTGTGTGTGTGTGTGTGTGTGTGTGTGTGGGGGGGGGGGGGGGTGAAGGCGTCGTCAACACTTGTGAACGTGGGAGAGATTTCCCTGCGGGCCGAAGGAGTTTTTATGGTTTTATGAGACTGAGAGAGTTTGTGCCAGCAGGGAAAGTACACACCAGTCAGCAGAACACACACACACACACACACACACACACACACACACACACACTTCACAAAAACACACTCAAATATTTTTAAAACACACAAAACTATTTTATAAACACTAAATTGTTTTAAAAACACTTGAATATTTTTTAAAACACACTTAACTATTTTTAAAAACACAAATATTTTAAAAACACTCTTTTTTTAAAACACTATTTTAAAAACACTAAAATATTTCTAAAACTCACTCACTACTGTAAAAATACACACAGCTATTTAAAAAAACTATTTTAAAACACATTCAACCATTTTAAAAACACTAAACTATAAAAAAAACACAACCCTTTTAAAAACATACTAAACTATGTTAAAAACACACTTAACTATTTTAAAAACTCTCATATTTAAAAAACACTTAAATATTTTTAAGACACACAATTATCTTTAAAAACACACTCAACTCTTTTTAAAACACACAAAAACTATTTTAAAAACACTTAAATATTTTTAAAACACACTTGCGACTTGTCCAGAGTGTACGCCGCCTTCCGCCCGTTTGTAGCTGAGATAGGTGCCAGCGACCCCAAAAGGGAACAAGCGGTAGAAATTGGATGGGATGAATGGATGGATGGACAACTATCTTTTAAAAACACAGTCAACTATTTTAAAAACACATTTTAAAAACTCTACTTTTTTTTAAAACACTCTATTTTAAATACACTAAACTTTTAAAAATATACGTAACTATTTTAAAAACATATTTAACTGTTAAAAACACACTCAGCTATTTTTAAAACACACAAAACTATTTTAAAAACACTTAAATATTTTTAAAGCACACCTGTTTTTAAAAACACACGCAACTATTTTAAAAACACTCAACTTTTTTTAAAAACTATTATAAAAACCCTAACTATTTTAAAAACACACTCAACTATTGAAAAAATACACGCAGCTATTTAAAAAACCCTCAACTATTTTAAAAAACTGTTTTAAAAACACACTCAACCATTTTAAAAACACTAAACTATCTTAAAAAAGCACTCAACTA